>NW_008354956.1:2033843-2053689 GCF_000622305.1 Nannospalax galili | reverse complement strand
AGAGGGGAAAAAAAAAAGAAAAAAAAGGCTGAGGGCCCAGGGGGCGGGGAAGGGGGGCCGGGCCTGAATCCGGCGGGGAGGCCGAGCCTGAGGCCGGACTGCTGTAGATCCCGGGGACCGCGGATTGAACGGCGGCGGCGGCGGCAGCGCGCAGCGAACGTAGGCGGCGGGTGCAAAGCAGGGGGGACCCGGCGGCACTCGGGGGCGCCATGGCGTCTGTGCAAGCCTCCCGCCGCCAGTGGTGTTATCTGTGCGACCTGCCCAAGATGCCGTGGGCCATGGTGTGGGACTTCAGCGAGGCCGTGTGCCGCGGATGCGTGAATTTCGAGGGCGCGGACCGCATCGAGCTGCTCATCGACGCCGCCCGCCAGCTCAAGCGCAGCCACGTGCTCCCTGAGGGCCGCTCGCCGGGACCCCCGGCTCTCAAGCATCCGACCAACAAGGACCTGGCGGCCGCGGGTTCCCAGGGCCCGCAGTTGCCACCCCCGCAAGCCCAGGCCCAGCCGTCGGGGACCGGAGGCGGAGTCTCAGCCCCGGACCGCTATGACAGGGCCACCTCCTCCAGTCGCCTTGCACTGCCCTCGCCTGCTTTGGAATACACCCTGGGGTCCCGCCTGGCCAACGGGCTGGGCCGCGAGGAGGCCGTGGCGGAAGGGGCGCGCAGGGCTTTGCTTGGCTCTATGCCCAGTTTGATGCCCCCCGGGCTGCTGGCAGCTGCAGTGTCTGGCCTTGGAGGCCGAGCCCTGACGCTGGCACCCGGCTTAAGTCCTGCCCGTCCACTTTTCGGCTCGGATTTCGAGAAGGAGAAACAGCAGAGGAATGCGGACTGTTTGGCAGAACTGAACGAAGCCATGCGGGGCCGGGCAGAGGAGTGGCATGGGCGTCCCAAAGCTGTGCGTGAACAGCTACTGGCTCTTTCCGCCTGTGCACCCTTCAACGTCCGCTTCAAGAAGGATCACGGGCTGGTTGGGAGGGTGTTTGCCTTCGATGCGACTGCCCGCCCTCCAGGCTATGAGTTTGAGCTCAAGCTCTTCACTGAATACCCCTGTGGTTCTGGCAATGTGTACGCGGGGGTCCTTGCTGTGGCTCGCCAAATGTTTCATGATGCTCTTCGGGAGCCAGGCAAGGCCCTGGCCTCCTCTGGCTTCAAGTACCTCGAATACGAACGCCGCCATGGCTCAGGTGAATGGCGCCAGTTGGGAGAGCTGCTCACTGATGGAGTCCGCAGCTTCCGAGAGCCTGCACCTGCTGAGGCTCTGCCTCAGCAGTACCCAGAACCGGCCCCAGCAGCCCTATGTGGCCCACCACCACGAGCCCCATCCCGGAACCTGGCTCCCACGCCCCGCCGGCGCAAGGCATCCCCAGAGCCCGAGGGCGAGGCCTCTGGTAAGATGACCACCGAGGAGCAGCAGCAGCGGCACTGGGTGGCACCAGGTGGCCCGTACTCTGCAGAGACCCCTGGTGTGCCCTCACCCATTGCTGCCCTGAAGAATGTGGCAGAGGCCCTGGGCCACTCACCCAAGGACCCTGGTGGGGGTGGAGGCCCTGTGCGTGCAGGGGGTGCCAGCCCCGCAGCCTCCTCCACGACCCAACCACCAACTCAGCATCGCCTGGTGGCTCGGAATGGAGAGGCAGAAGTCAGTCCCACAGCCGGGGCTGAGGCTGTCAGTGGGGGTGGTAGCGGCACAGGGGCCACCCCTGGAGCCCCCTTATGCTGTACCCTGTGCAGGGAGAGGCTGGAAGACACCCACTTCGTCCAGTGCCCCTCGGTGCCCGGACACAAGTTCTGCTTTCCTTGCTCCCGGGAGTTTATCAAGGCACAGGGCCCGGCTGGAGAGGTGTACTGCCCCAGTGGAGACAAATGTCCACTGGTGGGCTCCTCTGTCCCCTGGGCCTTCATGCAAGGGGAGATCGCTACCATCCTTGCTGGAGACATCAAGGTCAAGAAAGAACGGGACCCCTAGGCTACCACTCTCAACACCAGGCTAACTTTCCCCTCCCTACTTCCACCCCACCGCTGCTGCGGATAAATTATTCCCTACCCCACCCAACCCAATGCCACCCCAGTCTGTGTATATAACCCCTTCCTCTGCCCAGATGGATCCCCTGGGGTAGATGCATTGTGGGTGGGGGGGGAGAAAGCTTGTGGTTCCTGTCAGAGGGGGTGTTTGGAGTTCCTGGGCCCCTCCAATTTCCCTCTCCCTTCCTTGGCTTGCCTTCCCTGCTGTTGGTAGTTGGGGGAGAGGTACCCTGCTTGTCCTTGAAAAGGGGGGGGGTCTCCTGAAAACCGCTCTTTATAAACGAAGCAAAAGCATTTTATTGCCCCCCTCTCCTGCCCTTTTCCTCATTCAATAAACCGAAAGATGGGTTTGGTTTTTTTTTCCTTCTTGGTCCCTTCAGTTCTGTGATATGCTGCGCCCCCTTCGGGCCTGAAGTGGTCCTGCAAGGGAGAGGGCGTTTGCGTTGTAGCCTCTAGGTGGCGCCCTTCGCCCAGGTGGACAGGTAGTTGTAGTGTACTGTGTGCTCGGATTAAAAAGTGGTAGCCTGGGGCCGGTTTTGCATGCCACGGTACGGAGGCTCGGGGAAGGGATGGCTCCTGCGTGGAGACTACAGACAACCTCGAGGGTAGGTCATGCTCTGTTGGTGGACCCCGCTCCATGTCATCCACCTTGTATGTGGAGACCACCTGAGGAGGGAAGGAGGAAGCCAGAGGCTTCCTAGAGGGACCCGGCCGTTGAGTGAGGGCTAGATCTCTAGGAGAACTGCCAAGCTACTTTCTCGAGCAAACAGGATGCATGCAAGCAAGGTGACAGCTTCAGGTGGTGCCCGAGAGGTGGGCACACCTGGGAAACCTGAACTGGGCTCCTGTCCTCCTCCTCGGGACAGCGGCGGCCACCCTAGAATACAGAGAAGCCGCGGCTGCCTCTGATGTGTGCGCGGCCTTGTCCCGCACCTGTCCAGGTGACTGATCATTAACCAGGACTTCCTGCTTTCTGGCGTCACAGGGCGGGGCCTGAGCAGGCTGCGGCAAAATAGGGGTTAAAGGGAGGTGGGCGGCCCCAGGAACCTAACCCCAATCCTCTGCCCGACCTCCCTGCCACCCTGAGTTCCGGGAAGGGTTTGGAATGCTGAGCCAAAATCCACGGACTCCACCAGAATTGCGTCCTACCTACATACAGCGCTCAGACCCAAGGATGGCTCAGATCTCAGCACCCCTAGGTGTTTCCTCACCTGAGAGCCCTAACTTAGGCGTGCCACCCGGTGTGCCCCCCACACACCTACGTAAGCACATGCCACCCTGGCTTTTAAAGCATTCTGAGTTCTTGGGTTCAGGGGGTCCCATCCCTCCCACCCCAGCAGTTGAGCACTCAAGTGCTCTGCTACCCCTGGCACTACCAGCTTGGGCTCAGGGCAGGGCTGGGAAAACCACCCCTGATTAAATAACACTAGTTGATAAGCGAGCCAGGAGTGATGCTGGGTGGAATGCCCCTCCCCCAGAAGTCTCCCTGATCCAGGGCTGCAGACCCAAGCAATGGGGATCGCCCCTTCCCCCAAATCCTCTGGGATAGAGGCCTCCCCGCACCTGGCCCCTTTGCTCCAGGAAGGGTTGGTGAGCTATGGAAGACACCTGGTCCTTTAAGAGCAGCTGGTAGGTGGGTGGGGGGCAGGGGAGTCACCCCCAGCCTGGCTGCTGTGTATTCTAGATAGAGACTGGGTTAACTATTAACAGAAGAGACAGCCTGACCTGTGTGGGTGTGGGGGGCTGGGTCAGTCCCCCTTCCCCCAGTGCTGGGGTGGGGCTAGGGTGGAGGGATTTGGGATTGATTTGGGGACCAGTGAGGAGGCAAAGAAACAGGGAAGATGAGAGTGATCCAGAGAAAAGTGGGAGAGGACAGGGGTGAGGGAGAGAAGCAAGAAGCTGGGGCTGGGGCTCAGTGGTGGAGCACCTTCCTAGAATCCCCCAGTGAGGGGCTGGGGGTGTGGGTCAGTGGTAGAGCACCTGCCTAGAATCCCCCAGTGAGGGGCTGGGGTGTGGCTCAGTGGTAGAGCACCTGCCTAGGATCCCCCAGTGAGGGGCTGGGGGTGTGGGTCAGTGGTGGAGCACCTGCTTAGAATCCCCCAGTGAGGGGCTGGGGGTGTGGGTCAGTGGTAGAGCCCCTGTCTAGAGTCCCCCAGTGAGGGGCTGGGGTGTGGCTCAGTCGTAGAGCACCTGCCTAGAATCCCCCAGTGAGGGGCTGGGGTGTGACTCAATAGTAGAGCACCTGCCTAGAATCCCTCAGTGAGGGGCTGGGGTGTGGCTCAGTGGTAGAGCTCCTGCCTAGAATCCCCCAGTGAGGGGCTAGAATATGTGGCTCAGTCAGTTGTAGAGCACCTGCCTAGAATGCACCAGTGAGGGGCTAGAGGTAAGGCCCTGGGTTCCATTCCTAGCACCACATACAAAATTACTTTTTCAAGAGACTAATTCAGTGAACTAAATAGAAGAGTCAGAGTCATGGAAAAATGAGAAAGCCTCTAAATTGAAGGAAATGAGGCAGAAACCAACCATGCTCAGAGAAATCCAGAGAGGTAGAGAAAGTCATACACAGAGATGCTAACAACAGAGACCTGGATGATGAGAGGCTGAGGTGCAGAAAGGTACCCTAAATCTCAGCGCACAGGAGACGAAGGCAGGAGAATCACTGCAACTCCGAGGCTAGGCTGGGTTTCATAGAAGCAACCTGTCTCAAAAGAGAAAGGAAGAAGAGGTGGGAGAGAAATAAACCTTCAGATCTGCTCAAACTAGAAGGTTGTCAAAAAACAGAAGACTCCTGGTTCCTTGGTGCCCCGTGGTGAAAATGGCCTGTCTAGTTCTTCCATAAATATCCATCCCTCTCTCAGCCTTTGCCTCATCCAGGGAGCCCTCCATGACTCCTAGGCTGTGTAAGAGACTATTTCTTGGTTCCCACAGTCCCCTGTACTCCCCCCATCCCAGCAGTGCCCAATCTGGATCATGGCTCTCTGGCTCCTGGACTGTGAGCACCCTAAGAAAAGTTCAGGACTGTCCTGGTCAACACTGTGTGCCCCTTCCCCAGCATCCCCCAGTCTAGGGCTGGTTTAAAGGATACATCAATAAATGGAGTCCTTTCCCTCAACAAAAATTTCTCAGCTTCCATTGGGTGACAAGCTCTAAGTCAGACACTGGAGCTTAGAGCAGTGAATCAGAATGTAGGTTTTCATCCCAGGAGATAATGTTCAAATGGGAGACATAGACCCTTAAATATCCCAGCCCTAGGGCTGGAAAGATTGCTCAGTGGTTAAAAGCACTGGCTGCTCTTGTAGAGGACTGAGGTTCAGTTCCCAGCACCTACATGGCAGCTAATAGCTGTCCATAACTTGAGTTTCAGGGGATCCAACACCCTTTTCTGACCTCCACAGGCACTGCATGACACAGGTGCACTTACATACATGTAGGCAAAACATTTGTACACATAAAATTAAAATAATTTAATTTTTTAAATTATTTTACATGTATGAGTGTATTTCCTTCGTGTTATATAGTGCACCCGTGTCGGTATGAGTGTATTGCCTGCATGCATGTGAGCACACCCATGTCATGCAATGCCACGGACATCAGAAGAGGGCTTCAAATTCCCCTGGAACCTGAAATAAGGACAGTTCATAGCCACCATGTGGGTGCTGGGAATCGAACCCGGGTCCTCTGCAAGAACAGTCAGTGCTCTTAACTGCTGAGCCATCGCTCCAGCCCCAATAAAAATAATTTAAAATATGGCAGTGGGGGCCTTAAGGCCTGAGAGAAGATAGACCAGGCAAAGGAGGTAGAGACCGGTGTTTTAGAAGCAATCCACTAAGAGTTGAAGGAAAAGAAGCAGCAAACCAAGGAAAATCTGTGATTCTGTGTGCAAAGATCCTGGGGTAGAAAAATGCTTGGTTCCCCCAGAAGCAGCCAGGGGGCAGAGCAACCAGATAGACAGACAGACAGAACCCCCCCCCCCAGAAGGAAGGCCATGTAAGAGCCAGAGAACCACTGGAGATAGCAGATGTAGAAGGACAGATGGCAGTCTAGCTGAGAAGGCCCTTTCCTTTCAGAATCCTCCCCACCCGGAAAGCTCCTAGGTTCTGAAAAGAAAAAAAACCTGGGCCCCCCTGCCAGCCTCACGGTGGTGTGCCTACTCACACCTCAGGCAGAGGAAGCTGGCAGGCCCTACAGGAACCTTTGGGGGGGAGGCAGTGAATGCGGGCGGGTGGCAGGGACGAAGAGAGAGGAGTGGCGGGCAGCGGGCAGTGGTTACACAAAGACTCCAGTGTCTGCCCTTCTTGCCCCCATACAGATATAAATAAGATGTGCATATACCTTTGTATACACCAGAGGGCCAGGGTGGAGTCTGGGGGCTGCACAGCCCATGAATGGCCAAGGCACAGAGTTTGCCCCTGTGACCAAGACTTGAAATAAGAGATGAGAGAAAGGGACAGAATGTCACTTGAGAGCACAGAGTTGGAAAGTGACGCACAGAATAGCTGATTTGGAAGGTAGAGACCCATCAGAGAAATGAACTTGGCTGCAGAGAGAAAAAAACAAAACAAAACAGAAAAACGGAGAAATGCTGGCCAAAATGCAGGGAAAGAAAGAGCCACAGTAACCCAGGCGAGAGGAAGTAGGGACAGAAAGAAACCAAGAGATTCAAATATAGAGAGAGCCAGGAGTGATGTTCTGTAACCCCAGGACTTTGGAGGAACAGCAGCAGGAGGAACAGGAAATCAGGGTCATCCTCGGCTACATAGTCTGAGACTAGCCTGGGCTATCTGAGAACATATCTCAAACAAAACACCTTCCCCCTCCAAAAAAAGAAAGAAAGAAAAAGAAAACGGGCTAGGGTCAGGGATGTGGCTCAATTGGTAGAATGTTTATCTAGCATGCATGAAGCCCTGGGTTCAATCTTCAGCACCATATAAACCAGACGTGGCGTGCACCTGGCATCCTAGCACTAAGAAGGCAGAAGATCAGGAGTTCAAAGTCATCCTTGGCTAGGCTACATAGTGAACTAGAGACTAGCCTGAGCTACATGAGACCCTGGAGGGAGGGAGGAGAGAGACCGAGAGACAGAGACAGAGAAACAGACTCCAGACAGAGGCCAAGATGGGGCCTTGGGTGCAGGGCAGCTAGGGGCATGTCTGTGGGCTGTGGTCCAGCTGGGCAGGGAGCAGGCCTAAGGGCAGGGAGCAGAGGTGAGGGAGGTGCCCTGGGCCTCCGGATCCTCATGTTTACCTGGGGCAGGCATGGCAAACAGGCATCCGGCCTGGAACACAGCAGCCAGGGTAGGATGGGCCGGGCCACAGTCCTGGCACCAGTGGGCCTGCCACGCCTACCTGTGGCCTGGGTGGTAACACACACAGTGGCACCTGGGTAGATGGTGACACATTTGTGGACAGGCACAGTGACACACTGTGACCAATATAGGCAGAGCCACAGTGGTGGGTCTGAGGGACAGAGTCACAGAAAGATAATGACAGGTAAATGTGTAATGTGTTGTTATGCACAGGCCCAGTGATGGACAGGGAAGACAGACAACTGTGACAAGGGAACATAAGAAAAACATAAGCACACACATGTGCTGAAAGACACTGCAAAACAACACAGAAGCCCACAGAGCAAAAGCACAAAGGCACACATGGAGCTGTGTGACAAGCATGACCCGGACACACACATACCCTTGTGAACTGCTCAGACTTCTGGTTCTGTGGGTAAGGTGCCTCCTCCCAGAGCCAGGAGGTGTGAGGAGGGTCCTCTAGAAGGAGGTCAAGGGTACTGAGTCTGAGCCAATTGACCTACCTAGAACCTCAGTCTCTGGCCATGTGACTGTGGGCAAGCTACCACACCTTCCCATGTGTCAGTTTTTACCAATTATAAAGTGAGGGGACTTGGAGAAGGATTATTCAATTAGTTCTTTTATTATTATTATTAATAAAATTTTTTATTATATTTTTTTTTATTTTATGTGTATGCATGTATTGCCTGCATGTAGTAGGTACGTGCATCCCATGTCATGCAATGCTGGAAGAGAAGAGGCTGTCAGATCCCCTGGAGTTATGGACAGTTGTTAGCTGCCATGTGGGTGCTAGGATTTGAACCCAGGTCTCTGCAAGAACAGCCAGTGTTCTTAACTGCTGAGCCACCTCTTCAGCCCCCCAAAATATTTTTTTGTTTGTTTTTTGAGACAGGGTCTCCCTGTAGCCCCAGCTGGCCTGGAACTCACTATGTAGGCCAGACTGGCCTTGAACTCATAAAGATCCGCCTGCCTCTGCCTCCCAAGTGCTGGGACTAAAGGCGTGCACCAGTTTTATGAGTGGGGTGTAGTGGCACACACTTTTAATCCCGGCACAGGGGAGGGAGAGAGGCAGATGGATCTCTGTGAGATTGAGACCAGCCTGGTCTACATAGTGAGTTCCAGGCCAGCTGTGACTACAGGGAGACCCTGTCTCAAAAAGAGAAAAAATTTTATACATATATATGAGTGTTTTTTCTACAGGTATGTAGGTACACCCAAGTAGGTAATGCCTGTGAAGGTCAGAAGAGTGTGTTGGATCCCCTGGAACTGGAGTTCCAATGGATGGTTGTTAGCTGTCATGTGGGTGCTGGGAATTGAACCCAGGTCCTCTGCAAGAGCAGCCAGTGCTCTTAATGGCTGAGCCTTCTTGCCAGTCCCCTCCCCCTTTTCTTTTGAGGTTTAAAAAAGAGAAGATTTTTTGGCCAGGCATGGTGGCGCACGCCTTCAATCTCAGCACTCGGCAGGCAGAGGCAGGCTGATCTCTGTGAGTTCAAGGCCAGCCTGGTCTACATAGTGAGTTCCAGGCCAGCTGGGGCTACAGGGAGACCCTGTCTCAAAAAGACCAAAAAAACCCCCCAAAACACAGATTTTTCTTTCAGTCTTGCTATGTAGCCTACCTTGATCCCAGCAATCCTCCTGCCTCTGCTGCTTTTACGTATATGCATTTGTATATATGTATATATAGTTTTAAGTTAATTTCTTGAGAATTTTGTACAATGAAATTTGATCATATTCACCCCCAACTCCTCCCCACAACTTCTCCCAGAGCCACATCCATGCATCTATCTGCCTCTTAAGTGCAGAGACCACAGGTGAGCCCCACCCGGCCCATCACCTGGGGTCCCCTTCCATCCTGATCGTCATTTTCATCTTCATCTGAAACCTGAGGAAGCAGGTGATCCTGTGCAGTCAGCTGGAACCCCTGGGCCCTCAGCCTCAGTTTCCTACCCACAGGTCCCTTCCTTGGATGGTGTCACCTCAGCCCCACAAGCCCAGACCTCTCTGTGTCCTCAGGGCTCCTCCTCCACCCCTGGCGTCCTCGAGTCTGTCCACGCATCCCACGTCTGACCGTGGTACTTTTCCACGTTGGACAGCAGCCTGCTGTCCCTGGGGTGTGTGTGGGGGGTCACACCTGCTCATGCCAGGCCACCAAACACCCCAACGGATGGCCCCACCCTCCCCTAAGGACCCTGCAACAACACCCCGCCTCTCGGGCCACCTAAGGTCCTCAGTGGGGCAGCCTGAGGCCCGGAGCCTGGGGACAGGAGGCTGCCTTGAAAGCCGCTTTCAACCTGGGCCTCCTCCCGCCGCCACCGACTCCTCCTGCGGAATAATATTTGGGCTGTTGGACGGGGGTGGGGGCCAGATCCGGAGGCCGCCGGGGAGAAGCCAGAAACCGCAGGGCTTCCTGCCTCGGGCCGGCGACCCCCAGGCCCGGGGGAGGGCTGGGGCCCGGGGAGACTGAGGGCCTTTCTCTCAGCCCCAGTTGTTTTTTCCAGGAACCAGGAGGAATTCCCCAGGCCTGCCCAGGACAGCCAGGCTGGTGGGACGCCTGACAACTGGGAGCCAGCAAGGCAGGGGGCGGGGGTGACACGCAGCTTGCAAAGGCGGGGACTGCGACAGAAATAGAGGGACCTGCCAGGCAGGCAGGTAGAGGCGGAACTGGGAGAGCCATGGAGGCCAGAGAAGAAAGACCAGGAAGGATCCAGAAAGACTATGAGGGACAGACCCCAAGCAAGAGCCCCAGAAAGGAGGGAACTTGCTAGAAGGAATGACAGAGGGGACCTAGCTCAATAGGTAGAGTGCTCAAATAGCATGCATAAGGCCTTGGCTTCCATCCCCACCACCTTTTAAGTGAGGTGTGGTGGTTCACCCCTCTGGAACTTGGATGACTGAGGCAGGAGGATGGCCTTGAGTTCAGACCACCCTGGGCTAGAGTGTGAGATCCTCTCTCATAAATAAGCCCAGGATGGTGGCCCACACGGTCTTTAGTCCCAACACTTGGGGGAGTAGAGGTAGGTGGATCTCTGTGAGAGATTGAGGTCAGCCTGGTTTACATAAGGAGCTCCAGACCAGCTGGGGCTAATAGGGAGACCCTGTCTTAAAAAGAAATTAAATAATAAAAATAAAGGAATAGCTCTGCATGATGGTGTATGCCTTTAGTCCCAGCACTCTGGAGGCAGAGGCAGGCAAATCTTTGTGAGTTTGAGGTCAGCTTAGTCTATCTAGCCAGATCCAGTCCAGCCCAGACCAAGAGTAGTGAGACCCTGTCTCTAAAAATTAATAAACAAAAGATATAAACAACAAACACAAGCAATATATATGAATTTGATATTCCAAGACACTATAAGCATATACCCAGATTGCAGATAGATGTGCACACAGTTGAGGGGTACAGACAAGTCATGACTTGCAGTAGACTTCAAGAAGCCCAACAGGGTAAGAGTCTATAAGCCACAGAACACAGGCACACAGGGGCTAGAGAGATGGCTCAGCAGTTAAGAGAACTTGCTACTCTTCCAGAGGACCTGGGTTCAGCTCTCAGCACCCACATGGCAGCTAACAACCAACCATCTGTAACTCCAGTTCCGGGGACCCAACACCCTCTTCTGACCTCTAGGGGCATGAGGCATGCACATGGTGCACATACATACACATGCAGGCAAAACTCATACAAATAAAATAAAGATAATAAATCTAAAAAGAGAAGACACTGTCACACCCCCACAAGTCTTCCTTTATTCTTTTTTTTCTCCTACCCCAAAGCTTAACCAAAAATCAAATAGTGTGTAATTCTCATAGATTCCCAGAGCCTCAAAGCTTCAGGTGTGTGTCTGGGAAGTGGGGGGTGGAGTGATGGCCTTGGTCATTGTAGAGTCACCTCCCCCTGGCCGCCCTGGCCCCACTGCTGCGGGGGCTGCTATCTATTAACAAACTGTCCTTGGGGTCAGGGACAACGAAGAGTCGAAGGTTAGATTGCTGCTTCTCCCAGCCCTTCCCCCACAGAGGCCACCAGCTGTCTGGGACAGGAAAGAGGAGGGCACAGGGAAACACACATTTAGATGTTCCTTCTCCACAGGGTCCACCAAGGAAAAGAGACACTTGGAGATGGAAATAGTGCCTTTAATGGTCAAACAGCCAGTATCCCAAGTCCCAGTAGAAAGTTCCCATACCCCCACCAGCCCTTTCTTGTGGCTAGGGTGGGGAACAGACTTCAGAGGGGGAAAAAAAAATCACAGGGTCTCCTCATCTCTACCCCTCACCCAACCCCCACCAAAGAGATGGTAACGACAGGCCCGTGGTTGGCCTTCATGGTGTATGACAGCACACTAAGACGTCACCCTGCCAATAGGGTGGCTCTCCAAGCATCCAGGGTCAAGAGGACACCATGCAAGATGGCACCCAGTATACCAAGAAGTCCACCAAGAAAGAAGTGATCCCAGCACACAGTGGGCCAGGAAAGATTACACTGATACGGGGTCACTGTCACACACTCAGAAAGTCAGTTAAAATGTCCATCAGATCATCCAAAGGGCCCAACAAGATATTATCCAACATGGCAGTCAACAAGCACCCAATGAATGAGCCAGTGGCATCACTCAATATGGAAGCTTTCATAGTACACCCAACATTGCCTTTCCAGGAATTCCAACATGGCTGCCTTCATAATGCTCCCAACATGGCCGCCTTCATAATGCCGTCAATATGGTTGCCTTCACAGTACACCCTCCTAAGTCCACCACCAGAGTTCATGGCAGTTATCACAGTAGCCAGTGGGTCATCACAGTAATAGACAAAACAAGATGTTAATGGATGGGACAAGCAAAATGTTTTTCCCAGAAGGATCAGGCTCCAAGAGCCAGATGTCAGTCGCAGCTGGTCCCCACCACCACATTGTCAATTGTCCCTGCTAGGAGGCATTGAGTAGAGAGCGGGAATAGAGGCTCTGGTAGTAGACCCCAGTCTCCCCACCCTCAGCCCCGTAGCCCCCAAACCCCACGTCCAGTTTGGGAGGTGCTGGTGTCTGTTCCGACATCAGGTTGTTGATAGAGAAAGGATGGTTGAAGTTGTAGGGTGCATCCAACTTCAGTTCCCCTGGGAGCTCCAGGCCCGTAAAATAAGGTGTGGAGGAAGGGGGTGAGGCACAGTCCAGAGCCCCCACATCTTCCCCAGCCTGGGCCTCGGGCTCAGGGGGTGGAGGCTGGGGCTGAGCCGGGGAGGTGACTGCAGCAGCATTAGGCATATTGGCGGAAGAGGTGGCTGACCCTGGTGCACCATTCCTGGTGGAAGATGCCACATTGTTTCCTTTCTTCACCTTCTCCTCCAGCTTGAAGCGCTTTTGGCGACGGAGGTAGCAACCATTCTCAAACATGTTCCCAGAACTGGGATGCAGGGCCCAGTAGGAGCCTTTGCCGGGCTTGTCTGGTGAGCGTGCCACCTTGACAAAGCAGTCGTTGAAGGACAGCGAGTGGCGGATGGAGTTTTGCCAGCGCTGCTGGTTCTCCCGGTAGTATGGAAAAAGGTCCATAATCCATTGGTAGATCTCACTCAGGGTCAGCATTTTGCCTGGCGCCTGCTGGATGGCCATGGTGATGAGAGAGATGTAGGAATACGGGGGCTTGGCATGGGCCAGCGGCCGCCGGTACCCCTTTGGCATCTCCTTTCCAGGTACCAGGCCAGGCCCCGGGGCCCCATAGGCTGAGCTGCTACCTCCCGTGCTGCCACTGGCACCCAGGCCTGGGAAGCTGGGCCCCAGGGGCACTGTGGGGGCTGGGGGTGCCAGGGATCCTGTAGGCAGTGGGGATGTGGGAAGCCCTCCTGGGGGGTAGGGAGAGCTGAGAGGGTTCAAGGTCATATAGGAGTTGAGAGGGGCCATGGTGGGCACAGGAGAATATACCTGCATGGAGAGAGAAAGACAGAGAGAGGGAGGTATCAGTGGGTCCGCACTCCACTAGTCAGCAAAGGAGCTCTCATATGCTACATGGAAACTCTCTGGAGTTCTCCAAAAAATAGTTACACCTATTTTGTTTGTTTGGTTTGGTTTGGTTTGGTTTTAAAGACAGGGTCTCATGTAGGCCAGGCTAGACTCAAGCTCGCTGTGTAACCAAGGATGACCCTGAATGTCAGATCTTATTGGCTCCACTTTCCAATTGCTGGGATAACAGGTATAGGCCACCACTGCCAGCTTAACTATTTGTTTTGCCTTTTCTTTGGTGTTTTTGAGACAGGGTTGCCCTACAGCCCCAGCTAGCCTGGAACTCATTATGTAGACCAGGCTGGACTCAATCTCACAGTGTCTCTTGCCTCTGCCTCCTGAGTGCTGGGATTAAAAGTGTGCACCACCACACCTGGCTTGTCTGTGTTTCTGAGTCCCTTTCATCAGCACATGTCTCTGGAGGTGGTTATCTGTCTACTTCCTGTCCTCCCAACTGCGCCCTTAGTTTCTGTTCCCTTCCACCATACATTTAAGGTCACATTTGAACCTAGTTCTCTATGTGTGGGTGTTCTGGGATACCCTGGGAAGTCTCTGAAACACTTTTAGGGTGTCCACAAGGTCAAAGCCAAGTTCAAAATCATGCGAAGTTATCATTAGACCTACCAGGCATGGTAGTATAGGCCTGTAATCCCAGCTACAAGTTCAAGGCCTGCATGGGCTTCAGAAGAGTTCTACCACAGCCTGGGAAAATTATTGAGATACTGCCTCAAAATAAAAAATAGTAAGAGGGGTTGTGGGTATGGCTCAGTGGTAGAGCACCTGCCTAGAATCCCCCAGTGAGGGGCTGGGGTGTGGCTCAGTGGTAGAGCACCTGCCTAGAATCCCCCAGTGAGGGGCTGGGGGTGTGGCTCGGTGGTAGAGCACCTGGCAAGTGATAGAATACTTGTCTAGCATTCTGGAGGCTTTGGGTTCAATACCCAATAAGTTAAAAAAAAAAAAAGATTTTGTTAACCTTTCATGCTCTCTCGTAAGTTTTCCAGTGATTCATGCCATGTGTTATTGCAATAGACTAAGGATCTATATCACCAGTTATCTCATATCCAGCCAGTTGTCAGGCAAATGTAGAAGACATTCTCATTAATTTCTTTCTTTTTCTTTTCCTTTTTTTTTGAGACAGAGTTTCACTGTGTACCTCAGGCTGCTCTAGAATTCACTACCCTCTTTAAACAACTTCTTAAACATGCTAGTTATACTAATAAATGACTGCTATTTTAAACTAAATTAGGGGCTGTAAGATGGCTCAGCAGGTGCTTGCATCAAGCCTGACAACTTGAATAGAAAACAAACTCACTCAAGTCGTCCTCTGACCGTCACACATGCTCCATGGCACACATGTGATTATATACACATGTGTGCAAAATAAGTAAGTATAAATAAATTGAAAGTTTTAAACTAAGCCGGGCATGGTGGCATACGCCCTTAATCCCAGCACTTGGGAGGCAGAGGCAGGCGGATCTCTGTGAGTTCAAGACCACCCTGGTCTACATAGTGAGTTCCAGGACAGCTGGGGCTACAGAGAGACCCTGTCTCAAAAAGACCAAAAAAAAAAAAAAGTTGAAAACTTAATGCATATTTAATTTTCAATGCTTTTTAAAGTTTTTTTTTTAATGTGTATGCGTGTATTGCCTGCATGTATGCAAGTGTACCCGCGTCATTCAATGCCCAAAGAGGACAGAAGAGGCTGTTGGATCCCCAGGACTGGAGTTACAGACAGTCGTTAGCTGCCATTTGGGTGCTGGGATTTGAACCCGGGTCTTCTGCAAGAACAACCAGTGTTCTTAACTGCTAAACCATCTCTCCAGCCCCTAAAGTTTTATTTCTGAATATAATAAATATCAATGGCATAATCCACATCAATAGAAACTGGGTCAGTTATGGTGCCATAATACCTGTGATCCCAGCACTGGGGAGGCAGAAGCTAGAGGTGTTCCCAAGAGTTCCATGCCAGCCTGGTCTACATAGTGAGTTCCAGGCTTGTCCAGGGCTACAGAGCAAGACTCTGTCTCAAAAGAAAAAGAAAAACAAACAAAAAAACAACGAACTTGTTTGGGGTCTTCAATAATTTTTAATAGTGTAAAGAGGTTCTGAGATCCAAAAAATTGAGAAATCAATAGTTTGTTTGACTTGGAAATAATTGAGAGATTAATCAAAATTGGTCAAGTCAGTTGAGAAATTGATTTACCTAATGAATCAGTGGTATTCTTGAGACAGGGTTTCATGTAGCCGAGGTTGCCCTTGAACTCTACAGGATCGGTAGTTGTCAATTTCATGGAGTATTTAATATAAACCCCTAACATCTAATCAATGTATGTATCTTTTTCATTCCTTTAGGTTATTATATAACCTAAAGAAATTAGGATGACCTTAAACTCCTGATTTTCCTGCATCCACCTTCAAAATGCTGGGATTATAGGTATGAGCCTTGGGGCTTCACTTTGCTTTTTGAGACTGGGTCTTCCTGTAGCTCCAGCTGGTTTAGAACTCACTGCACAGACCAGGCTGTCCCCCATCTCACAGAGATCCGCCTGCCTCTGCCTCCCTAGTGCTGGGATTAAAGGCCTGTACCACTGTGCCCTGCCTTTGGTTTTGTTTTTTGAGATAGTGTCTCACTGTGTAGCCCAGGATGACCTCAAACTCATGATGCTCCTGCTTTATACTTCTGAATGAATGCTGAGATTACAACTAAAAATTGCTGGAGAGGAATGTTTTGGAACTGGTGATTTTACTTAGGACTCTTCACAAACACTGTACTACTGAGTCACGTCCCCAGCTCCTCATTGGGGGATTCTAGGCAGGTGCTCGACCATTGAGTCACACCCAGCCCCTCACTGGGGGATTCTAGGCCGGTACACTACCCCTGATCCACACCCCAAGCCCCTCACTAGGAGAGTCTAGGCAGGGACTCTACCACTGAGCCATGCCCCAGCCCCTCAGTGGGGGGAGTCGAGGCAGAGGCTCTACCACTGAGCCATGCCCCAGCCCCTCAGTGGGGGGAGTCGAGGCAGAGGCTCTACCACTGAGCCATGCCCCAGCCCCTCAGTGGGGGGAGTCGAGGCAGAGGCTCTACCACTGAGCCATGCCCCAAGCCCCTCACTGGGGGATTAAGGGCAGTGGCTCTAACACTGAGCCAGCTGCCAGCCCCTCACTGGGGGATTATGGGCAGTGGCTTTACTGCTGAGCCTCACTCCTATCCTCTCACTGGGGGATTCTAGGCAAGTGCTCTACCACAGAGCCATGCCCCCAGTCTGAGAGGTGGTATTGATGCCACTTTAAGGCTGACGCAGCTATGGTCCCAGAGAGGCTGTCAGGACGTGGGGATCAAGGGAAGGAATCTTGGCAGTGCAGCAGCAGGACCTGACCCACATCCTGGAGCATGCTATGAAGGCAGCGGTCAGGATAGTCAGACAGAGCTGATGGTCCAGCAGGAAGGCAGAGAACCAGAACAGCATGGAAAAACATACTGCAGGTTGGATGGCGATTCTTCTTTCTCTGCACATCCACCCTGTCTACCCTTGTCTTCCCTCCTCTCTTCTTCCATTCTCCAAATGCCCAAATGACCTGTGCCTCCCTGGGTCTGGGGTCTCATGGAATTGAAGGGGGCCTTGGCCTTGGTGGTTGAATTGCTATCATCTGGTTTCTGGTTCTCTGCCACTGTGTCAGCTGCCAGGGCAGCCTTAGGGAGTCAGAAACAGGCGACAGCCACCTGCTCTTTCCTGCACCCATCTCTCCGGGTAGCTTCCTTTCCTTTCTTTTTTAAAAATATTTTTTACATAATTAGTTATTTTGATTTTTAAAAATTTTATGTGTACAGCCGGGCATGGTGGCACACACCTTTAATCTCAGCACTCGGGAGGCATAGGCAGGTGGATCTCTGTGAGTTCAAGGCCAGCCTGGTCTACAATAGTGAGTTCCAGGGCAACTGGGGCAACAGGGAGACCCTGTCTCAAAAAGACAAAAAAAAATTTTATGTGTACAAGTGTTATGCCTGCATGTGTATAAATGCACCCCTGTCATACAATGCCCACGGAGAACAGAAGTTGGATCCTGTGGAAGTGGAGTTAGAGATGGTTGTTAGCCACCATGTGGGTGATGAGATTCGAACCCAGGTCTTCTGCAAGAACAGACAGTGCTCTTAACTGATGAGCCATCTCTCCTGCCATTTATTTATTTATTTATTTATTATTTTATTTTTTGAGACAAAGTCTCACTATGTAGCCCTGGCTGACCTGGAACTGGCCATGTAGACCAGGCTGACTTTGAACCCATAAGAGATTTGCCTGCCTCTGCCTCCTGAGTGCTGGGATTAAAGGCATGAACCACAACACTTCTTTTTTTTTTTTTTTTTTGGACAGTAGCATGTAGCCCAGCCCAAGTTGGCCTTGAGCTAGGCCAGGATAACACTGAACTCCTGGTTCTTCTGCCTCTACCTCCCAAGGGCTGAGATTACAGGTATGTGCCAGCACACATTTATGACAGCACACCTGGTTTATGCCATGCCTCATTAATGCGAGGCAGGTGCTCCACTCACTGAACCATATCTCCAGCCCCAGGTAGCTCTTTCTATGTAGCCAAGGCTAGTCTTGAACTCCTGATCCTCCTGCCCCCACCTCCCAAGTGCTGGTATTAAAATTATCACTGCCAAACCCGACAGCCCAGGAAGCCCTTTCTGCCCTGTCTCTTCCAACCAGTCTTCCTTTCTCCCCTCCCCTCTTTCCTTCCCTCTCTCCAACACAGGATCTTGTTATACAGCCCTGACTGGCCTGGAATTTACCAATAATTTATGGCAATCCCTCTGCCTCCCTCTCACTAGTGCTGGGATTACAGGTGTGTGTCCATTTCTCCCAGTCCCAGTAGCTACATGTCCCTCCCTCCACCCTTTCCCCTCCTTGATGGAGCTCCTGTCTAGCCAGCCACTCCCCACCCCATCTTGGTCTCCCCCTCCTTGGAAACCACCAGTTCCCTAACTGCCTCGCTCCCGCAGGATAGCTCTGTAAATTTCCCTTTCCTCAGCATCTCCAGCTCCTCAGGAGCCTCAAGCTGACTCCTTTTCTCCTTCTCCAAGCACTGACCGCCCAGCCCTGGTTGGCTGTTTCTGCCCCTAGGAAGAAAGTGATGGCCTCAGGGGGGTCCACAGAGTCTCTCAATCCCTCTGCACCTCACCCCACTTCTCCAACTCGAGTACATCAGGGCCCTCCTTTTCTGGCTCCCCACCCACCCGGAAGTCCTCCTCCAGGTCTGACCTCAAGCACTCCAGCTGCTCTAATCCACCTTACGTTTTCCCACGCCCCGTGGCTGGGATGAACCCTGGGTGTCCGGGTCTGAACCGGATCTCCCCCTCACAGGGCGGGGTTATGAGTGAGGGGAAGCCTTCAGGGGAGCTGCACCCCCACCCAGGAGGCAGGAATTTCTCCCCTTTCATTTCCTTATTGTTTCTGGAGAAGGGTGTGCTAGGGTGCTGGGGAACAGAGGGAGGGAGGCAGCCAAGCTTCCAGTCCCAGACTCAACTTGGGGACTCCAGAACTGTAAGGTGTCCCATTTCGCATCTCTAAAATGTGGGGTGGGGTGGACCAGCTGGTGTGTAAGAGCCTAAGACTGTATGGGATCACACCAGGATGGTGAGTTCCTAATTCACCATCCTGCTAGCCACAGGATGGGAATGCAAGGTGTCAACCTCACTCAGCCCCCCCTAGGTAGGATCCAAAGGTGGTGGAGAGGAGGTCTGGTGGGATCTGGTCTGTTCTCGGTCCTGGTGGAGTACAGCTCATCCATTGCTCTCAAGAACAAGAGGTGGGCTCACCTGCTCCAAAGTGGAGTGCAGGGGGGACCTTCAGATAGTAGCTCCAATCCAATCCAGTCCCTCCTCAGGTTGATCCTTCCAAAATGCCCCCAAATCTGATCTACACTGGCCCTCAACTTCTCCCTCCCTCCCTCCCTCCCTCCCTCAGGTTTTTGCAATTTTTCTCTCTCCTCTCTCATGTTTTTAAGAGAGTCTTTGTGTCCCCAGACTAGCCTCAAATTCACAGCAATCCTCCTGTCTCAGCCTCCTAAGTGCTGCACTGGTGGACAGGAGCCACCAACCTGACATCAGTTGTTTCTTTTTCCCTGACATCAGTTGGTTTTTTTTTTTTTGTCTTTTTGAGACAGGGTCTCCCCGTAGCTCCAGTTGTCCTGGAACTCGCTATGTAGACCAGGCTGGCCTTGAACTCACAAAGATCCACCTGCCTCCCAAGTGCTGGGATTAAAGGCTTGTGCCACCACGCCTGGCAGTTGTTTCTTTTTAAAATATAACCTTCGAGTTTGGAACCACTTTCAAGTTACAGAAACATTTCCGAGATAATACAGAGAATCCTGTTTTCTCCTCACCCAGTTTCCTTCATTTATTATTATCATTATTATTATTAATTACTTTTAGTCACCAGACCTCATGGGTTTCGAAAAGACATTTTCAACATATATGTCATTACACTTTGCTAATCTTCTTGTGTCCCTCCCCCCTCCCAAATACCATCCCTCAATATTCAAACAT
>NW_008354956.1:2032002-2033831 GCF_000622305.1 Nannospalax galili | reverse complement strand
TCTCTCTCTCTCTCTCTCTCTCTCTCTCTCTCTCTCTCTCCCCCCTCTTCCAGGGTCTCACTCTGTAGACCAAGCTGGCCTAGAACTATGTACCTCAGGTCAATTTCAAACTTGTGATTTCCCCCTGCCTTAGCTTCCCTAGTGCTAGGTTTCTAGGCATGCACTACCACTCCCAGAATTTCTGTCACAATTTCCACACATACACTGTACCTTAAAATGGGATCCTGGGATCTATTCATACTGTGCCCCAAATATTGAGTCCTCCTTCAGAGACAACCCATGACTTACTCCTTAAGATATACCCCCAAGAAAAATGGATTGTAGTTGGTCCCCTTAAATCCTGTGCTGAGTCTCCGAGCTCTCCAGGAGTCTGGCTGGGGTTCCCCAACTACCTTACAGCCTCCAGGTCCACCCAAGTCTCTACCTTTCCCAGAACTTCCAGCACCTCCCTCCCCTTCCACCTCTCTACACTCCAGTCCCTTTTCTGTCAGTCTTGTCCCACCTCACCTGCACCTCACACCTCCCCAGACCCATGTAGGGGCCCCTCCCAGGCATCCTGCCAAGCCAGGCAAGCCCTATGGGATCCATGAGTCCAATCCCACAGCTTCAAAACACAGATCCTAGCCTCCCCCCTCAACCACTAAATCTCCATATTTTTCAACCCTCCACCTCCACCATAAGGCTCCCTTCTAGGTTAGGAATCCATGGGTGCAGAACCCTGTGGCCAGCTCCCTAATATCACAATAGTGATTACAGAGCGAGAGAGAGCAAGTGGGAGTCCTTGCAGCATGATGAATGGGAGTTAGATCTGACAGGAGTTTTTCACTCCTGTCTGTTGGAGTGAAAAAATTAAAATAAGCCTATGTCCCCTACTCAATCACGCGTTTAGCAGTGGCTAGACTGTGTGTGATCTAAAAGGAGCCCCTGATGAGGTCTCATGGTAAGAAAGGGGGGGAGGATGAAAAAGACCGACTCCTACCACACAGATGTGGATGTCAGGATGTCTTGCTATCTATCAGCTCCCCAGGGCTGACATCATCTAGGGGCCCAGCTACCTAAACCACCTGTTAGATTCCTACCCATGACCACCTCCTCTATTTCTGCCTCTACCTTAGATTTCCAGTGGAAACTTGGCCCAGAACCTCAATTCTAATTCCAACGCTCCACACTCCCCCCTCCATCTTTACCTGTGTTCTCATCCTGAACTTGTACCAGATTTTCTTAATGGGGACCTTCCAACCTCTCTTCGTCCGTCTTTTTTACCCCCTCTCTACTTTGAACCCCATTTCCTGAAGTCCTCCAGCTCTCTGTCCCCCAATCCTGGAGCTCTGATTCCTATCTCCAATTTTCTCATTTGAACCACTCAGATTTTGGGGTCTCAACACCTTTCGAGTGTGACCTGAAGGCTCCCTTAAATTGTTCTCCTTTGTAAGCCTAGCTCGGCTTGCCTGAGCGGCTCTTCCCAGCCTGAGCCTTGTCCCTCTGTCCCTCCCATACCTGGTCCCGGTGTCCCCAGTTCTTCTGCTCCCCAACTTAGGTCTTTGGCTCCCATCCAGCTCACAGCTTGCATTGCAGCCCCACGCTGGCCCCCCATTTCCCCGAGGACACACCTCGCCTGCCTCCGGGTAGTAGCTCCACTCGGCCAGGTCATGGGCCTCCATCTTCACCGAGCCCAGCATCCCCCGGGCCTGCGCCCCCACACGCCCCGGGCTGCGGCCCCCGGGGGGGAACCGAGCACTTGGGTGTCTCCGGCGGGCTCTGGCCCCAAGGTCCGCCCAGCGGCGACCAGCCCGTCCGACCTCCCGGAGTCCCGCTGGCCCAGGCGTGGC
>NW_008354956.1:2005785-2031828 GCF_000622305.1 Nannospalax galili | reverse complement strand
GGAGGCGGCCGGGCTTTATAGCCGGGACACCCCCGCCCTAGCCCGCCCCAGGCTCCCCTCCCGCCTCCCTGAGAGCCGCGCACTCGGATTGGGGCGCCCCCTGCGGGATGGCGAGGAGAAAAACCTCAGGCACCGGGAGCCGCAGTCCTAGTACCTGAGACCTAGGGATGGATGAACAGTGAGGGAGCTACCAGGGGTGGGGTGGAAGGACCACACACCGCTGATGTTAAGGGCCCCCAAGGGCTCAACGCAGGGGTGTGGTGAGGAGAGGCATCTTTCTGCCCCAGGGTGTTTCATCATCACCTAAGAGAGGGAAAAGCCAGAGCCTCACGTGTCCCCCATGAAATAAAGGAGGCTCAGGGCGCTAAAGGACTCCCCAAATCCCTTTAAAACACCGTAAGTACCATCGGGAAGCTTCAAACTACATTCCCATTGGACAGACGGGAAGACTGAGGGTGCGGGCGGCTGTAAATGCTTCAGGCTGTGTATAGGGTCACAGAGAGCGGTGAAAAGGCTCAGGATTTCGGTTTGAATCCCATTAGGGCAACAGATCACCTCCAAGACCCAGGCGCTTCGCTCACAGCACTCTCCACTCTAACGTCAGTCTGCCGTCTAGGGAGGTGGGGAACGCCAGATCTCCGAGAACTTCATTTCCCAGAAGCCTCCGCTTTCATTTCCGTCCCTGGGCAGGGTTCTCGAGCCACAGACTACATTTCCCAGAAGGCATGGCGCTCGAAGGCCGGAAATGGCGGCCGATCGGGTGGCCGGCTGGGGAGGGCGGGCCGCTGCTTACGCCGCATGTTGTAGGGGTGGGGACGGACCGGGATCCGGGACTTCATTTCCCGGCGGCCCTACTAGTGCAGCGCCTGCGCCGTGTCTCGGTGGTAGGCGGAAGATGGCGGCGGCAGCGTCTGCGGAGAGGCGCTGCTGAGGGGGCGCGAGGGGGACGGAGGCCCGAGCCGCGGTGAGCGGGTGGCGGTGTGAGGAGGGTCCGGGGCAAAGGGAGGAGGGGCGCCGGCGCGGTCGGGGCGCGAGAGGCGGATGGGGCCTCGGGGAAGGAGGAGCCGCGGGGTTGCGAGACCTGGCTTCCCCCGCTCCCCCCAGCTTCCTTGGCTCCCTAGTTCCCGCGGGCCAAAGTTTCAACGTGGTCCAGCGTCCGCCCCGCAAACCCCTACGACCTCCAGTGGGTGTCTCGGCTCATACTCCACCCAGCACTCAGCACCCAGCATCCAGGTGCACCCAGCCTTTCCCTCCTTCAGGCTGGCCGTGCGACCTCCTGCGTCAGTACTTTTGCACAGGCAATTCCCCCCTTTTCTGTCCCCGAAACGTCCTGTTACCCATTAGGCTTGCCCAACTCCCCTTCATCCGTGGTGGGGGGGGCTCGGCACCCGACGTCACTTCCCCTGCGAAACCCTCCCTTCCCGACTTCCCAAAATCTGTCTGCTGAAGGCTCTCTTACAGGTCCCTGTGCCTTTCCTTCTTGTCACGTGTGATCGAATTTGTGATTGGAGTTGATTTGTATGCGGTCTAAGGATGTCTGTGACCCTGTGTTCCCTGTGTGTGAGGACTGGGTGTGTTTCAGTCAGTACTCGTCCACTGGAGCTGCTCAGTTAGTGTTCGTGGAATGAATGAAACAGTACTCCGGAAGCCACTCTTTAGAAAATAAAGGAGTCTTCGGACTCGCAGCTGGGTTGAGGGTGAAGCCGTCCAGAGCTGAGCACGCGAGAAGGACAGAGAGACCGTCATCCTGTTTCTCATTGGGAAAGACTGCAAACATGCCAGCCATCCATCAGTAGAAGACTGGCCGAAATAACCACTACATCTACGTAATAAAATGCTTTGCAGCCTCAGAAAGGAAGGAATTGGGGATAAGATAGATTGGGCTCCAGCATTTAAGAGAAGACAAGTGAATTAGAAAGTAGTGTTGATTGAGGCTGGAGAAATGGCTCAGAGGTTAGGAGCACTTGCTGCTCTTGCAGAGGATACAGGTTCACACCCCCCATGTCTGGCAGTTCACAACTACCTGTAACTCCAGTTCCAGTAGATTGGATGCCCTCTTCTGGCCTCCATAGGCACACACACATACAAAAAATTAAAAAGTAGTGATATGTAGCTGGGGCTACAGGGAAAGCCCGTCTGAAAAAGACCAAAAAAGTAAATAATAAGTACTGATATATACAGTAAACAACCCTCTGTGTCCACACCTCCACACCTGTAGATTCAAGCAGCCTCAGACTGAAAATATTCAGGAAAAAAATTGCATCTATATGAGCATGTAACAATTTTTATGTAGTATTTATATTGCACTAAGAATGATAGTAGTCAGGAGATATTTAAGCCAGATGTGGAGGCCCAGGCTTGTAATCTCAACTGCTTGGGAGGCTGAGGCAGGAGGATCACAAGTTCAAGACTTGCCTCGACTATAGAATGACTTTAAGGGCTGCCTTTTCTGAAAGTAAAAAGGACTAGGGATACAGCTCAGGGTAGAGTGCTTGGCTGGAGTACAGGGCCTCTGGGTTCCATCCTTAGCACCACCAGAAAGAAAGAAGATACAAAAGTTTGCAAAAGTGTGTGGAGGTTTTATATAAACACTGCTGTTTTATATTATTTTTTGAGACCGGGTTTCATATATCCCAGGCTGGCCTCCCAGCTCACCAAGTATGGAGGATGACCTTGAACTTCCAATCCTCCAAGTGCTAGGATCCTCCAGGGACTGGAATTATGTGGTCCTGGAGATGGAGCCCTGGGCTTTGTGCATGTGGGGCCACTGAGCTACATCTGTTGCTCACATTTACTATTTTTTTTTATATTTCATTAATAATATTGCCTTTTTTTTTTTTTTTTTTTTTTTATAAATGGGTTACCTTTTCATACAGGGGCTACCTGTAGCCCCAGCTGACGTGGAGCTCACTATGTAGACCAGGCTGGCCTCAAACTCACAGAGATCTGCCTGCCTCTGCCTCCCGAGTGCTAGGATTAAAGGAGTGCACTACTATGCCTAGCTTGAATAATGGTAGCTTTGACTCCTTTCATGATGTTGCCAGAGTGACTTAGTGGTAGTTGTCTAGAAGTCGCCTTCCCTCCCTCCATTTCAGAGCAACAGACAACTTAAGGGTGCTCTAGTGTAGCAGACTGATTTGTTTCATTTGTTTGAGACAGGGTCTCCGTGTAGCCCCAGCTGGCCTTAATCTCACAGACATCTGCCTGCCTCTGCCTTCCACGTGCTGGGAGCAAAAGGTGTGTGCTACTGCGCCTGACTGTATGTGTGTGTGAGAGAGAGAGAGACAGACAGGGCTTAATATATCCTGGGCTGGTTCTGAACTTGATATTTAGCCAAGGCTGGTCTTTTGAACTTCTCTATCTTCCTGCCTCTATCTCTGAAATGCTAGGATGGCAGGCATATGCCACCACACTTTTACAGATGGCCTTTTCTGATATAGGAGCTCTTGCTATGTGCAAGGCTCTGTGATGGAGGTCCTCAGAGCTCCTTTGAAAAATTTGTTCTGGTGCTGACTCCAGAGTACAGCCCAGCTGGAGAGACAGGAGGCCAACAGGTAATCAGCTTCCGGTGTTGGAGAACTAGATGTTGTAACTCAATGGCTTGGGGCATTACTCAGAGGTAGGGCACCTGTGAGCAGCTGGGGGTGTGTCTCAGTGGTAGAGTCCCTGCCTAGAATCCCCCAGTGAGGGAAGTGGGGAGGGGAGTGGGAGAAACAGGCAGAGAGGGAAGGCTGGGAGACTGCAGGAAAGAGTAACAGATATAAAGAAGGGTGACAAGAGGCTAGAGGCATAGAGAGGGTGAGATGAAGTGGAAAGGTGAGAGTGGAAAAACAGAAAAAAGAGAGAGTGAGGGGCTGGGGTGTGGCTCGGTGGTAGAGCCCCTGCCTAGAATCCCCAGTGAGGGGCTGGGGTGTGGCTCGGTGGTAGAGCCCCTGCCTAGAATCCCCCAGTGAGGGGCTGAGGGTGAGACTTAGTGATAGAGCACAGAGCATTTGCCAAGCTTCTTAAAGGCCCTGAGTTCAATTACTTGCACTACAAAAAAAGTACTTGCCAAGTATGGTGGTATAACAACCATAATTCCAGCACTTAGGAAGATTAGGAGTTCATGGCCATCCTTGAATACATAAGTCAGTTTAAGGCCAGCCAAAGCGAAATGAACCCTGTCTCAACAAGAAAAAATGTGAAAACGGGGGCTGGAGAGACGGCTCAGAGGTTAAGAACACTGGTGGTTCTTGCAGAAGACCTGGGTTTGAATCCCAGCACCCACATGGCAGCTGACAACTGTCTGTAACTCCAGTCCCAGGGGATCCAACAGCCTCTTCCGACCTCCGTGGGCACTGCACCACACAGTGCACTTACCTACATGCAGGCAATACACGCATACACATAAAATTCAAAAAATTAAAATTAAAAAAAAAATGTGAAAATGACACTAGCCTGCCTCTGGCCTGGGACACCACTCTTCCCAGAAGTGTACCCTGTGCATGTGACCTAAGCTCCATGCCCACCCTAGAGGAGGAAGGGTGCTCACCAGCTTCTTTTCCAGGGAGTACCTGACAGCAGCTATGGCAAGCAGCAGTGGGGACAGTGTCACCCGCCGGAGCGTGGCAACCCAGTTTTTCACACAAGAGGAGGGGCCGGGCATTGATGGCATGACCACCTCTGAGAGGGTGAGTGTGGTGAGGGCTGGGAGAAAGGCAGACCCCTGCATTTACATGCTGCTGGGGGGTGGGCAGAGTCCTAAGAGGACTGCAGTGGCTGACCTGGGCCCGCAGGACCAGCCACATTACATGGCTCTTCCCTTCTTCCAGGTGGTAGATCTCCTGAACCAGGCGGCTCTGATCACCAATGACTCAAAGATCACAGTGCTCAAACAGGTGAGAGTGCAGGGGTGGGGCCCACGGCGGGGGGGTTGCTAGAACCATTCACAGCTGCACATGCCTACCCTGAAGCTCAGTGTTCTACACCTTAGGTGCTCCCAGCGTTCTCTGAGTAGGAGAATTTACCTGTAGTTTATGCACAAAGACTCAGACCTCAGGGTTTACAGGCTGAGCCCATGTCAACGCTGCTAGGAGCTGGCCAAAGCAGGTTTAGATCCTGGAGTCCAGCCGCAGAGCCCTTTCCTTTCATCGCTGCTTTTTCTCTTTGCCACCATCTGTTCTGGGAGTCAGACAGTGATGACCCATAGTGAGCAGGGCTGGCATGTTAGAAGCCAGAGGGGCTCCTGATCTGTGCTTGGGATAGGGGGTGAAGGAGACATTCTCAAGTGTTGGAGGAAGAGAAACGAGGCATACCAAGCAGTCAGCACACTTAAGTATGAACAAAGAGAGGGCTGAGGGCAGCACCCTTCAGAACAGGGAGCCGAGGTTCAGAGATTGTGGATGGGGGTGTGACCAGGCAGTAGAGCCCTTGCCTAGAATGCCCCACTGCAGGGCTGGGGGTGTGGCTTAGTGGTAGAGAATTTGCTTAGTATGTACAAAACCTTTGAGATCCATCCCCAGCACCACAGAAAAAATACATGTCAGTGACTCTGGGCCTGAGCTGCCTAGGTCAGACTCTGCTTCTGTTCCTTGTTCAGCTCAGGCCCCGGGGAAGCTGACCCCTCCTTCCTGTCCAGTAGAATGAGTGGTGATGGTGGTTGTGAGCGTGCCTTCCCAGCGGTACATGGAGGTGTAAGATCTTAGACCAGCTCTGGACTTAGAGGAAGGCATCTTTGAGAAGGTATCACTTCAAAGAGCCTGACATGAGGGCTCAGCAGATGACTCAATGAAAGCAAGAGGTCTTGTTCAGATTCCCAGCACCCATGTAAAAGCTGGGCATGGCCATACCTATAACCCCAGGGCTTGGGGGGCAGAGACAAATGGGTCCTGGGAGCTCGCTGGCCAGCTTGGTTGAAACACTGAGCTTCGAGTTTCTTGATAGACTCTGCCTCAAAAAATAAATTAGAGATTGCTAGTGGAAAACACCAGACGTCCTCCTTTGTGCATGTAGATGGGGTGCCCCCACCCCCACCCCGGTTGAGGGAAAAAAAGCCTGACACATGCTGGGGCCCCAGGAAATGGGCTGTCATAGGGTACTTGTCATAGGGTACTTGCTGAATGGTGATGGTGTGTGATGTGGAAGACTCAATGGACAGCTGAAATCAAACTTCGGGAAAGCAGGAAGCCCATGGTGAGGGTGTTCCCCTTTTCCTAATCCTTGGGATTGGACCTAGATCTTTGGCATGCTGGGAAGGCACTCTACCACTGAGCTACATCCTCAGCCTCCCCCCGCCGCCAGGGTCTCCCTGTAGCCCCAGCTGCTCACTATGTGAACCAGGCTAGCCTTGATCTCATAGAGATCTGCTTGCCTCGGCCTTCCCAGTTCTGAGATCAAAGGTGTGTGCCACCAGGCCCAGCCCCCTTAGCCCTTTTCGAACTTTTTATTTTGAGATAGGTCTTAATAAGTTGATCAGGCTAGACTTGAACTCATTGTATCATAGGCAGATCTTGAACTTGAGATCCTTCTGCCTCAGCTTCCCGAGTAGCTGGGATCATAGGTCTATGCCAGCAGGCCTGACTCCGTCTTATTTTTAGAAACCCTCTTGGGTATCATGTCCTCACTGCCCAGCAGGTCCTGGTCCTTGTACAATCTCTAAAGCTTCCCGATGGCCTGGGAGAATCTCAGGGAGAATCACAGTGTGGGAGGGTCTTGTTTTACAGCAGAGCCAGATGGAGCTGAGAAGGGTTGGGAGTGGCAGAACCCGGAACCGAGAGGAGCTTTCCTGCTAGGTAGCCCACTGCTTCCATCACCCCATTCCCCTCAGCACTGACTGGATCCTGGATTTTTCTTTATATTTAAATTATTTATTTTGCATATATATGTGGTGTGCATGTGTTTATGCTTGTTCACATGGGTATAGAGGTGTGTTTGTGCGTTTGTGTTTTTCAGCATGTACCTGTGTGCGTGCATGCGCACGTGTGTGCCTATGCATACAGACTCAGAGTTGAGGTCGTTTTTCTCAGTTGCTGTTTATTTATTTATTTTTTTTGGTCTTTTTGAGACAGGGTCTCCCTGTAGCCCTAGCAGCCTGGATTTGCTATGGAGACCAGGCTGGCCTTGAACTCACAGAGATCCGCCTGCCTCTGCCTCCCTAGTGCTGGGACTAAAGGTGTTCGCCACCACGCCTGACAGTTGCTGTCCATTTTATATGCTGAGGCAGGGTCTCTGAACCCTGCCTTGGCTTGCTGATGAGCTAGTCGAATCAGGACACTCAGAGGTCTTCTGTGTCTTGACTTTGGGGTTTCAGGCCACTGCCATGCCTGCCTTGTTTTTCCGTAGGTTCTGTAGATCTGAACTCTGCTCCTTGTACTTGCAGAGAAGCACTGTATCTACTGAGCCATCTCCCCAGGTCTTATTTTTATTTTATTTTATTTTTTTGGTCTTTTGGGGACAGGGTCTCCTTATAGCCCCAGCTGATCTGAAACTCGCTAAGTAGACCAAGCTGGCCTTGAACTCATAATAGAGATCTGTCTGCCTCTGCCTCTGCCTCCCTAGTGCTGGGACCAAAGGTGTATGCTAACCACGCCCAGACTCTTTTGGTCTTTTTGAGACAGGGTCTCCCTGTACCCACAGCTGACCTGGATTCCCTATGGAGACCAGGCTGGCCTTGAACTCACAGAGATCCACCTGCCTCTGCAGGTGGGATTAAAGGCGTGTGCTATCACACCTGGCTTTGTTTTTATTTTATGCAACCTTGGGGATCAGAGGACAATTTAGGAGATGACCTCAACCTGTGGGCCTCGGGGAATGTTCTTCCTCAGGCCTGGCAGTGAGCGCCTTTACCTGCCTTGCACCATCTCACTGACCTCTTAATTTTCGTTTTGAGGTTGAATACCTCAGCCTGCCAAGGCCTAGGATAATGGGGGAGAGCCACCATGCCTGGTTGGGTCCTGGGTTTTTTTTGTTTTGTTTTGTTTTGTTTTTTTTGTCTTTTTGAGGCAGGGTCTCCTTGTAGCTCCAGCTGTCCTGGAACTCACTATGTAGACCAGGCTGGCCTTGAACTCACAGAGATCTGCCTGCCTCGGCCTCCCAAGTGCTGGGATTAAAGGCGTGTGCCACGTCTGGCTGTGTCCTGGTTTTTATGTCTGTTCCTCTTTCCCCCAATCTCCTTTTAGGTCCAGGAGTTGATTATCAATAAAGACCCTACCCTGCTTGACAACTTTCTGGATGTGAGTTACTGGCCTGGGGTGGGGTAAGGGTGAGGTGACATGCCTTGGTTTGGCCTGACCCAGCTTCTTCCTGACAGGAGATCATCGCTTTCCAAGCTGACAAGTCCATTGAAGTGCGAAAGTTTGTGATTGGCTTCATCGAGGAGGCATGGTATGGGGCCACCCTGGGCATCACTCCCTCAGGACACACCTAAGGAGACCGAAGCCCTGGGTCTGAGGATTACTCCACTTGAACCACACTTCACCCATGCCTCAACCACAGCAGCGCAGTCTTGGTTTCAGAATATGCAGCAGCTGACCTTCCCTCAGCGCTGGCACTGCCAGAAAGAGTTGTTTTCTGGCTCAACTCTCTTTCCTTCCTGCCAGGCTAGGAGACTTTGAACCCAGGGCCTTGGGCATGCTAAGTAATGTTCTCCCAGGGAGTCTCGCCCCCAGCCCCTCACAACCAGCCCTCCACTTCTAAACCACACCTTCAGCCCTCAAGGTTCACGCAAGGGCTATACCACCTAACCATGCCTCCTGCTACACATTGGCACATTCTAGGCAGATGCTCTGCCACTAAGCTACTTCCTCAGCCCATCAGCTCCTCCTAGTTTTATTTTCTTTTTCTAATTTGTATATTTATGTTTTGGGGAAGAAGTGATACTTTGTTTTTATTTTTTAGATTTTTTTTTTTTTTCCTGGTCTTTTTGAGACAGGGTCTGCCTGTAGCCACAGCTGGCTTGAATACATTATGGAGACCAGGCTGGCCTTGAACTCACAGAGATGCGCCTGCCTCTGCCTCCCAAGTGCTGGGATTAAAGGCATGCCCCACCATGCCTGGCTTAATTTTTTTTTATATGTGTGTGACTTCTTTGTCTGCATGTATGTAAATGTGCTATGTATGTGCAGTGCCCATGGAAGAGGGTCCACAGATCCTGTGGAACTAGAGTTATAGATGGTTGCTAGCTGCCATGTGGGTGCTGGGAACTGAGCCCAGGTCCTCTGCAAGAGCAGCCAGTGCTCTTAATGACCGAGCCATCTCCAGCCCCATGTTTTTGGTTTTTTGAGACAGTCTCATAGCCCAGACTGGCCTTGAATTCCTAACCCTCCTGCTTCAGTCTCCCAAATGCTTGGATTTTAAGCCATGCCCTGTTTAGTTTTCCTTTTTTTTTTTTTTTTTTAAATTTTTAAAAGTTTTATTTATTTATTATTATTATTATGGTTTTTTTGGGGGGGGTCTTTTTGAGACAGGGCCTCTCTGTAGCCCCAGCTGTCCTGGAACTCACTGTGCAGACCAAACTCACTGTGTAGACCAGGCTGGCCTTGAACTCACAGAGATCCACCTGCCTCTGCCTCCTGAGTGCTGGGATTAAAGGCGTGTGCCACCATACCCAGCTGTTTATTATTTTTATTTTATATGTTTGAGTGTATTGCCTGCATATACATTGCACCCATGTAGTGCAATGCCTGAGGAGGCCAGAAGAGGCTATCAGATCCCCTGGGACAGGAGTTACAGACAGTTGTTAGCTGCCATACGGGTGGGAATGGAATCTGTGTCTTCTACAAGAACTACCAGTGTTCTTAACCACTGAGCCATCTCTCTCAGTCCCTAGTTTTCCTTTTTAATTGATGTGAAATTCATATGACAAAATTAGCTATTTTCTGTATAAGATACTAGTGTCTGTGTAGTCCAGACTGGCCTTGAACTCCTGACCTCCTACTTCAGTCTTAGATTATAGCTACACACCACAGTCTCCTGGCCTTATGTTACCTACTTATTTCTTTACTTAGTTTAGTTTAGTTTTGAAATAGTTCCACATAGCCCAGGATGTCCCAACAGCTTGTTATATAACCAAAGATGGCCTTGAACTTAAGTCCTCCTGCCTCTTCCTCTGAGTACTGGGATTATAGGCCTGCACTACCACGCCCAACTGTTTTATTTTGTTTTTTTTTTTGTGAGATAGGTTCCTACTATGTAGCCCCTGCCAACCTGAAACTCAATGTAGACCAAGCTGGATTTGAACTTGTAACAGTACTGCTTCTGCCTTCCTGTGTGTACACCATGGCATGTGTCTAAGGTCAGAGGACAACTTCAGACATTGATTCTGTCCTCGCACCATCTTCACCCACTGAGCCATCTGGCCGGCTCTGCTTTATGGTCTCCCCTCTCCCCTTTGCTGTGTCCGTGGCATTTAGTGCATTCATTTTCTAGATTATTACTTTTTAGACAAGGTCTCACGTAGCCCAGGCTAGCCTGCAGCTCTGTAGTAGAGGGTGACCTTGCCCTCTTGGTCCTCCCTCTATCTCCCAGTTGTTGGAATAAGAGATGTGTGTCCCTATACCTGGCCTCATAGGTCCAGTCTGAAGCATCTTCTTCACCTGGGGGAAATCAACCTTCCCTATTTGCCCACCTCTGCACTTGGTTGGGATGCTCTTCTGAAGAGGGGGCCTGGACTCTTGTTGCACTCTGTGCTCTCAAGTCCTGGCCCTCTACCCACACACTTACCTGGCCCTGGCTCCCTCTAGACACTCTCTCTTCCTGTGTTCTCAGAAAGCATTGATCCTTTGTAGCCTGTCTGCTTCCTGCCTGCCCAGGCCCCATGGCACCAGGCAGCCATGCCCTCACTTTCCAAGTGGTCTCAGAAGATCCTTCCTGGCAGCACCCTCTGGCTCCTGCCCCCTGTAGCACTTTGTAGAGGCCTCCCTGTTTGGTTATCACCTCAGTAATTGTCTTCTCCACAAAAAAATGTCAGCTTCACAGAATGGGGTGTGACCTCTTGTTGGCCACCATTGCCCCAGTGTCTCCCTGGAGCATGGTTGGTTCTACTAGTAGGTGACACATCCAGCCATTTAATCATGGCCGTCACTGTCCGAGTTATATGAGGCCCTTTCCTAAATTTCACCTTCCCAGCAGCTTTGGAGGGGCCTGTCACTCGCTCTGTGGAAAGGGACACTGAGACTCCAAAGGGAGTAACTCTCCCAAATCAGTTGGACCAGCCCTTCCCTTCCTTCAGCACACATTGCTGACGTTGTGAGGGGAGGAGGTAAAGCAGCTTTTGTGAGGCTTTCTGCCTGCCAGGACCTGTCCTGATGCTTGTCCTGCTTTTTTTGTTTGCCTTCATCATGAAGCTGCATGATCTTAATTGAGAACAGTCTTGGAGAGGTCAAATGGGTTTTCCTAAGTTCATGTGACAGAATTTGGCAGGACTGGGATTGTTATCCTGTGTCTGACCTGGGACCACATTATCACACACCCTCCTTTACTGGGGAAACTGCTAGTTTTGTTTGTTTAAGACAGGGTCTCGCTATGGTTTTGAACTTACCTGCCACTACACCTAGCTGTGGGGAATTTTCTGAGTTCCCAAAAAGTAGTGGCAAATGTGTACCCTGTGCTGCAGTGTACTGTGGGAACACAGCCCCGAGAAAAGCCTGGTGCTGTGCCTGCCATCCTGGATCTTAGTCAAGTTGATTTTCTTTATTTGCTGCAGGGTCTCACGTAGCTTAGGCTGGCCTCAGACCTAGGGCCTTGAGCATGCTAGACAAGCACTCTACCAATAGAGTTGCATCCCAAGCACCCATATTTCATGTTTGACCAATGAAGTTAATCAGATTGGAATTTGTACTGTGACATCACATGCACTAAGTGCTGGGGGCTAGCCTACTCAGATGTCTGTATTGATGGGACAGACATTTACTGGAAGCCTTTTGTTCTTTCTGGCAACCAGAGTGACCCTGCTGGTTCTTAGCATGATGAAAGGGTCCCCAGTATGGGAACTTTCAGACTTGGGTAAACAGAACTAGACATACTTCCTACAAGTCTGTTCTAAGCACTTGATGGTATTGTAACAGTTTTTCACCACCTGTGCAGTAGGTATTATTAAAACAGTAGGGCGAAGGCTTGGGGCCAGGATGTTATTCAGTTGGTCGTGTACAACTATAATCCTAGCATTGGGGAAGTGGAGGCAGAATCAGGAGCTCAAGGTCATCCTTGGCTACACGTGAAGTTAGAGGCCAACCTAGAGTACTTGAAACCTGTCTCAAAAAGATTAATTTGCTGTCTTGATAGCCCATAATTGTTGGTTCTACTGTCACGATGGGCTCTGGAAAGGTGAAGGAGTGGGGCTGTAGGACCAGCCAAGGACTAGGGGCCAGGGGCCAGGGACAGCCTTAGAGCAGTGTTGGCATCATTCCTTGGTCGGTGACCAACTCCAGAATAGCTCCTGACTCTGCCTCTCTTAGTTCTTGAGCTGTGGGTCCTAATAGCCCAAGACCATGGTGATCCAGCCTCTTCTCTTCCCTTTCCCAGCAAGCGAGACATTGAGTTGCTGCTAAAGCTGATTGCCAACCTCAACATGCTGCTGAGGGATGAGAATGTGAACGTGGTAAAGAAGGCCATCCTGACCATGACCCAGCTCTACAAGGTGGCCCTGCAGGTGAGGGCCCCTCCCAGCCATGCCTCCCAAGGCTGCCTCGGTACAGTTAAAGCTGCAGTGGAAGCATTGTTGCTTTGGTTTGGTACTGAGTGTTGAGCTAGGTAGGCACTGCACCACGGAGGCATACCCTCAGCCTGTGTTTCACATCTTGTTTTGAGGCAAGGTCTGGCTGAGTTGTGCAGAAAACCTTGAACTTTGAATCTCCCTACCTCAGCCTCTATTAGCTGGAATTACCAGGCCTGACCAGAGCATATTCTTCATGAGTTAGATTTGCTGAGGGTCATGGGAACAGACAAGGGATCTAATGTTGCCTTCTAGGTCCACTCATTTTTTTTAAGTGTATGAGTGTTTTGACTGGGCGTGGTGGCACACGCCTTTAATCTCAGCACTTGGGAGGCAGAGGCAGGCCGATCTCTTGAGTTCAAGGCCAGCCTGGTCTATGTAGTGAGTTCTAGGCCAGCTAGGGCTACAGAGAGACCCTGTCTCAAAAAGCCAAAAAAGTGTATGAGTGTTTTGCTTGTATTTACATAAGTACATCCCTGTCATACAGTGCCTGCAGAGATAAGAGGGCATCAGATCCCTTGGAACTTGAGTTATAGATGGTGGTTAGCCGTCATGTGGGTGCTAGGAACTGAATCCAGGACTCTTAACTACTGAGCTAACTTTCCAGCCTCTGGGTCTACTCATTTATGTAATCAACAAACATTTCCCTAAGCATCTCTACTCTGTCCAGCCGGATGCCAGTGACATGGGACACAACCAGGATCAGGATACTAGATGCAGCCTTCACAGTGTTCCTAACCTAGTGAGGAACAGAGACCAACCACCCATGCTGTTGATGGCCTGTCATCTTGGCACTTGGGAGGTTGAGGCAGAAGGACTGAAGAGTTCCAAGTCACCTTGGCCACCCAGGAAGACCTTGTCTGCAAAATTAGCAGTAATTGCCTGCCGTGGTGGCACACACCCTTAATCCCAGCACTTGGGAAACAGAGGCAGGCAGATCTCTGTGAGATTGAGGCTAGTCTGGTCTATATATCAAGTTGCAGGCTAGCTGGACCTACAAGGAGACCCTCTCTCAAAACGCCAAAAAAAACAGGATCATGTGAGTGTTGGTTGCAATGTGATTTGAGGACACAGTAACAGACCCAGTAATGCTCATGGGTTTGTTTATCCTTGTTAGCAGAATGAATGAGACCAGTTACTCACCATCACCTTCTGAAGCTGCTACCCTTTAAAGACTGCTACTTCATCAGTGGGGCATCCCTGTCTTGTTGCCCTGGGTCATGTCCCAGATTCAGCCAGCATTGAACAGTAACCATTACATGAATGTGTTCATCACTCAAAGCAGGTGGAAGCAGAATGTGCTGGCAGTTGATGGCCTGTCTCTGTCTCTTCCTTCCCTTCCTGCCTGTCCGTTTGGCAGTGGATGGTGAAGTCCCGGGTCATCAGTGATCTCCAGGAGGCCTGCTGGGAAATGGTGTCAGCCATGGCTGGGGAAATCATCCTGCTGCTGGACTCTGACAATGATGGCATCCGCACACATGCCATCAAGTTTGTGGAAGGCCTCATTGTCACCCTGTCACCCCGCATGACTGACTCAGAGGTTCCTCGTCGCCATGAGCATGACATCAGCCTGGACCGTATCCCTCGAGACCACCCCTACATCCAGTACAGTGAGTGCTGCATCCCTGCTGCTCTGTGTGCTCACCCCTGCTCTCACCCTCTCTCTCCCACCCCACCCTTTTTTGTTGCTTGGTTTTGAGACAGGGTCTCATGCATCCCAGGTTAGCCCTAAACTTGTGGCCAAGGGTAACCTTGAACTTCTGATTCTTCTGCCTCTACCTTTCTAAGGACTAGGTAAGATTATATGACCAGCCTCCCCTTGCTCACCCCCTCTTTTTTTGAGACAGGATCTCCTTGTTGCCCCAGGTGTCCTGGAACTTACTACGTAGATCAGGCTGGCCTTGAAATCACAGAGATCTTCCTGCCTCTGCCTCCTGAGTGCTGGGATTAAAGTTGTGCGCCACCATACCCAAATCTTTTCTTTTTATTAATTTTTATGTGCATAAGTGTTTGGTCAGCATGTAAACACACTAGCATGTGTGTACAGCACTTGCAGAGGCCAGGAGTGGGCATCAGATCCCCTGGAACCATGGTTGTAGATGGTTTTAGCTGCCATGTAGGTGTTGGGAACTGAACCCTGGTCCTCTCAAGAGCAGCAAGTGCTCTTTATTGCTGAGTCATTCTCCCCCCACCCCCCACTTTTGAGACAGTGTTTTACTATGTAGCTCTGACTAGCAAGGAACTCAATATAGACCAGACTGACCTCTAACTCACAGAGAGCTGCCTGCCTCTGCCTCCTGAGTGCTGGGATTAAAGGTGCTACCACTCCTGGCTTCCCCTTGCCCTCTTCAAAGCTTTTTTATTTCTGGAGACCATCAAGTGCAGTGGTCGGAAGCCCTGACAGCTTTAGTCCTTACTCATGACCTTCAGCAGTCGCTTCTTTCTGAACTCCATTTTCCTTTTGGAAAAGTGGAGGTGGTTGTAATCCCTTCACAGACCAAAGTCCAAAGTTGAAGGGAAATGAGCTAACTCAGGCCCAGTTATGGTGTTCCCAGTCACCACTTGTAAGGGTAGTGCATATCCTGGGGCTGGGGCTACGTGTGAATTAGTAGAGTACTTGCCTAGCATGCACAGAGCTGAGTCCATTCTCCAGCACCACATCACTTAGTACCTGGCAGGTGAGGCAGGAGGACCAGCCTGGTCTACATAATGAGACCCTATCTTTTTTAAAAAGAAAATGGACATGCCAGGTGTGGTGGCATAGCATAGGCCTTTAATCCCAGCACTTGGGAGGCAGAGGCAAGCGGATCTCTGTGAGTTCAAGGCCAGCCTGGTCTACATAGCAAGTTCCAGGCCAGCTGGGACTACAGGGAAACCCTGTTTCAAAAAGACCAAAAAAAACCAAAAAGGGCACATTTCACAGTCTTGCTCCATCTTGCTCTTAAGCAGTTCTGTGTAAATGAGCATGGAATATTTTACTCATTTTCCAATAATAAGCATGGTGTAAGTGTGGGCTTTTGGGGCCTGGATTGGGGATGGTGTTGTTGCCCGAGTGTTGAGTTATATCTATTCAAAGGTTGCCATTAGGCTTGACAACCTGAGTTCAATCCATAAAACCCACATTAAAAAAAAAAAAAATAGCCAGGTGTGGTGGTACACACCTTTAATCCCAGCACTCGGGAGGCAGAGGCAGGCGGATCTCTGTGAGTTCAAGGCCAGCCTTGTCTACATAGTGAGTTCCAGGACAGCTGGGGCTACAGGGAGACCCTGTTGCAAAAAGACCCCCCAGAAAATATTAAAATAAGGGGCTGGAGAGATGGCTCAGCAGGGTTTGATCCCTAGCACCCACATGGTGGCTAACAACTCATACATACAAAAATCAAACAGTAGCCGGGCGTGGTGCTCGGGGAGGCAGAGGCAGGCGGATCTCTGTGAGTTCAAGGCTAGCCTGGTCTACATAGTTCCAGGATAGCTGGGGCTACAGGGAGACCCTGTCTCAAAAAGACCAAAAAAATAAAAACAAATAAAACAAACAATAAAATAAACAAACCCAGCTGGATTTGGCACTGCACATCTGCAATCCTAGCACTCCTGTGGCAAGATTGGAAAATCTCCCAGAGCTCGCAGACCAGCTAGCCTGGAGTAGACCGCGCAGCAGAAAGGAGAGCCCCTGCCCCAGCAAGGTGGAAGGCGAGGACAGACTCCAGTGTTGTCCTCTGACCTACACATCCCTCCTGTGGCACGCATATACATCTCTCTCTCTCTCTCTCTCTCTCTCTCTCTCTCTCTCACACACACACACACACACACACACACACAATAACAATAAAAATAAAAATGGGCTGTTAAAGTGGCTTAGCCAGTAAAGGTACTTGACTGATAGGTATACCTGAGTTTGAGCCCTGGACCCAGGAATTGGAAAGAGACGTGACTCACCAGAGTTGCCCTCTAACCTCCACATATATGTTGTGGCACACGTGCCTCCCCCCATAAATAATAAATGTAAATAAATTTAACAAATTTAAGTTTTATATCCGCATCTGGTTTCCTGTAGTTGAATGTTTCAAATTATCTGTAGGCCTGCTTAGACCATCATTGTCACTTAGCCCTAAAAGTCACTAATAGTATCTTACCACTCACTCATCTGTGGCTCAATTTCCTGTTTTCCAGCCATTCTTAGCGGCAACCTGATTAAGCTTTTCTTTGATTCTTTGAAAAGCAGGTCAGAGGCCTGAGAAGAGGACCCCATTGACTGGTCCTCTCTTTCCTTGCCCTGTTAGATGTACTGTGGGAAGAGGGCAAGGCAGCCCTGGAGCAGCTGCTGAAGTTCATGGTGCACCCTGCCATCTCCTCCATCAACCTGACCACAGCGCTGGGTTCCCTCGCCAACATTGCTCGCCAGAGACCCATGTTCATGTCTGAAGTGATCCAGGCCTATGAAACTCTGCATGGTAGGTTGAGCCCTCCCAGGCCTCTGCTGGCCAGGTTGTGTGTTCCTGAAGAAATGGTGAGCTGTGGGGTGCTCCACTGTGTGCAGGTCATGCTCCACTGTGAGCTTCAGGGCAAAGGTAGTCAGTTAAAGACAAACCTTTGGCTGAAACCTGCTTCAGAGCTTTAATACCAACATGAGTGTGATGCCTTGCCTAGGAAATACTTTGACATACTCCAGCCTTTCTTTGATCCCTCAGAAAAGGTGACTGATAACATTTTCTCCACTTTTGTGCCTGGATAAGCCCTAGCAAGTCTGAGGTCAAGACGAGAGTGGGTGTGGGTCTCTGTCCATCTCAGGGCTCTTAGGTTGGCTTCATTCTCTGGCTCTTTACCTAGAGCAGCAAAGATGGCCCCACAGCTAGAGGCTTCCATCCTGTCCACTTAGCAACAGGAGTGGACAGAGAGTGTCTCCTTCCCCATCATTCCAGCAGAAGTCCCAGGGCGGGTGCTCATTGTTTCTGATTGGTTGAGCAGAGACTGTGATCCTCCCTTTGAACCAATCACAGTAGCCAGGGGAACCCAGTGTTCTCATTGGCTCCCAGTGTGGTGCACACTGGATAGAGGATGGATACCTGGTGGTTCCCTCAAAGCGGAATGGGAGTGGTGCTGGCTGGGGAACTGACAGTGGACACTAGGCAGGCAAAGTTGGAGGCCTTATCTTTCTCTGCAGAGCAGGGACAGCCAGCTCACCAAAGTGACCAGCAGTGTCTGGCTAGTCCCACAGGTGGCAGGCACCAGCCTCAGCTGTGGCACCTCAGTAGACAGTTGGTGGAGAAGGTGGTATTATAGCATCCAGACTACAGATGGGGACCTTTCTCCCTTAAAGGGACTGATATGATTGAGGTCACTCAGATTTAAGCTACAGCTTGAAAGGAGGAAGGTCACTCCATCTTCCTGAAGGCCTAGGAACTTCCCAGAGCATATCAGCAAGAGCCCCAGGAATTCAGGCTGGTCTGTCCTCAGCACCAACCTCCACATCTCTGTCCTCACAGCCAACCTGCCCCCAACACTGGCCAAGTCTCAGGTGAGTAGCGTGCGCAAGAACCTCAAGCTGCACCTGCTGAGCGTGCTCAAGCACCCTGCCTCCTTGGAGTTCCAGGCCCAAATCACTACCCTACTGGTGGATCTGGGCACCCCCCAGGCCGAGATCGCCCGCAATATGCCCAGCAGCAAGGACTCCCGCAAGCGGCCCCGTGATGACTCAGACTCCACACTCAAGAAGATGAAGCTGGGTGAGCTGGGGCTGAGCCTGTAAGATGCTTAATGATGATGTGGGTAGTGGCAGATGCCTGTAATCTTGATACTTGGGAGGCAGAAGCAGGCAGATTGCTATGAGATTGAAGCCAGAGGAACACTGCAAGTTTTAGGCCAGCTGTCCCAAAAACAGGGAAAGGGAAAAAAAATACAAAAATTTACAAACTTATTTATTTTGTTTTTTAAATTTTTAAAAAATATTTTATTTTTGAGCTGGGCGTGGTGGTGCACGCCTTTAATCCCAGCACTTGGGAAGCAGAGGAATGCAGGTCTCTGTGAGTTCAAGGCCAGCTTGGTCTACATAGTGAGTTCCAGGACAGCTGTTATGTGTATGAGTGTGTTGCCTGCATGTATGTGAGTGCACCCGTGTTGTGCAATGTCGCGGAGCTCAGAAGAGGGCTTCAGATTCCTCTGAAACGAGTTAAGGATGGTTTATAGCCTCCATGCGGGTGCTGGGAATTGAACCCGGGTCTTCTGCAAGAACAGTCAGCACTCTTAACCGCTGTGCAATCTCTCCAGCCCCTAAAATTTTTAATTATTTCTGGGGCCAGGTGTGGTGGCACATGCCTTTAATCCCAGCACTTGGGAGGCAGAGGCAGGCAGATCTTTGTGAGTTCAAGGCCAGCCTGGTCAACATAGTGAATTCCAGGACAGCTGGGGCTACAAGGATACCCTGTCTCAAAAAGACAAAAAAAAAAAAAAAAAAAAAATTTAAATTATTTTATGTGTGTGAGTGTAGTGCCTGCGTGTGTGTCAGTGCACCCATGGTGTACAGTGCCCAGGGAAGTCAGAAGAGGGTGTTGGATCCCCTGGAACTGGAGTTACAGATGGTTGTTAGCTCCTATTTGGGTGTTGGGAACCAAACCCTGGTCCTCTGCAAGAGTAGCCAGGGCTCCTAACCACTGAGCCCCATCTCTCTAGTCCCCGCTGCATCTTTTTAATTGTGGCCAAGTGCTATGTAATGTGCACAGTAACATTCACCATCCTGTTGATGGGCATTTGATTTGTGCTCTGCTCCAGGGAAACAGTTCTGCGCATCTAAACATGGGATACTTCAGAGGAAAGGGTACTTAGGAAGAGGGTTTGTGCCTTTAAAGTCTGCCTAAAACCAATTGTCTCTATTTCTTTTTCGTTTTTTTTATTTTATTTTATTATTTTTATTTTATGTGTATACTTGTATTGCCTGCATATAGGTAAGTGCACCTGTGTCGTGCAATGCCTGAGGAGGTCAGAAGGGTCTGTTGGATCCCTTAGGACTGGAGTTGCAAACAGTTGTTAGCTGCCATATGGGTGCTAGGATTCAAACCCAGGTCTTCTGTAAGAACAACCAGTGTTCTTAGATGCTGAGTCATCTCTCCAGCCCCCTTCTTTTTCATTTTTTAAGTTTATTTATTTATTTATTGGTCTTTCAGGCTTGTCTTGAACTCACAGAGATCCATTTGCCTCTGCCTTCCAATTGCTGGGACTAAAGGCGTGCGCCACCATGCCCAGCAAGTTTATTTTTATTTTTAATCATGAGTACATATGTGTGCATCTGTGCCCCTGAAGGCCAGAGGAGGGCATCTGCTCTTTGGAGCTCAGCCGTCCATGTGTTACTGTTATAAAGAGACCCAGACAGCTGGGTGTGGTCAGGCATGCCTTTAATCCCTGCACTCCAGAGGCAGAGGCAGAGACAGGTGGATCTCTGTGAGTTCAAGGCCAGCCTGGTCTACATAGTGAGTTCCAGGCCAGCTGGGGCTACAGGGAGACCCTGTCTCAAAAAGAAAAAAGTCTAAGACAGTAGTTTGGTGGAGGATCTCTCCATGTGCTTTTGTGCACCTTTGCTCCTGGATTGGATTCAGGCTCTGCAGTCCTGGCAGGAACACTACAGAAACGGAGCTTGGGCCTCCTCAGAGCCAGGGATCAGGAGGCACACAGTGTCTGACCCATTATGGGTGACAGTCACTTGCTCACTCAGTTAATGTGGTGTTTTCCAGGTTTCTAGTATGGAATGCCATATTTCTAACCAGGCATGTTGATGTTCACCTGCAAATCCCATACTTGGGAGACTGAGGGTGGAGGAACATGAGTTCAAGTCCAGCATGAGCTACATAGTAAGACCTTGTCTTAAAGAAAAAAGAAACGGGCTAGAGAGATGGCTCAGCAGTTAAGAACACTGGCTGTTCTTGCAGAAGACCTGGGTTTGAATCTGAGCACCCACACGGCAGCTAACAACTGTCTATAACTCCAGTTCCAGGAGATCTGACAGTCTCTTCTGTCCTCCGTGGGCATTGCATGACACTGGTACACTTACATGCAGGCAATAAACACATACACATAAAATAATAAATAAAATATTAAAAAAAGAAAAAAAACAGCTTAAGGAAAACAGTAGCAATAATGGTGGTGGTGGTAATGATACTTCTCTGACTGGGAGTGTGCTTCAGTGGTAGAACACTTGTCTAACATGAACAGGGTCCTAAGTTTCATTCCCAGCACTGACTGTATTAGTGATAATTGTCACCGTGGAGCTTAATGGAATCCACTAGAAGTTTCTGCCTTCTTGCCATTTCCCAGATGAGAACTGAGACCTGGGAAGAGGCCGCTTGTTGGCCCGGGTCAGGTGGTGCTTTGATAGCCGAGGCAGCCTACAGCCTAGGTCCTCTGTTGTGTGGCTGCTCCCTACAGTGGCTGGCTGGAGGCAGGGTTGCCTGGCTCCTAGAAAGGACTCTTGCTGGTGTCTGTAGCCAGCCTCTTGCTCCTTCCCCACCTCAGAGCCCAACCTTGGAGAAGATGATGAGGACAAGGACTTGGAGCCTGGCCCATCAGGGACTTCGAAGGCCTCAGCCCAGATCTCAAGCCAGTCAGACACAGACATCACTGCTGAGTTCTTGCAGCCTCTGCTGACCCCTGACAATGTGGCCAATCTGGTGAGGAGGAGGAGGGTGGGGTTCCCACCGCAGGAGGAAGGATCATTTCCCTACCTCCATTCTACACTGGGTGCCACCTCCTCATAGTGTCAGCTCTGGGGTCCTCCCACCCTTGGGTGAACCTCTTTTTCTCACCCTTCTTCCACAGGCCATTTCTCCCAGTGTGCCTCTTCAGGTGGTCTAGTCCCCAGCAATCAAAACTTGTGAAGTGACTCCCCAGACAGCTGAGACCAGGCTAGGCCCAGCCTGGCCTGCTGCTTCCCCCATGCTGGCCTGGGTTGAGGTCCTGGTTAAGGATTCCCCTCCCTGCGTCTCCCACAGGTCCTCATCAGCATGGTGTACCTGCCTGAAACCATGCCTGCCTCCTTCCAAGCCATCTATACCCCCGTGGAGTCAGCGGGCACTGAAGCCCAGATCAAGCACTTGGCTCGACTCATGGCCACACAGATGACTGCTGCAGGACTAGGTCCTGGTGAGTGTCCCCTGGTGCCCAGACCAAACCTTGGCACTGGGCTCTCCTTGCTGGTAAAGTATGGAGATGAAGATTGTGTGCCGTCCAACATGTTAACAGTCCCATGCCAATTGTTAGAGAGCTCAATGTTTGTAGGCCCTAGGCTTTGAGAAGTAGCAGACTCTGGCCTGAGGTCCACATTGAATGTGACTGCTTCCCTCATTGATCGATGTGTGATTCTTGTTGATCACTCAGCTTGGAATTTTCCCCTATTTCAACAGTACATTTTTGTGGTGGTTGTTTTTTGGGTTTTTTTTTTTTTTTTTTTTTTGGAGACAGGGTCTCCCTGTAGCCCCAGCTGGCCTGGAACTGGCTATGTAGACCAGGCTGACCTTGAACTTACAGAGATCCGCCTGCTTCTGCCTCCCCAGTCCTGGGATTAAAGGTGTGTACCACCATGCCTGGCATAAGTAAAAAAAATTTTTTTTTAAAAAAGCAAAGATCTTGCTGTGTAGAACAGGCTTATCTCTAACTCGTGCCAGTCCTCCTGCGTCGCTTCCTGAGTGCTGGGATTGTAGGTGTTGACTATTCTTGGCACCAACACATTTTTTGAAGTGTAAGTTATGAACAGTAATGAAACGCACAGCTCTAATGTCAGCACTTCTGTGAGCTTCACAAATGACAGCAGTGTAAACTCCATCAGATCAGATAGGGCCGACTCCCCACTCTGGTTCCCTGTCACTCCATCCACTGCTGTGTGGCATGCCTCACCTCCAGACAACTGCTGCTCTTTTTCGCTTCCACTCTTACGTTCTCTTTTGAACCTCACAGACATTGGATCAGAGCCTGACTTCTTTGGTACTTCAGAGTTTAATTGATCAATACTGTCTATTGTGTGAACTGGCAGTTTACTTTTTAATTTTCTTTGTTTTTTAGGAGGGAGATTTATTTTTGTGTGTATGAGTTTTGTCAGCATGTAGGAGAGGGCACCCATGTGTGCAGTGCCTATGGAGGCCAGATGAGGTCGTCAAATCCCCTGGAACTGGTTGTTAGCAGCCATGTGGGTGCTGGGAACCAAACCCAGGTCCTCTGAAACAGCAGCCAGTGCTCTTAACTGCTGAGCCATCTCTTCAGCCCCTGGTTTACTTTATTTTTTTTTTTTTTAAAGACAAAAATCTCACTACATAGCCCTTGCTAGCCTGGCACTCACTATGTAGACCAAGCTGGCCTCTATCTCACAGAGATCTGCCTACTTCTCCCTCCCTGGTGCTGGGATTAAAGGGGTCTGCCAGCATGCCTAGCTGCAGCTAACTTTCTGCTGCTCACTAAGTTTATTACATGACTGTTCCACCAGAGTTCACTGTCTTCTGTTGGTGGACCTCTGGCTTGTTCCCCAGCTGTTTGTTTAGTGTGCATATGTGTGCATAATGAGGAGTTGCATGCCAGGGCATGTGTGTGGAGACTGGAAGACAACTTTGTGGAGTCCATTCTCTCCTTCCATCTTTATGTAGATTCCAGGGTTGAACTTGGGTCACCAAGCTTGTGTGACAAGTGCCTTTACTATCTGATCCAGCTTGATGGCCCTGTTTCCAGTTTTCATGGTGAGCAGAGCTGCTATGAACAGTGGTGTGCAAGTCTTTGGTGTACTCATGTTCTCCTGTCCTTAGCATATTCCAAGAAGTGGAGTGTTTGGTCATGTCACCTGTGCTATTAAAGGTTATTAAAGGTTCGGAGGTTCAGGGTCATCCTTGGCTGCATAAAGAGTTTGAGGCCAGGGGTGCGTGAGACCCTGCCTCACAAAACCAAAACAAGTGCCAGTGTGATGGCTCAGTCGGTACAGATTCTTGCCTTCAAGCCTAAGGACCTGAGTGATATCTGGAACCCACATGGTTGAAGGAGAGAACCAACTCCCACAAGTTGTCCTCTGATCTCCATAGCTGCACTATGGCACACCTGTATGCATGCCCACACATACAGATAGATAAGATGTGATTTAAAAGGGCTGAGGAGATAGTTCAGTGGGTAAAATGCCTGATGTGTAAGCATGGTTTCAGATCTCCAGCACCCACATAAAAGCCAGGCATAGTGGTGTGCACATGTTCCCCCAGCACAGGGGTGTGTGCAGAGATACGCACATCCTGGGGGTCCACCAAGCTTGGTGAAATGGCAAACTCCAGATTCACTAGGACTCCTTGTCTCAGAAAAATAAAGTAGGGCTGGGGAGATAACTCAGCCAGTGGTGCCTGCTGTCAAGCTTAATGACCTGAGCTTGGTCCTTGGGGCCCAGATGAAAGGAGAGCATGGACTCCCAAGAGTTGTCCTCTGACCTCCAGACACTTGCCATGGCATGTGTGTGCCCACGAAAATGCGACCGGCACATAGTAAATAAAATGTAATAGATTTTTAAGTGGGAGGTAGCCTCTACATGTGCACCCACAGGCAAGCACACCTGTGTACACGCAATGCATACACCACATAGATACCACTCAAACACACCAGAGAAAGCCTGCTCGTCAGGTATCTCAAGTGGCTGTCATCAGATGCTCCTCTGGGAACGAGCCCTTTCTGGCTTGAGCTGGGTGGTCAGATTTCAAAGTGGGCTAATGGTGAGTGCAGAGCTCCTCTGTGGGTGCTATGCAGATCTCGGGGATCTGCATGCACAGAGTGGCCCAGAAGTCTGGTGTTGGTGGCAGCTGATGTGCTGGGTGTCATGGCTGTTTCCACGCAGGTGTGGAGCAGACCAAGCAGTGCAAGGAGGAGCCCAAGGAAGAGAAGGTGGTGAAACCCGAGAGTGTCCTGATCAAGAGACGCCTGTCGGCCCAGGGCCAGGCCATCTCGGTGGTGGGCTCTCTGAGCACCATGTCCCCGCTGGAGGAGGAGGTGCCCCAGGCCAAGAGGAGGCCAGAGCCTATTATCCCCGTCACGCAGCCACGGTGAGTCCCTTTCTAGGTGGGAGTCCGTCCTGCCGTCGCCATCTGTTCCTAGCATGTGCCCACCCAAGCACTTCCTGTGGTGTCTGAGGGGAAGAAGGACAGCCTCTCTTTATACTTCAGTTGGCCCGAACTCTGAGCCTTTGCAGATTCTGCAGCTGCACCCCATTTTCTGTATGAACTTGAGAGTGGCAGTCCTCCTCCATAGATGGAGTCGCTGGGTTAGAGAGCAGTTTGGGTCAGAAGGAACTGCCGGGAAGGCAGCTGGCCTGATTCCTGCTGCAGCGAGGGCGACTGGTCATCACCGTTGTTGATCACTTAGATCCCAATCGGCCTTGCTCCTGCTTCATGTCACTTGAGGCTCCCCCGAGTCTGTCCTCCCCCTCCTTCAGCCTCATTGTGGTCTTTGTGCTTAGTCGTCTCTGCCTGAGAAACTCATCCCCGGGATCTTGGGGCTTTCTGAGCTCCCCTTTGTTCTGGTCTCCAGCACTTTTCCTCCTGACAGCCTTCTTCCTTGTGACATCCTGGGCAAAAATGATGGCCATGTCTTCCTCATTCCTTCCTCCCACCCTATTGGGCCTCACTCAGTTACAGCAGCTCAGAGGCAGCCGGGGGACTCTGTGTCTAGGTGGCTCAGTCCTTGAAGTGGCACCAGATGGTCTGGGCTGCAGGAAGGGTGCTGAGTCATTGTCCCTCTCCTTGCCCTCATGTAGGCTGGCAGGTGCTGGTGGGCGCAAGAAGATCTTTCGTCTGAGTGATGTACTAAAGCCCCTGACAGACGCCCAAGTGGAAGCCATGAAGCTGGGTGCTGTGAAGCGGATCCTGAGGGCCGAGAAGGCTGTGGCCTGCAGTGGGGCAGCCCAGGTGTGCTCTGTCCCCTCAGCCCAATGAAAGGCTCCTTTGGCTGCATCCCCCACTTCTACCACTCAGAGCCACTGTTCCAGGCCCACCTCTACTCTCTGTAAAATAGGAGCTGCAACTTTCCTAGACAGCAAGGGGAAGTGTGCAAGGGTCTGGAAGTGGGGGAGTGCTCTGTACAGGGGCATGCTCCGTACTCGGGGCTGTTCCTGTGGTTCTTTGAGGTGGTTAACTTTGGCAGTACTAAGTTTCACACATACCTGGCATTTTATATATATATGTGTGTGTGTGTGTGTGTGTGTATATATGTGTGTGTGTGTGTGTATGTGTGTATGTATATGTGTGTATGTATATGTATATGTGTGTATGTATATGTGTGTATGTATATGTGTGTGTGTGTGTGTACTTATATAAGGCCTATAGAGTCTGACTTGTGTCTCCCAGTGTGCTTCTGTGTCAGTC
>NW_008354956.1:1973607-2005470 GCF_000622305.1 Nannospalax galili | reverse complement strand
TTTAAAAAAGATTTATTTAGCCAAGTATGGTGCTGTACACCTTTAATCTTTAATTCCAGCTCTCAGGAGGCAGAGACAGGCAGATCGACGCCAGCCTGGTCTACATAGTGAGTTTCATTCCTGCTGGGGCTACATAGTAAGACCCTGTCTCAAAAAAAAAAAGGTTATTTATTTATGTGTATGTATGTTTGCCCATGAGAGTTTATGTGCACCATATATATTCAGGCACCCTTGGAGACGAGAAGAGGCTTCACGTCTCCTAGAATTGGAGTTAAAGATAGTTGTTAGCTATGTTGGTACCAGGAATTGAACCCGGGTCCTCTGAAAGAGCAGCAGATGCTCTTAACATCTTTGCCATCTCTCCAGCTGGTTTTTTTTTTTCTGTTTTTAAATTTTTGTTTATTATGGTGTATGTGATGTGTGAGTGTGGACACACACCTCTTGGCACCCAGCATGAGTAAGGCCATGAATTCCATGCTTGGTGCCACAGAACACTGTTCCAGAACATACAGATAGCACATGGTCTTTCTTGATTGCTTCCTGCACCCTATCCCTCCCCCAGAGGTGACAGATGAGTCTTTTGCCATGTTTCGTGTGTGAGAAAGCCTCTCCTTGCCCCTGGGAGCTCAGTGTGGTTTGATGGTGAGGAATAGCCAGTTTCTTCCCTGGTCTACCTGCCATTCAAGTGAGGCAGCGCTGCGTGCAGGGCTCCTCATTCTGCCTTCCTTGCTTCCTTTGTTTGCTGAAATAAGGCTTCACCCTGTTGCCAGACTGGCCTTGAACTCACAACCGTCCTAGTGCTGGGACTACAGCCATGACCCCTATGCCCAGCTCCTCCCTCACTGTATACTGTGTCTGCACTTGGGGTTCCTGAGCCCAGTAGGAGTGCAGGGTGTGATTGAACTTGACACACTTGCTCACCCCCCCCCCCAGGTGCGCATCAAGATCCTGGCCAGCCTGGTAACACAGTTCGATTCTGGCCTCAAGGCCGAGGTGCTGTCCTTCATCTTGGAGGATGTCAGGGCCCGCCTGGACCTGGCCTTCGCCTGGCTCTACCAGGAGTACAACGCCTATCTGGCAGCTGGGGCCTCGGGCACTCTGGACAAGTACGAGGACTGCCTCATCCGCCTGCTCTCCGGCCTGCAAGAGAAACCAGACCAGAAGGATGGGTGAGGGGGTGGCTGTGAGCCCATCTCCCCTCTTGTATCCTGCTTCCCTTTTTTACTGATTGCCAAGCCAGTCTTCCCTGTCCCTCTGTGTCTCTGTTTTTCCTGCTCTCTCCAGAAGCTTGTGCAGACCATGTTATAAGGCTGTTCCCTGGGCTTGCTTCCAGTTCTGCTACTTGATCTGAGTGGCCTGTCACTCTCTCAGCCTGTTTCCTAACAGCTCCCACTGCTGGTGGCATGGCTCAGTGGTAGAGCACCTGTATAGCATGTAAGAAGTCCTGAGATAGCTGGGCATGGTGGTGCACACCTTTTATCCCAGCACCCCGAGGCATCGGCAGGCAGATCTCTGAGTTCAAGGCCAGCCTGGTCTACAAAGTGATTTCCAGGACAGCTGGGGCTACAGAGAGACCCTGTCTCAAAAAGACCAAAATTAAATAAATAAAAAGTCCTGAGTTGGCATCCCTACAACCACAAAAGCAAGAAGTAGCCTGGGAGAGGGAACATCCCTGCCCTATCTGTCAGCTCTCAGCTTTGGAGCATAACCTGTTGAAGCTCTGGACCCAGGGGGTAGATGAACTGTGTGTATGGTTGGGCTGCTGAGTTGCAGACTGCCTTGCTATACTTAATCCAGAAACACGTGTTTCTTGGGCAGGATTTTCACCAAGGTGGTGCTGGAGGCCCCGCTGATCACAGAGAGTGCCCTGGAAGTGATTCGCAAGTACTGTGAGGATGAGGTGAGCAGACTGCAGCTAGGGCAGGGGAAGCACAAGGGCCTAGTCCTTGAGACTTGGTCTGATAGGGGGAGGCAAGAGACAGTAGAGCTGAGCTCTGCTCCCCACCATGCTCCTGCCAGAGCCGAACCTACTTGGGCATGTCCACGCTGCGAGACCTGATTTTCAAGCGGCCGTCCCGCCAGTTCCAGTACCTGCACGTCCTCCTAGATCTCAGCTCACACGAGAAAGACAAGGTGAGCCTGTGCTCAGGCCAGAGCTTTCCCATCCCCAGCCAGCTGGCCTCTTCTCTGTTCTCGAAAGTTTGGTTTTGGTTTCTCCTGGTGTGATGCTGTGTAGAAGCCAGGGGCTGAGTAACCCTTCCCGGGTGTGCACGTGGCCTTCAATGAAGGCAGGTCCCTTCTTTCTTCCACCCACCAGGAGTTTCTCTTAAGGAGAAAAGGCTGGAGCCTAGGGCTCCACCACCTAGTGAGGAGCCCGTGTGATCACAGGCAAGATCACAGAGCAGAACGGCATGTGAACCCATGTAGTCTGGGTTCAACAAGCCTCCTGGAAGAGGGGGCATGTGAGATAACTGTGACAGGAAAGTAGGTGTGCTCTAGACAGGACATGTGTACAAGCTGTGGCTGGCCAGGCCCTGGAGCCATGCCTGCTCCAGCTTCCTCCCTGGTAGCATGAGTTCACTCAGCACACCTTCATTGCAGCACTTCTGGCCGTGTGCTGCTGTTTGGGACAAAGCCATGCCTACGGCCAGACGGTGTTCTCATGGCTCCTAGCAGATGGTGTCTGAATAAAACAAGATTTAGCCAGCAGAGGCCTTCTAAGGCAGTTGGGTGCCCACGGTTCCAAGTTTCATTTGGCAGGAAGTTTCTCCACTGAGGAATGCAGAATGGCTGTCTCTGCCTAGAGGGAGTGAGCAAGGCAGCAAGTGGAGACAGCTGAGGAGATTGTACAGCGCGGCTGCAGGCCCAGCAGCAGCCACTGCGCACTGTCCTGAGCCTTGCCTTCCTCAGTGGGGCCACTTTACAGCATGGCTCCATTTGCACTCTCCCCTCACCGTGTCCGCTGTCCTTTCAGGTGCGCTCCCAGGCCCTACTCTTCATCAAGCGCATGTATGAGAAGGAGCAGCTTCGAGAGTATGTGGAAAAATTTGCCCTCAACTACCTGCAGCTCCTGGTCCACCCCAACCCGCCATCAGTGCTGTTTGGAGCTGACAAGGACACAGGTTTGATGCAGATCCATCCAGTGCATGTTGAGCCCTGCCAAGCCAGCTAGAGGCTGCTGGACAGTAGGCAGAGAACAGGACCAAGACAGACCACAGGGGACCGCAGCAGGGAAAGGCCCAGAGGACCAGGAGAGCAGCCTGGCAGGGTTCCTGGGCCATCTCAGACCTCGTCCCTCAGCAAAGTCCCAGGCCCTAGAATTACAGACAAGAAGCCTGGCTGGGATGTGGGACGCCCTCACAGGAGAGGGGGTGAGGCTCAGGGAGGAGAAGATGTAGGCAGAGATGGTGGTTCCCGCAGAGGAGGCAGTGGCACTAGGGCTTGGCAGCAAGGGCCCCTCTGGAGGCTGTAAGAAGTGACTGGCATGGAGGGTGGCAGGATGGCCAGGTGCAGCAGGCAGGTGGGCTGCCCCTTGCAGTGCCTGGCAGATAGCCAGGGTAAGGACATTAACCTTGAGGCACAGGCAATCGTGGCAGGGCTTGGAGGAAACAGAGTCAGAATTGTACTTTATTTTGTGGGGTGTTTTTTTTCCCCTGGTGGAGGACCCAACTGAACCAGGGCCTTGTGCTTGCTAGGCAAACTCTACCACTGAGCTGATTCCCCAACCCCAGGATGAGGACTTCTGTCCCCACCTTCTAGCTGCCTTGGGGCTTGGTGGTTGGAGGAGGTCGAGGGGTCTTGCTCCTCCCTGACCCACCTCCTCTCCCCACTGTCCTGGTCCCGGAGAAGGGACAGATGCTGGGGACAGAGCTCTGGGAAGGAAGTATTGACACACAGCACTGTCTTGTCAGAGGTGGCGGCCCCCTGGACGGAGGAGACTGTGAAGCAGTGTCTGTATCTCTACCTGGCCCTCCTGCCTCAGAACCACAAGCTGATCCATGAGCTGGCGGCTGTGTACACCGAGGCCATTGCTGACATCAAGCGGACAGTCCTCAGGGTCATTGAGCAGCCGGTGAGGCCCCTTAGCCCACCTGGGCAGGGCAGAGTCCAAATCCACCTGCTCCCCAGCAAGTGCTAGGCACAGAGGGCTGTTACCTCTGTGGCCCTGGTTCGAGTGCATCTTATGCCATTCATGAGGAGTCATGGGGTGGCCCAGCAGTGGAGTCTGGAGTGGGGTACACCTGGGTTCATGCTCTGCCTCTGTTCTCACTGTGCCCTAACATGGGGGTACAGTCCAGTCATACCCTGCCCCTCCCAAGTAGCAGCAAGGAGTCTGTACACTCACCCAGCATCTGAACCACCGTAATGGCTTTTGTTGGTGTTCCTGAGTGCCATTAACAGCAGGCTTTAGCTCCCTCTGCCTTCTCCCCACAGCCACAGGGCACTTGGGAGAAAGCTCAGCAGTCCGCCAGCACCTGAAGGTGAAGTGGCTGCCCTGACTGTTTTTTCACAGGGCCTCACCACCTATGCTGCATAGGCCAGACTAACCTCAGACTAGAGATTCTTCTACCTCAGCCTCCTGAGTGCTGGGGTTACAGGTGTGAACAGCCATGCCCTTCTGACTTTATTATAGAACATTACCAATAGGAACAGGGAGAAGGGCCAGGGGTGTAGCTTATCTAACATGCTTAAGCATGGATTCCATCCCCAGCATTGCAGAAAAGAAAAGCCAGGCATGGTGGCACATGCCTTTAATCCCAGCACTCGGGAATCAAATGCAGGCAGATTCCCTCTCTCTCTCTCTGTGAGTTTGAAACCAGCCTGGTCTATGTAGTGAGTTCCAGGCCAGCCGGGGCTACAGTGAATCTCAAAGAAAGAAAAAAGCAAACAGTACTAATCAGGAATGATGGATTAAGTGTCCAGGAGTCCTTCATACTGTGGATGAGGGCTCTAAGGGCACCTGGCTATTCCTGCCATTTATCTTGAAACAACTGCTGGCTTGAGTCTGACCTGTACTTTCAACCAGGCTGGGATGACAGCGGTCACAGGAAGGCGGGCAGGAGCCAGAAACACCCTCCTGGGCACCTACAGTGCAGCTTGAGCATTTGAGATTTGAGACAGTAGGGGACTAGCCTGCGAGGAGGACACCGCACACAGTCCAAGGCTGTGAGCTGAGACTCAGACCCAGTGACCCTCACCATCCCAGCCTCCCCAGTGCTCCCCCAGGACTCCCCCTAACCCCAGCATGCCTCCAGCCTCCTTAAGCTCTCACTAAAATCTGGTCCTCCTGATCTCCACATCTAGATCCGAGGAATGGGCATGAACTCACCTGAGCTGCTACTACTGGTGGAAAACTGCCCCAAGGGGGCGGAGACACTGGTCACACGCTGCCTGCACAGCCTCACAGACAAAGGTGCCTGGAGCCCCACCTTCGCCTACCCCCATCCTTGGGCATCACATTCCCTGTCTAGGGCAGAGTTATGTCAGCTGCATCTGAGAAATCAGGCTGCAGTTGGCTGCTCTGGAGTTGTGCTACCTTGCCTCCACATCAGCCTAGGCCTCCTCCCCTGAGCTCACCTCATCCAGTCTGCTCCCTACTACCACCCCAACCGTTTTTCTGCTGTCTTCCTGCAGTGCCACCCTCTCCAGAATTGGTGAAGCGGGTCCGGGACCTCTACCACAAGCGGCTCCCAGATGTGCGCTTCCTCATCCCCGTGCTCAATGGACTGGAGAAGGTAGGGAGCCAGCAGCCTGGCTGATCCCTTCAGGGCCTGCAGGGACAGGGACACACCCTTCAAGTGCTGGGTTCCAACAAGGCACTGCCCCTTGCGAGTTGTGAAACCGATGATGTCTCATCTCCGTAGAGATGGGAATGAGGAGGACAATGTCCACTTGAAGGGGCAGGCAGCAGGTTTGGAGGAGAGGGAAGGTATCAGAGAAGGCTTGGAGACCTTGCTGGGGAGAGCAAGTAGGGCTTATTGTGAGGGGGTGGGGCAGCATCCAACCCACTGTTATCCCCCACCTTGTTCCTTTAGAAAGAAGTGATCCAGGCCCTGCCCAAGCTCATCAAGCTCAACCCCATTGTGGTGAGGGAGGTCTTCAACCGCCTGCTGGGCACCCAGCATGGTAGGTGTGCACCCTCCCTGCCCAACTGGCCCCTGGCTTCCCTCCTGGCCAGGTAGGAAGTGAGGTGGGAAGGGTCCAGGGAGGCTACAGTGTCCTCAGGCCAGGGTTATTTTGTCTCAAATGCCAAGAAACAAACAACCAAAAAAAAACAAAAAAAATTACCCAGTGATGTGGAAACAACCCTCCATCTGTAGTCCCCAGTGGCTGCAGTTAGGAACACAGCAGAGGGATGTATTCAGAGCACCTTTGAGTTCTACCCCACCACTGTTACCACCACCACACACAGCAGGAGGCTACTTCTCTGTCCCAACACAGTGGAAGGTTCTAGCCACTTACTGTTCAGTCCAGTGCCTGGTCCTGCCCTAGCCAGCCCTAACCTGCACCTGCCCACAGTGCTGTGTGGACTCAGTGCTGGGATGGCTGGGCCCAGCCCTGCCTTTGGGATGCGCGACCCAGTGGGGAGTGAGAACAGTGGGGCCTAACAGTGGGATAGGGAGAGCAACAGAGTTCAGGTGGCTTTCTCTGTCTCCCCCAGGAAGCAGTGAGTGCCTCACCCGGACTCTCTGCTCCCCGAGTCTAGGGACTCACACCCCTCTTCTCTTAGGCCTTCATTCTGTTCCTTCCCCTACTGCCACCCACTGCAGGTGAAGGGAACTCAGCCTTGTCCCCGCTCAACCCCGGAGAGCTCCTGATCGCTTTGCACAACATTGACTCGGTGAAGTGTGACATGAAATCCATTATCAAAGGTGAGGCACCCCTGTTCCCACAGCGCCTACCCTGCAGACTGGAACCTAGGCCTTGGCCACCACATGGCCTTGCTGGGACATGCCACATTGAGGACTGCTACTCACTGTTGTCCCTGTCCTTTCCTACCTTCCCTCCTTGTAAGACACATTGGTGCCTCATGCACCCTGGCATCAGGTGGTCCTAGGGAATGAGGGCCATCCCTCCTGCCCTGGCCCAAAGGAACTGAAGGAAGTAGAGCCACAGAGGTATAAACAGGTGCCAGGCCCGAGTTAAGGCAGCTGAGGGCCTCCATGGTAGGGGTTGGTGACTGTCTGACTGGCTTTGCTCTCACAGCAGCCCAGACACTCCCTCCAAGCCAGGCTCTCCCTTCATGCCGTGGCCTGCTCCTGCCATCCACATGGCTCCTGTGTAGACAGGACGTGGAGTTCCGCAGAAGCTAAGCCATGTAATGGAAAACAGGATCTGGGCAAAACCTACTGAGCCAAGAGGGGCTCTGCCCACCACCAGCCTCCCCTAGGAAGACCATCCTCTTTCCCTCCTCCACAGGCTTTGGGCCAGAAGCAGCTCTTTCCCAGGAGGTGGGGGCCCTGCCTGTCGCCCTGTCCTCCGATTCCTCCACTCCCCTGGGTGTTGGGGTGTGCTTCCTCTGTCCCCGCCTTTCCTGTTCCAGCCTGAAGTGGCTTCTTCAGCGGTTCTTCCATAGCCTTCCTCAGCAATTCCTCAGACAGGAGAGGAGCTTGTGAAGACAGGACTGCAGGCACTAGGCCTCTAGGGAAAGGGAGCAGGAAGTGTCTCAAAGGTCACGGATAGGGGATATGGGCTTTAGTTTCCCTTATATACAACCACCACACATTCTTTATTTTAAAAAAATATGTCTTTAAAAAAAATTTTTTTAGCATGCTGAGAATGAACCCAGGGCCTCATACACACTAGGCAAGTGTTCTACCAACCAAGTTACACCCTCACTCCTCCTTGACCCCTTTGATGCACAGAAGAGTCTGTCTCTCCCACCCCCTAGTAGCCCACTCCCAAGAGCAGTCTAGTACTCTGCTCACAGTGTGCAGTTTGAAGGCCTAGCCTTGCTGTGGGATTCAGGAAGGGCTTACCAGAGGAGGGAGTGCCCCCTGAGCAGGAAGGGGGCTCGTTGAGGTGACAGTGGGGGAACCAGCTGTAGAGGCTGTGAGCTGAGCCCGGCTGGGTCTAGGGCTGAGGGAGGAAACTGGCCTTGGCTTTGTGCAGTACTTTGGAGGGAAGATACTTTGGCCATTTGGAAGACCCCTCAGGCTGCTGGATGGAAAGGATTAGAAACTTGAGTGGGAAGCCTAAGGCAGGCCTAAGTGGGCTCTCAGATCACCATGCACTGGAGCAGCTGCAGGGCGCACAACCTGCAGCCCTCAAGTCCTGGCTGGCCTCCTCTCTGCCCCTTCAGCTTGTCCCACTGCCTGCAGTGCCCACTCCTGTCTTTGGGTCCCCTCCTTGCAAGACCACCCTCCCCTCCGCCCTTGAGGATTTGGGGGACCTCTCCTGGCTCAATAAAGACTTCCTGGTTGACACTTAAACATGGCCAGTGGTGTTTGGGGAAGGGCTTCAGAGACAGCTCCTGGGAGCCCCATTAGCCCAGTCTTCCCCAACTCTGCCATCCACTCCCTGGAGAAGGACCCCAAGCAAGATCTGCATCCTCTGTTGTCACAGCTTTCTGCATCCTGCTGGAGCTAGGTGCTAAATTAGGTCCTCCTGTGCCCAGCCCCATCTCCCCTTGTCCCTCTCTCCCCTGCTTCTCTACTGAGTATCATACCCTTGTTAGCCTGGGTCAGCCTCTGCTGGAGGCCCACCTGTCCCTTCTAGAAGGGGCTAGCAGACATCTAACCCCAACCATCCAGCAGGTTTCTGCTGCCCCTTTTGGGCCAGGCAAACCCTAGGAGTTGGTATGTCCCCTGGCGCCTCAGGGCTGTCCTCCCAAAGATACTGAGGTGTCCCCATGGCCCAAGCATGGGGTTCCCTGGGGTTTGACACACCTGTCCCAGTCATTTTGGGGACAGGACCACAGGTGCTTTCATAAGGAGCCTTTAAGAGTTGGGGGTGGGGAAGTTTGGGCAGTGGGGCTCCCACTTCCCTGGGGACAGCCCGGCAGGGAGGACAGGCCCACTCTCCGCCTCCCCGCAGCCACCAACCTGTGCTTTGCGGAACGGAACGTGTACACATCGGAGGTGCTGGCCGTGGTGATGCAGCAGCTGATGGAGCAGAGTCCCCTGCCCATGCTGCTCATGAGGACCGTCATCCAGTCCCTCACCATGTACCCTCGCCTGGGGGGCTTCGTTATGAACATCCTGTCTCGCCTCATCATGAAGCAGGTAACCTGCCTGGGCCATTTACCCTGGCAGTAGGCAGAGAAAGAACCATAGTGAAGTGAATTCCAGAGGGCCTAGGAGCTGGATCCAGACTCTGGGACCCCTGCCCTGCCTCTTGCAGTGTCCTCTCTGACTGGTGGCTGCAGAGTGGCCAGTGAAAGTAGCTGGGGGGAGGGATGCGACGAGAGCATCATGGGCGGCCACTCAGACAAGATTTAGGGTTTGGTTTTTTGGGGTTTTTTTGTGCTTTTTGTTTTTTGGGGCAGGGTCTTGCCAAGAACTCACTCTATGTAGGTCAAGCAGGCATCAAACTCATGATCTTCTTGACTCACCTCCCAACTTCTGGGATTACAAACATGAAATACCATGCCCAGCTAGAAATTAGGGCTTTTAGAAATACCATGTGATGATGACCAAAGGTAGCCCCCACCGCTAGACCAGGCTGAGTCTAAAGACCAGGCTCAGCCCCACCCATCTGGTGGGGAATTAGATATACCTGTGGCCAGTCTTGCCCCCTCCTGAGCCTGAATGGGACCCTGCGCCTCTAGCCTGTTTAACGCGGCCAGTGGCGCCCTCTAGAGGCGGCTGTGAGAACAGCATGACATGGTGCTGGCCTAACCCTTGGTCTAGCGCCGATTTGGATTGGGGGAGAAATTGGGGACCTTGGTGCTGTCTCTTATCTCGGTTGTCTTCCCGGTCCAGCTTCCTGATAAGGAAAGTAGCATCCTCGAGGGAAGGCAGGTGTATGTAGCCAGAGGAAGATGTCAGGGTGTAGGGTGTGGACCCCGATCTTGGGCCATAGGGATCTGCCTAGGGCTGCTCCTAATAGCTCCCTCCTGCCCCGTTCAGGTGTGGAAGTATCCCAAAGTGTGGGAGGGCTTCATCAAATGCTGCCAACGCACCAAGCCCCAGAGCTTCCAGGTCATCCTGCAGCTGCCACCACAGCAGCTGGGTGCTGTCTTTGACAAGTGCCCTGAGCTCAGGGAGCCACTCCTGGCCCACGTGCGCTCCTTCACCCCGCACCAGGTACCTCAGGGCGGGGCTCAGCAGGCAGGGTGGAAAGGGGCTCTGCACTTCCACCGAAGGGCGGGGATGCAGGGTTATGGGGTGCCCCAGAGGGTCTCTCATTCATTTGCACAGCACCCTATCCTACCCTTTACCTAGCAAGCACATATCCCCAACTCCATCATGACCATCTTGGAGGCCAGTGGCAAGCAGGAGCCGGAAGTCAAGGAAGCACCTCCAGGGCCCCTGGAAGAGGTGAGGGCGCTGCAGCCCACCCACCTGGGTCCTTCATCCCAAAAGGCTCGGCTCTGAAGCCTGCAACTGGTAAAACGGAATGGGAGGGGCCATCTTGCTGTGCCAGTAGAGAGCCTATGGAGCGTATACTTCTTGCTCCCAATAGCTTGGTGGGCTGTCTCCCCCATCCTTTATGGGCACCCTCCCAGAGCTGTGCGCCCCTTCCCGCCCCAGGATGACCTGGAGCCCTTGGCTCTAGCGCCGGCCCCGGCCCCGGCCCCAGCCCCGCGGCCCACTCAGGACCTCATCGGCTTGCGCTTGGCCCAGGAGAAGGCCCTGAAGCGGCAGCTGGAGGAGGAGCAGAAGCTGAAGCCCACCGGAGTGGGAGCGCCGACCGCCACCTCGTCGTCGTCCTCCTCGGCCCGCCCTGGTCCTCCCCAGGCCGAGGAAGCTATGGATTTCCGGGAGGAGGGGCCCGAGTGTGAGACCCCAGCCATCTTCATCAGTGTGGACGACGACTCCGGACTGGCCGAGACCGCGCTCCTGGACTCGAATCTCGAGGGACCCCTGCCTAAGGTAGGGGCAGGATCAGGGCCGCGGGATGGGGACGAGGGTGCCACCTCGTCTTGACCTGCTGCCCCTTGCCTTCTCTGGCCACCAGGAGGCAGTAGCGGTTGTGCCGACCCCCAAGGATGAGAGGAGCCCTCAGAACCTCGCCCATGCTGGGGACGACGCGGTGAAAACCTCCAGCTTGGAAGCCGGGGAGCCGGAGAGCAAGGGGAACAGCTGACGCTGCGGCAGCTTGTGGGGAAGGGGCCGGGCTACCTGGAGCTTTGCCTTAAATAAAGGAGGTGGCTCAGGGCGCCCTGCCGTGTCCTCTCTGCGCGCGCTGGTCAGAGTCCGGAAAGGCCGGAGGGGGCGCCTGCGCGCACCCCACTCCTCTTGCAGGCGCCCCGCGCCTGGGTAACGGCCTAGTGCTACTGGTGCTGGGACCCCCGCAGTGGCCGGCTTCTCTTGTTCACACCCATTTTCAAGACATGGGGGAGCCACCGCCCAACCCTGACCCCTCTACCCAGAGTCCAAAGACTTCCCAAAATTCAGACAGGCGCAGTCGGGAGGCCTCGCAGCCCCTGATCACCATCCTGGAGGATGTGCTGCGCAGACCTCCGCAGCAGAGCAGTCAGGGCGCACCCCTGCCCGACATCCCCTGGACACAGAGGGCCAGCCTGACCGAAGATGATAACCTGGCCGAGGAAGGCCCTGAGGGCGGCATAGAGTACCAGCCCAGGAGCCCAAGCTACCCGGCTGGCTTTTCCTTGGAGTTCCCGCCGTCACAGCAGTTCTTCCTGGACGAGAGTGGGATGATGCAGCAGTATCTGGAGGGCCAGGGCCTCTTCCTCCAGCAACTGGAGTCCACCTACCAGGACCCGGGCACCAACCTCATGGGCCAGTTCAGCATGTACCAGAGAGAAGACCAGCTGTTCGGCCAGGCCACCCAGCACGGGCCCTACCTGAGGGATGACCCTGCCCTCCTCCTAGGGCCCTCTGATCTGGGCTTCATGCCCTTCATGGGAGAGGTCCCTGATCCCGAACCCCGTGAGCTGGCAGTGCAGAACGCCAAGGCCTACCTATTGCAGACCAGTGTGAACTGCAACCTCAGCCTGTGAGAGAGGGTGGGAGGTGGAAAGGTGGGGACCAGGCCAGGAAGGGCCCTAGCCAAGGTTACTTAAGGCCCTAGGGTCTCTGAAATGGGAGGTTGACTCTTTAACTGCATCTGCCAATCACTTTTGGCAGCTAACCCAGGAGAGTTGGGGAAGAAATAGTACCTGGAGCTGACACAGTGGTGCACATTCCTCCCTGACATCTAGTCACCACTGAGATTAGTACAGCAGCTGAGCGTATTTTTACAGGAGACTGAACCAGAGAGGTTAGGTTGCTTATCTAATATCACACAGCCAAGATGCAGGACAGCCAACATTCTAGGACAAGGCATCTGGCTCCCAAGGCCCTCTTGTCCACTAAACTAATCTTCCCAGAGCCACTGAGCTGGAGTCAGTTCACCCTTCCCCCTTCCCTTAGGTCCCTTATAGAGAATGGACTATAAACAAGAGACAAGGCAAGGTTGATGGGTTCAGGTGACGGGAGTGAGGGGGTAGGAGAAGGCATTTGGGGGTTTTGTTTTTGGAGACAGGGTCTCACTCTGTAGCCCTCGCTGGCCTGGAACTTGCTCTGTAGACCAGGCTGGCTTGTAAATCAAAGAGATCCAACCTCCTCTCCTGGGGTTAAAGTCATGCTCCTCCACACCTGGCAATGGGGTTCATTTTGTTTGGGGACCTGAGGGAGTCGAGGCAAGGGCACTTCCAGATAGAAGAGTGGTCCCAGACACAGGGTACAGCACAGCCTTGAAAAGGAGGAGGCTGGTGTGTCTGGGCTCCAAGGAGGGAGAGTAGGAGGAAACCAGGCTGATGAAGCCATGCGTCTGCCTAAAGAGCAAAGCTGACTCCATCCCTCCCACTTTCAGAACTTGCTTTTTTTTAATTTTTTCTTTTTTTGTGTGTTTTTGAGACAGGGTCTTCCTGTAGCCCCAGCTGTCCTGGAACTCACTATGTAGACCAGGCTGGCCTTGAACTCACAGAGATCTGCCTGCCTCTGCCTCTGCCTCCCAAGTGCTGGGCTACAGGCGTGCACCACCATGCAGGCAATTAGTCCTGTTTCTGTTTAAAAACAAGAAAAAGAAAAGAATGTGTACATGTGTTTCTGTGCATATATGAGTGCAGTACCTCTGGCACTGAATCCAGAGGGCATTGAATCCCGTGGAGCTGTAGTTACAGGCAGTTGTAAGCCACCTGATATGAGTCCTGGGAACTGAACTCCAGTCATCTGCAAGAGCAGTACACACTCTTAATCACTGAGCCATCTCTCCAGCCCCACCCCTCCCTTTGTTGTTGTTTTGGTTTTGGTTTTTTTTTTTGAGACAGAGACTCAAACACTCAAACTCACAGAGATCTGCCTGTCTATGCCTCCCAAGTGCTGGGATTAAAGGCATGCAGCACCATGCCTGTGCACCCCCCCCACACACACTTTTAAAAGATTTTTAAAAATATATTTTTATTTTATGTGTACGAGTGTATTGCCTGTATGTATGTGAGTGTACCTGTATCGTGCAATGCCACGGAGGTCAGAAGAAGGCTTTGGGGTCCCCTGGAACAGGAGTTAAGGATAGTTTGTAACCACCATGTGGGTGCGGGGAATCGAACCCGGGTCCTCTGCAAGAGCAGTCAGTGCTCTTAACTGCTGAGCCATCTCTCCAGCCCCTTAAAAGATTTTTTTTTAAAAAAGATTTATTTATGGGGTTGGGGATTTAGCTCAGTGGTAGAGCACTTACCTAGCAAGCTCAAGGCCCTGGGTTTGGTCCTCGGCTCCGGGAAAAAAAAAAAAAAAAAGATTTATTTCGTTTCTTTGGCGTGTATGTGTATGCCTGAGTATATGAGCACCAAGTGTGTGTAGACAATTGTGAGCCACTGTGTGGGTGCTGAGAATCAAAACCAGATCCTCTGGAAGAGCAGCAAATGCTCTTAACTCCTGAGCCATTTCTCCAGCCCGAGATATTTTTTTGTTGATTTTGTGGTACTAGGTTTGAACCCAAGATTTTACCCATGCTAAGCAAGCACCTTACCAGTGACCCACATCCCCAGACCAGTCATATCTCTCCTTATCTTCCCAGTGTCAAGGAGGGTCTGTCCCCCACCACACTTCAGACTGTTCACAAAGAGGTTTGCACACAGCAGAAGAACACATGTAGATCTTTGGGATCGGACCAGCCTGGTTTCAAAAACTGCTGTGTCTCGACCTCAAGTTTCCTAAGTCCGCCTTCCTCGGCTAGAAAATGAGGGTCATAATTATTGTAAGGATTCAGTGTTGCTCTTGAAGTCTCAGCTTGGTGCCTGAATTAGCTGGCCAGAAGCCACAGGGGTAGTTTTCACTATGGCCTCCTCTCCCTTCTCAATCCTCCTCTACATGCTGGGCACCTGCCCCCATCCCGGCTAGGAACCCTGACACTTTTGCTGCTTCCATTCCAATCCCATTTATTTATTTATTTTTATTTTTTTTGTTTTGTTTTTCATGCCTTATTACATTGGCTGTGACCACTAAAACAATATTAAATTAGAAGTAGTTTAACCAGATGTTCTTGTTTGTGGCCAGCATGGGCTCCATGAGATCCTGCCTCAGAGGGGTGGGGAGGGAGAGAAGGAGAAACAGGAAGGAAAGAAGGGAGAGAGGGAGGAAGGAAGAGATACTAGCACTCCATGCTGACTGTATATAGCTGACTGCCTCCATAATCAGCATGTCAGTTTCAGCAGGGTAGGAACATTTTCTGCTCCCTCCTGTATCTCCAGCAGTAGATACAGGGTCAGCCACACAGCTGTAGGCTCAGTGAACTGAGTGATGTCCCCCACCTCCAACTCCTCCCTGGACGCAGGTACGAACACCTGGTGAACCTGCTGACCAAGATTTTGAACCAGAGGCCTGAGAACCCCTTGTCCATCCTGGAGTCTCTGAATCGCACCATGCAGTGGGAATGGTTCCACCCCAAGCTAGACACCCTTTGGGATGACCCTGAAATGCAGCCCACCTACGAGATGGCAGAGAAACAGAAAGCCCTGTTCAGCAGGGGTGGCAGAAGAGAGGGCGAACAGGAAATGGAAGAGGAGGTGGTGAGTGGGCTGGTGGGGAGGGACGGGAGGTGGGGTTGATGAGACCATCAATGGTCACAGTTAGTGCTGAGGTCTAGAACAGGAAGACTACAGAGTCTACTGTGTGTGAGTGTGGAGAGGGACAGAGGGCCTTGAAAGCCACATAAGCAGTATCTGGGACACCAAGGAATGCTTGGGAGAAAAGAAACAGCTGCTCAACCCTGTTTTAGAAAGCTGACTCAGGATGCCATACTGTTCATGGCAACAGAAACACCCTCAGGAAATAACAGTTCCCTGAAAACATATTTCTGTGATAACCCGCTGCCTCTCAGTCTCTGAACTAGGAACCAATTGCTTTCTTTCCTTCTGCTCAGTTTCCCCATTTATAACTTAAAGCCTGCTAAGAACTCTGCCACCCACAACCCAAGAACATTCTAGCATCCTCAGAAGATTTAGATTGATAGTCCTTTGTCTCCAGAATTGAATGAAGGCTAAAGCAAAAGGATTGTAAGTTTGAGGCTAACCTGAGCTACACAAAGAGGTTTCAGACCAGGCTGGGCTACAGCGTGAAACCTGGTCTCAATAATAATAATAACAATAATAATAATAATAATAATAATAATAATAATGGGCCGGTGAGATGGTTCAGTGGGTAAAGGCTCTTGTCACCAAGACTGGTGACCTGAGTTCCATCTCCTGGACCCACATGGTGGAGGAAATAACTGACTCCTGAAAGTTATCTCTGATCTACACACCCACACACTCATGAGCACACTGTAATGAAGTAACTTTGAAGCCCCCCCCCTTAGAGTGCCTGATCCCAGGAGGCCCACCTCCTTGGAACATTTAAAGTGCGTTGGGTTGCAAGTGACGGACCATCACCAACAGAGGAGTTTCTGTCTGCTAGAACAGGAAGGCTAAGATAGGAACGGCAATTTAGCAGTGTCCCTGAGGACCAGCTCCACATTCCCCCACATCACTACTAGGGTATAGGATATTGTCAGCCATGCATTGTCTATTGGTTCCCCAAAGAGCTGCTGTGACTCCAAGCTTCACATCCCCCATTTCAGTCAGGAAGAGAAGATGAGGGAGCTGAAGAATGGTTCACCAGTTAAGAGCACTGGTTGCTCTTGCAGAGGACCCAGATTGGGTTCACCAGCTCTATATGGCACCTCTCCCCTGTAACTTCAGTTCCAGGGAATCCAATGCCCTCTTCTGGCCCTCTGTGGGAACTGCATGCACATGGTGCACTTACATACCTGCAGGCAAATACTCATATACATAAAATCTTAAAAATAATAAAAAAAAAATTTTAAAGAGAGAAAAGGAGACCAGGAGTGGTGGTGCAGACCTTTAGTCCCAACCAAGCACTAGGGAAGCAGAGGCAGGCTGATCTCTGTGAGTTCAAGGCCAGCTTGGTCTACACATTGAGTTCCAGGCCAGCTGGGGCTACAGGGAGACCCTGCCTCAAAAAAAGATTGGGGGAAAAATGAGTGAGAAAAGGACTTTCCCCTGCTGTGGGTTTATCTTCTCTTTCCCATCAAAGTACACCCTCCCTACCAACATTCCTAAAACTGGTGGCATGCACAGCTGAGGTTTCTTGGCTTTAAGCTAGAAGGCTAGTGAGATGGCTCAGCAGGTCAAAGTACTCGCCTCCAGAGCTGATGAACTGAGTCCCATCCCCCAGACCCATATGGAGGAAGGAGAGAAGCACTCCTTCCAACCTTCCATCCATTCATCCTTCTGCAGACCGACAGCCCGGTGCCCAATATGATGGAGACTGCATTCTACTTTGAGCAGGCAGGCGTGGGCCTGAGCTCAGATGAGAGTTTCCGCATCTTCCTGGCCCTGAGGCAGCTGGTGGAGCAACAACCGATCCACACGTGCCGCTTCTGGGGCAAGATCCTGGGGCTGAGCCGTAGTTATCTGGTGGCGGAGGTGGAGTTCCGGGAGGGCGAGGAGGAGGAGGTGGAGGAGATGATGGAGGGCGAGGTCTTGGAGGCTCACGGCGAGGAGGAGGGCGAGGAGGAGGGCGAGGAGGACGAGGAGAAGGTGGTGGACCCGGTGCCCAAGCCACAGTGGAAGCCACCGCCCGTCATCCCCAAAGAGGACAGCCGCACGGGCGCCAACAAGTACCTGTATTTCGTGTGCAATGAACCGGGCCGGCCATGGACACGGCTGCCGCACGTCACGCCTGTGCAGATCGTGCAAGCCCGCAAGATCAAGAAGTTCTTCACCGGCTACCTAGACACTCCAGTCATCAGCTACCCGCCCTTCCCTGGCACCGAGGCCAACTACCTGCGCGCGCAAATCGCGCGCATCTCGGCCGCCACGCACATCAGCCCGCTCGGTTTCTATCAGTTCGGTGAGGAGGAGGGGGATGAAGAGGAGGAGGGCGGCGCGGGACGCGACTCCTTCGAGGAGAACCCCGACTTTGAGGGCATCCCCGTGCTGGAGCTCGTAGACTCTATGGCTAACTGGGTTCATCACATGCAGCACATCCTGCCACAGGTAAGGAACAAACTGCATCCCGGTGCCCAGCCCAGGACCCCACCCAAGCCGGCACAGGGAACCCCCGTGATGAGAGCATGCTGCTGCCCTCTGCTGGCCGCTGTGCTCCACGACGTCCCTCCACCCACCCTTCTGCCTACCCATTATCTACTTACTCATCCATCTGCGGATCCATCCACCTATCCACCTACTCATCATCCACCAACCCACCCACCCATCCACCCAACTACCTACCTATCCATTCACTCATCCACCCATCTATCCACCTGCCCACCTACCCATCCCTCCATCTCCCCACCCATCCATCCACCCATCCATCTACCCACTCACCTGTTCATCTCCCCATCCATATCAATCCATCTGCTCATACATCTACTCAAACATTCAACTGCTGGTCTAGCCACCTACACATCTACCTACTGGTCTATCTATCCATCTAACCACCTATCCAATTGTCCCTCCTTCTTTCCTTGAATTGGTTGACAGGAATGAGTTGATAATCTCCTGATGGAAGCTTTGGGATCAGGTGTGGTTTGGGTCTCTGGATCTTTCAGACTATAAAAAGCAGCTGGGCACACACACCACTCATTAGGACACAGGTCAGGTGAGGGCAGCACTGTGGTCAGAATGCAAACACATGGATATTTCTGCTTGAAACTGGAGTCATCGCTTATCAGCACAGGTCAGGGCTGTTTGCAGAGTAATTTCCCAGAAAAGTGTCTACAGTAACTAGTCCTAACAGTAGTTTTTTTCTTCCGTAGAACAAAGGCTTTTATGATTTTTGGATTTTGGACAGGAGGTTGGATTGCACGCCTTCTGGGTCCCAACTTCAGCCACAGGTTTAGTAATTCCAAGAAGATGCTGGGGCCTAACAACTTTTTAACTCATTTTTAATTTATTCATGCATTTATTGTGTGTGCCTGTGCGCACATGCTCAGGTTTAAGCTACCATAGCCAACTAAAATAACTCTAACTCCTTTGAGATTAGGACAAATACCATTCCCATTTCATCGTTGAGGAAACAGGAGTTGGTGCTATGCTACACAAGTGTCTGTTCATTCATTCATTATTTAAGAAGCATTCATGGGGCTGGAGAGATGGCTCAATGGTTAATGGCTACTCTTGCAAAGTATCCACGTTCCATTCCCAGCACCTACATGGCAACTAACAACCATCTGTAACTCCAGTTCCAGGAGATCCAACACCTTCTTCTGACCTCCTCGAGTATTGCATGACATGGGTGCACTTATGCACATGAGGCAATACACTCATACACATACAATAAAAATAATAAATATTTTTTTAAAAGAAGCATTCATTGGGGCTGGAGAGATGGCTCAGTGGTTAAGAGTGCCATACCGCTCTTGAAAAGGACTCAGGCTTCAGTTCCCAGCAGCCATGACAGGTGCTCATAACTGCCTGTAACTCCAGCTTCAGGGGATCCAACATCCTCTGCTGGCCTCTGTGGGCACCTCTGTGCTTACATGCACAAGCCCACAGTCAGACATACACATACACACATATATTTTTAAAATATATAGGTAGATGCACCCGTGTTGTGCAATGCCATGGAGGTCAGAAGAGATCTGCATAGCGAATCCCAGGCCAGCGAAGGCTATGATGTAGTGAGACCCTGACTCAAAACAAAACAAAACAAAACCAAAAACAGTGCCAGAAAGATGGCTCAGTGGATAAAAGGTGCTTGTTGACAAACCTGAGGATCTGCACTCCATCCCCAGAACCCAGAACCCAGAACCCACATGGTGGAAGGAGAGAACTAAGTCCTGAGAATTATCCTCTAACCTCCACATTTGTGCATAGGCGTGCCCACACACATACACACTAAATAAATAAATAGACAAACAATCAAATACATGTAAGCAAACAAAAAGTCAAGTATGGTACTTCACCTATAATCCCAGCACTCAGGAGTGTGAATAAGAAGGATCACTGCAGAGTCAAAGCTAGCCTGGTCTACATAGTGAGTTCCAGGCCAGCCAGGGCTATGTATCAAGACTTTGCCTCAGTAGTAAGTACTTCCCTAATCCTGGGTTTGATCATCAGTACAAGAAAGAGAGAGAGAAAGAGAGAGAGAGAGAGAGGGAGGAGAAAGAAGGGAGGGAGGGAGGACACGTGTGCTCATTGTCTTGAGGATACCATTGAACCCAATACCAACCCAGTGAAGGAGGCACAGGTGACCCTCCCACTTCACAGATAGCAAATGCAGCAGTCACCCAAGGAGAGAAATATTGAGGTCTCTCTCCTCACAAAGGTGTCTCAACACCCAGTGTACACTGAATCTGGGACTCCTGAGTGAGTAGGAGTCTCTGTCACTGGGAGGCAAGGGCCCCCAGCTCACAACAAACTCCCAGCCTATTCCTGTCCCATAGACTAACCGACTACTCCTGGATCCCAGAGGACAGGATCAGTGTTCGAGTGTCCCACCTGACCCTTCACTTCCTCCCCTAGCAGGCTAGACTGTGCCTTAGAGTGCCGCCTGACCTTCCTGTTGCACCCTCAGGGCCGCTGTACCTGGGTGAACCCTTTGCAGAAGACAGAGGAGGAGGAGGAGTTGGGGGAGGAGGAAGAGAAGGCAGATGAGGGGCTGGAGGAGGTGGAGCAGGAGGTCGGACCCCCGCTTCTGACCCCTCTCTCGGAAGATGCAGGTAAGAGTCCATGGATTGGGGCAGGTGCAGGGCCAGTCTGGGAGCGGGTGGTGGGAAAGGGAGTGAAGCAGATCCTTGGGCCACAGGTGCCTCACACCCTCTGAGCCCCAGTGGCTTTTTCTTATATAAAATGAGCATCAGGCTGGGTCTGGTGGCACAAGCCTGTAATCCCAGCTCTTGAGAGGTAGAAGCAGGAGAATCAGGAGTTCAAGGTCATCCACAGGTACCATAATAGTATTGAGACCAGCCTGGGCTACATGAGACCCTGTTTCCAAAAGAACAAAATTAAAAAATGAGCATTATAGCTGGGTGTGGTGGTGTGTATGCCTTTAATCCCAGCCCTCAGGAGGCAGAGGCAGGCAGGATCTCTGTGAGTTCAAGGCCAGCCTAGTCTACATAGTGAGTTCCAGGACAGCTGGAGCTACAGGGAGACCCTGTCTCAAAAAGACCAAAAAAAAAAAAAAAAAAAAAAAAAAAAAAAAAAAGAGCATTAGGACACTGCCTTTCTCACAGGGCTGGGAGATTGTGTTCATACTGTCAATAAACCACATCTGGTACACTGCAGTGACCTTGGAATATGGTCTCTTTCCTTTTTTATTTTGGGGGTTGTCATGGGCATTGCTGTTTGAGGCAGATCTCTTTTTAAAAAAAATTTTTTTTTATGTGTATAGTGTTTGCATGTATGTAAGTGAAACCATTTCATGCAATGCCAGCAGAGGCCAGAAGAGGGCCCTAGATCCTCTGGAACTAGAGTTTCAGGCAGTTGTAAGCTGCCATGTGGGTGCTGGGAACTGAACTAGATCCTCTGCAAGAGCAGCCAGTGCTCCTGATTGCTGAGCTGTCTCTCCAGCCCCCAGGTCTCTTTGCCCAGGCTGGCCTTGAACTCTCATTGATTCTCTTCAGCCTTCTGAGTGCTGGGATTATAAGTGTGCTCCCCTACACCTAGCTGGGATATGATTTTTTGAGCCCTACCTGGGTTTGGGAGAGATAAAGAGCTCTGCCAAGGGAAATAGGCTGGGAGCAGGATGTTGTGTGAATGGACAGGAATTCCCTGAGGTTGAGGCACTTGGAGGAAGAGAAAGGAGACTGGGCTACATACAGCCCAGGGCCTGTGCACTGCCCCTCAGCATCCTGGTCAAAATGCACAGCTGGATTGAGAGAAGAGTCCCATAGCTCCCTGCAGGCAGCATGCTCCCTAGGCCTTACTTGCTACCTTGCCAGGTGGCATGAGCATCTTCATTTCCTGGGTATAGTCACTGAGGCACAGGCAGGTGAACAGGCTTCCTGGGGACACACCAGGAGAGAGAGGCCCTGGGGCCAGGTTCCAACACCAAATCCCATGCTATTAGTTGTTGCTCCTGCCTTTTGCAGAGTTCCTCCTCTCTCTTCTCTCTGCATGCCCCAGGGGTGGGGGGACGGGACAGGACTTGGGGACCCCCTGACCTCACTGCCCCTCTCATCCCCACTACAGAAATCATGCACCTGTCGCCGTGGACCACCCACCTCTCATGCAGCCTCAGCCCACAGTACTCAGTGGCAGTGGTGCGCTCAAACCTCTGGCCAGGGGCCTATGCCTATGCCATTGGCAAGTACGTCTTTCTGTCCCAGAGGGTCCACGGGGGATAAAATAAGAAATCTCAAGACCAATCAGGGCTTGGTGGCTTAAGCCTATAATCCCAGTGTTCTAGTTTGTTTCTCCATTTTTGTGACAAAACACTCTGACCAATACCAGCTTGGGGAGGAGAGGGTTTATTTGCTTACATTGTCATTATTTGGCTTCATCAGGGAGCCCAAGGTAGGAACTCAGGGCAGGAATCTGGAGGTGGAGCCGAAGCACAGGCCATGGAGGAAAGCTGCTTACTGGCTTGCTCCACTGACCCCGATCAGCCTGATTTGTTTTTTAAATATATATATTATTTTTATTTTATGTGTTTGCCTGTATTGCCTGCATGTAGGTAAGTGAGCCCATGTTGTGCAATGCCCATGGAGGTCAAGAAGAGGCTGTTGGATCCCCTGGGACTGGAGTTACAGACAGTTGTTAGCTGCCATGTGGGTGCTGGGATTTAAACTCAGGTCTTCTGCAAGAACAACCAGTGTTCTTAACCACTGAGCCATCTCTCCAGCCCTTAGCCTGCTTTCTTATACAACATAAGACCACCTGCCCAGGTGACACCATCCAGAGTTGACTGAGCCTTTACATATCACTCAATAATCAAGAAGATGCCCCACAGGTATGGCCACAGGCCAGTCCAATGGAGGAAGTTCCCCAGTTAAGGCTCCCTCTACCCACATGTGTCAAGTTGACAACTAAAGCTGTCCAGCACACCCAGCTACTTGAGAGGCTGAGGCAGGAGGATCTTGTGGACACAGTTCACAGCCAGCCTGGGTAGCACAGCCAGAGCCCATTGCTGACCATCATATCCCAAACCAAGGGTGTGAGCTTCCTGGATGAGAGAGGGATGAGGGACTGGCCCAAGGTCACATGACACTTGTAGGATGTAGACCTGGATTTCCAGCCCTCTTACAACAGGGGTGGGAGTCAAATTTCTGTCCTGGGTCCCTAAACAACTCTTTCTATTGTAAAGATATTCTCTCTATGGGGAAGAAATCTTCCCTACCAGAATTCCTGTTCCTTGTTCTTGAAGGACTAGCCTGAGTCACCCCCGCCAGCTGCAGTATGTCATTCAAGTCTCTCTAGAGGGGCTCCCAGTCCTGCACAGCCTGGAGAGCCTGACTACATTATCCACTCTGGCCACCAGAGGGCAGGGCCTTTCCATTTGCAGTTTGAATACTCACTGCTTTATTGGGTTTTTGTGCTCAAAACTAAGAGCAGGGTTTAGTGGCTTGAGCCTATATTCCAGTGTTCTAGTTTGTTTCTCCATTTTTGTGACAAAACACTCTGACCAATACCAGCTTGGGGAGGAGAGGGTTTATTTGGCTTGCATCATCATTATTTAGTTTCATCAGGGAGCCCAAGGTAGGAACTCGGCAGGAAAGGATTTCATGGACACTTGATACTTTAACCACATTCTTATCTATTATTATCTTGTCTGAGATTAGACTTTTTCCAACTCCCTATTCTAGCTATTAATGGGGAATATTATACAGATTTACAGTGAAAAAGAGCAAATGGGGCAGAAAGAAATACAGAATGTACAGGATGGATTGAAAACGAGCGCTAGGAAGATGGAGCCAGGGCATGTGCTGGAGAGGATCATTTGATAAGGAGATTAAAGTGATTAAGGAGGGGCCTAGAGATTCAAACACAAACAGTGGTGAGAGTGCCTCCAGGGCAAGACCACACCCAGCTAAGCCTCCAACTTGTGAAAGGAAAATGCTGCAGGGGCCACTGAAGAGAAAAGCTTCTAAACTGGATAAAGCAGGCTGGAGTCCACCCCAAACTGGCAGTCAAACTTGGCAGTGTCCTTCCCTTCACCTGGTGCTGGCTTTAGAGGCATGAAAGATGCAAGAGTGAAGGGTCATCAGTTCTTCCTTCATGGTTTCAGAGAGCCGCTGAGGCCTGGCAGTGTGCAGCAGGGGTATCTCTGCCTAGAGAAGGCCCTGAGAGGCCACTGCCTGAAGCTGTGAAGCTGAAGCCTGGTTGGCAATGGAGACCCCAAACGTTCGGGATGCCAGAGCTGTGAGGCATCTGCCAAGAAGACCTGCATACAGGGAGTGGTACCAGCCTAAGAGAGAGATGTGTGCTGCACGCAGCAAAGCTGGAGAGGCTGAGTCATCTAAGCCCTTTGGAAGTCCCAGAAGTCAGACATGGAGCTACTGGATTTGGTGTTCATCCTGCTGGTTTTTGGTCTTGTTTTGATCCAGTATTTCCTCCAGTCCTCCCTTTTGGAATGGTAATGTGTATTCAGTTCCACTTTATGTTGGGAGTATGTAATTTGCCTTTTGATTTTATAGAGGCTTACAGTTAAGATATTTACCTGAGTCCACTTTGGACTGTGGACTTTTGAATAGTATTGAGACTGATAATGACTATGGGGACTTTTAAAGTTACACTAAATACATTTTGCATTTTATATGATCATGAGCCTATGGGATAGGGCCAGGGGGTGGAATGTGATGATTTGAATGAAAATATGCCCCATAGGCTCCAAGTATTTAGATATTTTGTCCCCAGATGGTGGTGCTGCTTTGGGGAGGTTTTACAAGGTGTAGCTATCCTGGAGGAAGTACGTCACTGGGGGTGGTCTTAGAGAGCTCTTAAGCCTTGCCAGATTTCCAGCTGCTCTCTTGCTTCCTGTGCCTGTGTGATGATGAGAGCTTAGCTTCTGCTGCTCCTGCTCCAGCCACCTCCAGCCACCATGCCTCCCTGTCATGACGGAATGTAATTCCTCTGGAACCGTAAGCTCAAATAAACTCTTCCTTCTATAAATTGCTTGGGTCAGTGTTTCTATCACAGCAACAGAAAAGTGACTAATACAGCTGGCCTTTGCTCAGCTGCCTTATTATACAATTGAGGACCACCTGCCAAGGTGTGGCACTGCCCACAATGGACTGTGCTGTCTCACATCAATTAGCAATTAAGAAAATGCCTCATAGACATGGCCACAGGCCAGTCCCATGGAGGAAATGCCTCACTTGAGGGTCCCTCTTCCCAGGTGTACCAAGTGGACAACTAAAACTATCTAGCACATGTAGCCTGTAGGAGGCCCTGGGTTCAATCTCTGCGAGTTTGAGGCCAGCCTGGTCTACATAGTGAATTTCAGGCCAGCAAAAACAAACAACAACAACAACAGAAAAACCCCTTAAGCTTAGCCAGACATTTTGATGTACATGTATACCTATAACCCCAGCACTGAAGGTGAGGCAGGAGGATCTCCAGGTAACCGTCAGCCTGAGCTACATGGTGAAACAGTCCCCCAAAGAGAAAAAAGAGAAAAAAGGAGAAAGAAAAAACAGGTTCATGGACCAAATTGTTCCAGGACTACTTGGAGGTTTTCCAATAACCAAATTATCAGTTTTATTTTTAAAATTGAAATTAACTAAAATGAAATAAAACCCACTCCACCCAACAACAGCAAAAACACACATTCTTCTCAAGTGTCCACAGAAACACTGCAGGACAAGGCAAACTGAGTCATCAGACAAGGCTCAGTAAAGTTGTGAGAGGACTGAAATCATGCCAGATGTGTTCCATGACTACCTAGGAATGAGATCAAAAATCAAGAGAAGGAGGGAGGAGCTGGAGAGATGGCTTAGTGGTTAAGAGCACTAGCTGCTCTTGCAGAAGACCTGGGTTCAGTTCCCATCGTCCATGTGGCAGCTAACAACTGTCTGTAACTCCAGTTCCAGGGTATCCTATGCCCTCTTCTGACCTTCGTGGGTACTGCATACACATGGTGCAATTACGTGTAGGCAAAAACACTCATACCTAAGATAAATCAAAATAAATAAAAGAAAGGGAAGGAGCAATGAAATTCACAATATGAAACCAAGACCCAATAGATTCGGAAAACATGAGGGACTGGGGAGATGACCCAGTTGGTGACAGGCCTGCTGCCCAAGCATGAGGACCTGAGCTCCAAAAGCCAGGGGCAGCAGTGTGCATGTGTAACCCCGGCTGTAGAGGAGGCAGATGGAGACAGATGGTTCACTGGTCAGCCAGTACTATAAAATAGAAGACTTCAGGCTTGGTGAAGAGAAGCTGTTTTAAAACATAGGTGGAGGGGCTGGAGAGATGGCTCAGTGGTTAAGAACATTGGCTGCTCTTGCAGAGAACTCAGGTTTGATTCCCAGCATCCACATGGCAATTAACAACTGTTGTCCATAACTCCAGTTCCAGAGGATCTGATACCCTATTCTGACTTCCATGGGCACTTACACACATGCAGGCAATACACTTATACACATAAAATAAAAATACTAAAAAAAAAAACATAAAAAAAACAGGGTGGAGAGTCAGATATGGTGGCGCATCTTTTAATGCCAGCAGAGGCAGGTGGATCTCTGTGAGTTTGAGACCAGCCTGGTCTACATAGTGAGTTTCTGACCAACCAGGGCTACATAATGAGAACCTCTTTCAAAAAAAGGGGGACATGGTTTGGAGAGATGACTCATGGGTTAAGAGCACTGGCAGAGGACCTGGTTTTGGTTCCCAGCACCCATGTGGCAGCTAACAACTGCCTGTAACTCCAGGGGATCTGACACCCTCTTCTGGCCTCTGCAGACATTGCACAACATGGTACACTTACATACATGCAGGCAAAACACTCATACACATTGATTTAAAAACAAAAACCATGAAAGTGAAGAGTGATGGAGGACACTATCTGAGATTGACCTCTGGCCTACACACACACACACACACACACACGCACACGCACGCACGCATGCATAGATGAACACATACAGAAAAACTAAGTTCAGTTCCCTCAATTGCTAGATGGTCTCTCCGGCTGTTGTCATGGCCACTTTAGATCCCGCCTGTACAGCACAGGCGCTTAGGAAAGCTTTGAAGAATGGACAGATGGACAGAAAACCCTGGTGGGGAAGTTTCATCTGACTCCAAGTGACTACAATCATGCTATGCCCATGTTCTATCCCTCTAGGAAGTTTGAGAACCTCTATATCGGCTGGGGTCACAAGTACAGCCCAGAGAACTTCAACCCACCCCTGCCAGCACTGATTCAGCAGGAGTACACCAGTGGCCCAGAGATCATGGAGATGAGCGATCCCACAGTGGAGGAGGAGCAGGCCCTGAAGGCTGCCCAGGAGCAGGCCCTGGCTGCTGCCGAGGAAGAGGAGGAAGATGAGGAGGAGGAAGATGAGGAGGATGTGGAAGACTGAGCTCCCCAAGCTCCTTCCTACAGGCTTTCTACCTTCAAATAGTTAGTTATGATTATATTTTCCTGTTGGCTGCCCTTGCAGGGCCTGGGTAGAGAGGACCGAAGCTGTGCTAAATAAAATTCCCCTATGGCATAGTAGCTGAGTCACGAGTTCATTCATTACCCTGTTGACTCAGACAAAAAGCCAGGAATTTGGGGTTCTTCCTGGACACAGACATTCACTGACCTAGTTACTTCAGTGTTTTTATTTTTGTTTTTTTATATTTTAAAAATATCTTACTATGGGCCAGGCGTGGTAGTACACGCTTTTAATCCCAGCACTTGGGAGGCAGAGGTAGTCTGATCTCTGTGAGTTCAAAGCCAGCCTGATCTACATAGGGAGTTCCAGAACAGCTGGGGCTACAGGGAGACCCTGTCTCAAAAAAGACCCTCCAAAAAAATCTTACTATTTTATGTGTATGAGTGTATTGCCTGCATGTATGTAAACCTGTGTTGTACAGTGCTCACAGAGGTCAGAAGAGGGCATCAAATCCCCTGGAACTGGAGTTACAGATGGTTGTTAGCCACCATGTGGGAGCTGGGAACTGAACCCAGGTCCTCTGCAAAAGCAGCCAGTGCTCTTAACTGCTGAGCCATCTCTCAAATCCCTGAATGTTTTTTAAAAATATTTTTATTTTATGTATATGTGTAAGTTTATGTGCACCATGTGTGTGTACAGTGTCCTTGGAGACCAAAAGAAGGTGCTGGAGCCTCTGGAGCTAGAGTTACAGGTGGTTGTGAGCCTCCTGATGTGGGTGCTGGGAACTGAACTCCAGACCTTTGGAGGAGTAGTAAGCCTTCTCAACCCTGAGCCCTCTCTCTCACTGATGCCTCCATGCTTTTTGTTCATTCATTCATTCATTCATTCATTCATCTAACCATCAAACCATTATCATTATTTTTTAGACAGGGTCTTACACCGTAGCTCAGGTTGGCCTGGCACTCACTATGTAGCCCAGGCTGGCTTTGAACTTATGGCTATCCTCTGCTTTTGCCTCCTAAGTTCTGGGAGTATTATTGCAGGCTGACTCAGACCTAACTCTTTCTCTTTTTTTGTCTTTTTGAGACAGAGTCTTTCTGTAGCCCCAGCTGGTCTGGAACTCGCTCTGTAGACCAGGCTGGCCTTGAACTCTCAAAGATCCCTTGTGCCTCTGCCTCCGAAGTGCTGGGATTAAAGGCGTGCACCACCACATGGGGTCTAACTCTCTTTTTTAAAGGTTTTATTTATTTTTTAGGTGTACATTTTGCCTGTATATATGTATGTGCACCACAAACACCAGAAGAGGGTAGAGGATCCCTTGGAAATAGAGTCACAGATTCTTGGGCTCTACTACATGAGTGCTGGGAATCAAATCCAGGTCCTTTGCAAAAGCCGCAAATGCTCTGAGTCATCTCGCCAGCTCAGATCTCTCTTTTATTTTATTTTATTTTATTTTTTTCTTTGTGAGACAGGGTCTCCCTGTAGCCACAGCTGGCTTTGACTTGCTAAGAGACCAGGCTGGCCTCAAATTCAGAGATCTGTGGGCCTCTGCCCCCCAGAGGGATTAAAGGCACGCACTACCACGCTGGACTTCAGACCTCTTTTTTTTAAATTTATTATTTTTACTTTTTATGTGTATATGTGTATTGCCTGCATGTAGGTAAGTGCACTCGTGTTGTGCAATGCCCTCAGAGGTCAGAAGAGGCTGTTGGATCCCCTGAGACTGGAGTTACAGATAGTTGTTAGCTGCCATGTGGGTGCTGGGATTCAAATCAGGTCTCCTGCAAGAACAACCAGTCTTCTTAACTGCTGAGCCATCTCTCCAGCCCCAAGACCTAACTCTTAAAGGGTGTGCCGGATAACTTCAGTTGTCAATTTGACACATGTATGTAGAGGGAGCCTCAACTGAGGAAGTTCCTCCATTGGACAAGCCTGTGGCCATGTCTGTGGGGTGTTTTCTTGATTGTTGAGTGATGCAGGAGGGCCCAGCTCACTGTGGGTAGTGTCACCCCTGGGCAGGTGGTCCTGTGTTGTATAAGAAAACAGGCTGGCTGGGCATGGTTGCGCATGCCTTTAGTCCCAGCACTTGAGAGGCAGAGGCAGGTGGATCTTTGTGAGTTAAAAGCCAGCCTGGTCTACATAGCGAGTTCCAGGACAGCTGGGGCTACAGGGAAACCCTGTCTTGAAAAGACAAAAAGAAGAAAAAAAAAAGAAAAGAAAGCAAGAGAGCAGGCTGAGCACAGGCGAGGGGAGCAAGCCAGTAAGCATCATTCTTCCATGGTCTGTGCTCCAGGTTCTTTCCCTGAGTGCCTGCCTTGGCTTCCCTTGATGATGGACTATGAGCTGTAAGCCAAATAAACACTTTCCTTGTTAAATTGGTTTTGGTCAGTGCTTTTATCACAGCAATAGAAATTAAATAAGACAAAGGGTCAAGAAAAAAATTGGAAAGGGCCTCTAAGCCTGTGCAGAGGCTGGAAGGCAAACGAGTATGAAGGAGATGAGAGTGGAGACAGGAGGATTGCCATGAGTTTGAGGCCACTCAAACTACATAGTAGTCTTAGACCAGCCTGGGCTACAGGGTGAGAACTCTGTCTCAAAAAAGCAGAACAAGACAGAAAAAAAAGAGGGTGGCCTGGGGCCAGACCACAGAGGGCTTCACTTTCTCTCCTGAGAGCAGTAGGGAGCCACAGATAGTTCTGAGGGAGGGAGGGCCCTGGTCATGTTCATGCTTAGAAAGAACCCTGTAGGCTGAGGATAGAGTTCAGTGGGTAGAGTGCTTGTGTAGCTTGTATGAAGCCCTGGTTGCATCCCCAGCACTGCATAGACTGCGTAGTGGTGGTGTAATACCAACACAGGAGAGGTGGAGGCAGGAGGATCAGGAGTTCAAGGTTATCATCAGCTACACAGTACATACAAAGTCAGCCTCAGCTAGAGACCCTGCCACAAATAAACAAGGCCATATGTATGGGGACAAAAGGAGAAAATCTGGGAACACCTGTGTCGGGGAAGAGGCAGTCTGAACAGAAGGGAGGGGAGACTTGGAGTCTCTTGTGATCTTTGGGACCCCCAGGGCCATTGTAGGGAGCAATAAAATTTTGGGATGAGTTTTGAGTTTTGAAGGATGAGAGAGGTTATTTTGTTTTTGTTTTTGTGAGATCATCTCCCTGTAGCCCCACCTGGCCTCAATCAAACACAAATCTGCCTGCTCTGCCTCTGGAGTGGAGTGCTGGGATTAAAGGCAGACTGCCCTAAGCCAGGTGATGAAGGAGGTTGTTGAGGACAGTGAAGCCATGGAGAGGGGGAACTGTTCCTGGCCTTTACCACTAGTCAGCCACTAGTCAGCAGGTGATCAGCCTGAATCCCTGGGGCTTTGAGTATTTGGAGGAACCAAGAAAGGTAGAGGAGAAATGTTTGGCTATGCTGTAGTCAGTCGGTGCTAGTTGGGGATGGAGGATAGACTTTAAGGTATCAGTCTGAGACACCAAGGGCCAGGGTAGTAAACTGGTAAGGGGTCTGGAGAGATGGCTCAGTGGTTAAGAGCACTGGCTGGTCTTGCAGAGGACCTGGGTCTGGTTCCCAGCACCCACATGGCAACTAACAACCATCCATAACTCCGCTTCCAGAGAATCTGACACCCTCTAATGGCCTCCTCAGACATTGCATACATGGGTGCACTTAAACACATACAGGCAAAACATACATATACAATTCTTTTTTTGAAAAATATTTTATTTATTATTTTCATTTCATGTGTATGAGTGTGTTGCCTGCATTTCTGTGAATGCACCTGAGTTGTGCAATGCCAAGGAGGTCAGAAGAGGGCGTCGGACTCCCTTGGAACTGGAGTTAAGGATGGTTCGTAGCCACCATGTGGGTGCTGGGAATTGAACCCAGGTCCTCTGCAAGAGCAGTCAGTGCTCTTAACCACTGAGCCATCTCTCCAGCCCCACATATACAATTTTTTAAAAATTAAAAAAAATAGAGGCCGGGCGTGGTGGTGTACAGTGCTAATGGAGATCAGAAGAGGGCTATGGGATCCCCTGGAGCTGTTAACCTCCGTGTGGGTGCTGGGAGCTGTTAACCTCCGTGTGGGTGCTGGGAATCGAACCCAGACCCTCTGCAAGAGCAACCACTGCTCTTAACCGCGGAGCCATCTCTCCAGCCCCGTAAAACTTTTTCTAAACTAAAAGCATAAGAATCACGTGGGTTCAGCTGTACCATCGTGAGACGGATTGACACTAGGTAGGCTTTCTTTTGAGGGTTTCTCCGTTGCTAGGCAAATGGTTCTCAGAGCGCCGTGGTTACGGACCCATTAACCGCGCCCCGTAGCCAACCAGAAGTCGTGGGCCGCCGCGAAGGCCACGCCCACATCTTCGCCCCGCCCATAACCCCAGAACCGTTACCTCAGCAACGGTCCGGGCTCGTCTAGCTTCCGGCTTTAGGTGCCAATCGTGGAGGCGTCTCCCAGACGACGACCCTACCCCTTCCGGCACGAGGCCGTCGGCTTCCGGTTGGGGGACCGGCGGCCGGCGTTCGGGCGGCGGCGGGGCCTGGGTAGGGGAGGTGGGAAGGCGGCCAAGATGGCGGCGGGCGGCGCGGAGGGCGGCGCGGGCCCTGGCGCAGCCATGGGCGAGTGCGCGGAAATCAAGTCGCAGTTCCGCACTCGGGAGGGCTTTTACAAGCTGCTTCCCGGCGACGGCGCGCCGCGCA
>NW_008354956.1:1915713-1973563 GCF_000622305.1 Nannospalax galili | reverse complement strand
GCTCCCGCTTCGTCCCCGCCGCCCGCAGGCCCCGGACCTGGGCCCGCGCTGCCCGCCGTCCGCCTCAGCTTGGTGCGCCTCGGCGAGCCGGACGGCGCTGGAGAGCCGCCCGCCACGCCCTCGGGGCTGGGCGCGGGAGGGGACCGTGTCTGCTTCAACCTGGGCCGCGAGCTTTATTTCTACCCCGGCTGCTGCCGCCGCGGGAGCCAACGGGTGAGTGCCCTGGCCGTGCGGGACCCTGAGCAGAGAGGGAGCCGAGAGTCCTTGATTGACAGAAGGCGCGGAGGAAGGCATCAGAGCGTGGGCATCCCAAGGGAGCAGGATTCTTGGCGATCCTGGATTCTGAGAGGTTCCAGGGGACTCTCCCGCAAGGGGATTCATAGGGTGGTGAGTGAATATTTTAGAAGTGATGGAGCTTCTGAGAGGTGATGGGCGGTTGTCACGGGTTCCAAGGTGACAAGCGTTCTGCAGGTAACAGAATTCTGAGCGATGGAGAACGGACAAAAATGCATTCTGGGCGTGTTGGAGGGGTTCTTGAGAGGTATTCTGGAAGCCAATGGAAGTCTTCTGAAGAGCGCTTCACTGGAGTGCTTGAGGCCCTGGGGTCAATCCCCAGGACTGCAAAACTAACAAAAGTAATGGGTACATGAGGTTTAGAGAGTATGAGATCTAGAGTATGGGGTTGAGGTGTTGGAGGAAATGAGGGTCTCTAATGGGAGGTCTGAATGATGGGGTTCCTGGCAGGAGACATCCTCAGGCATGATGGGGCATTTCTGAAGCAGTGTAGGGTCCCAGAAGGGTGATTGGGATTCTGAGAGTCCAGAGCTGATGGAAGTATCCAGAATGTGAGGGACCGTCAGGGTTGATGGGAGTCTGAACTGTGACAGAGGCCATGTGTGAGGTTTAGGGGCTCCAGATGGAAAGAAATCAGGCTTGGGAGATGGCTCAGTGGTTTTAGATCCCAGCACCCATGTAAAAGTCGGGTGCAGCAGCATATGCCTGTAACTCCAACACAGGGAGACCAGAGACTGGAGGATCCCTGGGGCTCACTGTCTAGCTGAACCTGGGAGCTCCAGGTTCAGTGAGAGATCCTGTGTCAATGCATAAGGTGGAGAGCTATAGAGGAAGACACCCAGTGTTGACCTCTGACCTCTACACCTGCACACATGGGTGGACATGTTCACATGTGTACACACAAGCATATACCACATACACCAAAAGATTGAAAGAAACCCTTGGATGTTGGGTTTTTGGAGTCCTTGGGTCCTGAGTGGCCCTGGACTTGGGGGGTCTTGGAATAGTGTGCTGAGTCACAAGGGAGCTGCTGAAGTGATGGGGGCTGGATGGTGAGACTCAGAGCTCTAGGTACATGGGGGGACTCTGAACCCTGGTGGCCTGGGTAAGGGTGTCCCTACATTCCAACCTTGGAAAGGCACTGTGGTCTTATAGGGGACAGCTGTCCTTCTGGTCTGTTTTTTTCTTTAGTAAGCCTTCGATTTGAGTTCCTCCCTGTTTGTGGTTGCCAGTCCCTCCCCACCTACCTACCCACTTCCCTCAGGGTTAACCCTGCTTCCTCTTGGCGGTTTCCCCAAACCTCAGTGTCCCCTTCCTTCCTCTCCCTGGTGTAACCTGTTAATTTGTTTTCTCCTGTGGTTCAAGTCCATTGACCTCAACAAGCCCATTGACAAGCGAATCTACAAGGGCACCCAGCCCACCTGCCACGACTTCAATCAGTACACCGCGGCCACAGAGACCATCTCCCTGCTGGTGGGCTTCTCTGCCGGCCAGGTGCAATATCTGGACCTCATCAAGAAAGACACCAGCAAGCTGTTCAATGAGGAGGTGATGAGGCCTTGAACTGTGTTCCCTGTTCACCCCCCTCCACCCACCCACACACCGAGCTGCCTGGGAATAGGGTAGGCATGAGAAGGTCAGGGAGAGGAAGATGGGAACCAGTGAAAGTAGCTGATGGTGCCACGGTGCTCATATGCCTAGGCCCTCGGCTGTCAGCCCAATGCTGAGTGAAGGCTTTACTGCCTGATTTCTCATCCACTGATAGGTAAGAAAGTATGGTGCCCATTTCACAGGCTAGGAGACTGAAACTCATAGTTGTCGGGACTTGATGCCCTTGCTAACGTCAAATTTTGGGCACTCAGGCCTTTGGATTTCAGTCCCTGCAGCATCATTGGCTTACTTTGTGACTTTGGGAAGGTGATTTGTTCTCTGAGCCTCAGTTTTCCTTTTCTACAAAATGGGTCCACCTCTCAGGACCATTGTAAACTCGTTCACAGAGACTGCTTGGTTGGGCCAACTTGGCTTAGAAGGAAATGCCCAAAGATGACCTTAATAAGCAGGCAGGTCTGGCTCTTGAGCTGTATCTTCCTGTCTCTGGTCCAGGAGAGGTGTTGCTTAAATGTTCTTTGAGTGAGTGGCCGAAGAGAGCGAAGCCAGCAGAACAGTGAGTGGGTTACACATTCACTCATCTATTCACAGAATAATGATTATCCTTCCTGTGCCAGGCCTCAGTCTGTACAGGGGCTGGCTTGCATTCACCATCAGCTCTGACCACTGAGGCCAGCAAAGATGCATTGTGGGTGGTGACATTGGGGCCATGGTAATTGGAGTGGGTGCACTTTTCTCAGGGAGCCCTCAGTGCTTGCTGGAGGTTCAGACTTCAGGGTGAGGAAGGGTGAACACAGTTTGGGCCTGTGGAGCTGAAAGAGTGAGAGGTTGCCATCAGTTCTCATGGAGACTTTCGGGCGCATCCTATGGATGCTCCTGCTCTGTCTGCTAGGGCTAGACTAGTGTGCCATGTGGCTGGGCCTCTTATTGGAAACCAACATTCTGGGAACAAATTTCTTGGCCTTGACTCTGACACAGTGAAGATGGAGGCAACCATTAGATGGATGGAGGACAGTCTTCTGATAGGCAGGATTTTCATTTTACCCAAGGTGGGACATATAGGCTCTGTGGTCCTCCAGAGGTAATAATCTTCTCCTCACCCCACCCTTTGCAGCGGCTGATTGACAAGACCAAGGTGACGTATCTGAAGTGGCTACCTGAGTCCGAGAGTCTGTTCCTGGCTTCCCACGCTAGTGGCCACCTGTACCTATACAACGTAAGCCATCCTTGCGTCTCTGCCCCACCCCAGTACAGCCTCCTGAAGCAGGGTGAGGGCTTTGCTGTCTACGCGGCCAAGAGTAAGGCACCCCGCAACCCGCTGGCCAAGTGGGCAGTGGGCGAGGGGCCCCTCAACGAGTTTGCCTTCTCACCCGATGGCCGGCACCTGGCCTGTGTTAGCCAGGACGGCTGCCTGCGCATCTTCCACTTTGACTCCATGCTTCTGCGTGGGCTCATGAAGAGCTACTTTGGGGGTCTACTATGTGTGTGCTGGAGCCCTGATGGCCGGTACGTGGTGACCGGAGGGGAAGATGATCTGGTCACCGTATGGTCTTTCACCGAGGGCCGAGTGGTGGCTAGAGGCCACGGCCACAAGTCTTGGGTCAATGCCGTGGCCTTTGATCCCTACACCACACGGGCAGAGGAGGCAGCATCGGGCAGCGGTGATGGAGATCACAGTGGCGAGGAGGAGGAGCTTGAGTCCACTGGCTCAGGCTCAGGCTTAGGCACAGGAGCCCCACTGTCCCCACTGCCTAAGGCTGGCTCCGTCACCTACCGCTTCGGCTCGGCTGGCCAGGACACACAGTTCTGCCTGTGGGACCTCACAGAAGATGTGCTTTCCCCACACCCATCTCTGGCTCGCACTCGCACCCTCCCGGGCACACCTGGTGCCACCCCACCGGCCATGGGTAGCTGTTGGGCTGGTGAACCAGGCCCAGGCCCCCTGCCCCGCTCGCTGTCCCGCTCCAACAGCCTCCCGCACCCAGCAGGTGGTGGCAAGGCCACTGGTCCCAGTGGTGCAGTGACAGAGCCAGGCACACCTTTCAGCATTGGCCGCTTTGCCACGCTGACGCTGCAGGAACGGCGGGACCGGGGGTCCGAGAAGGAACACAAGCGCTACCACAGCCTGGGCAACATCAGCCGTGGAGGTAGTGGGGGCAGCAGCAGCAGCAGCAGCAGCAGCAGCAGCGACAAGCCCAGTGGCCCTGCTCCCCGCAGCCGCCTGGACCCTGCCAAGGTGCTGGGCACAGCTCTGTGCCCGCGCATCCATGAGGTCCCACTGCTGGAGCCCCTGGTGTGCAAGAAGATTGCCCAGGAGCGGCTGACAGTACTGCTCTTCCTTGAGGACTGCATCATCACCGCCTGCCAGGAGGGCCTCATCTGCACCTGGGCCCGGCCAGGCAAGGCGGTGAGTCTGCACTGTGCCAGGGCAGAACCCTGGGGCAGAGGGCCAGCGATCAGTCAGCAGAGAGAAGGTCAGGTGTAAGACAATGGCAGGGTCTACAGCCATCCATCCAAAGGGCCTCTGGTGGCCATTGTGGCCCAGTCCTAGCACTTATCACTCAAGGAAGAACGTGCTATCTATGAGAAATGTGCATTTTCAATGTGGAAATTGTTAGAGTATTTTGGGCTAACACTGTAGGGCAAAGATTGAGCCTGGCCTAGTGTCTAGCCTGGCCTTTAGGCACTCAGTTTCTGAACTGGCTGCTGAGGGCCTGGATGGGAATCAGAGCCAGGGCCCAGGCCTACACTAATGCTGTGTGGCTCTGGATCACTGCCTTGCAGATGGGCTGTATGGCTCAGAAGGTCTTAGATGAGGCACAGGCCTACCTAATTAGTTTAGAGCTGGTCAGAACTGACTCAGTTCCTTAGCATTTGGGCTCAGTATTGGGGACCCCACACAGCCCTCAGTTCCTTGAATGCTTGCTTTGGAAGCTGAGAACCCTCAAGCCCTAGAACTAAAATCAGTCTCAGAGGAGGCCAAGGTGATGGGGCTTGGGGAGTCTGTGAGTCCTGAAAGACACCCCTCTGTCTCCCTAGTTCACAGACAAGGAGACTGAGGCCCAGGCAGGGGAAGCAAGTTGGCCCCGGTCACCCAGCAAGTCAGAGGTAGAGGTAGGACTGGCCCCCAGTTCTTCCCATTGCAGTATCTCAGGACCAACCCTCAAGCCAGAAGTGGACCCCACTTTCCCTCTTTCCTGTCCACCTTATGCCTCCCCTGTCCCCTCTGTCCAGGATCACCTGAGGCCATGTTTACTGTGTACAAGTGCTGCCTTGGGACAGGGAAAGCTGCCAAGCTGGCTGTTCTAACTAGGACAGCAGCCCTGGGTCTGGGGGCCAGAGGGATTGGGCTAGGATGGCTGCTGCTGAGGTATCTAACCTACCCATCTCCTTGTCCTCCCCAGGGTATCTCTTCCCAGCCGGGCAGCTCCCCGAGTGGCACAGTAGTGTGAAGCCATGGATGACCTCTCCTGCTCCTTGCCATAACCCTCCCCACTGACCTCACAGATCATATTAACAAGACTAATCATGGAAGGACTGCTCCAAGAACCTGCCCTGCACAAATACTGGGGTTCCCCGGGACTGGCTCAGCCATGGAGATGTAGTAGCCTGTGTGGCCTGAGCGACCTGAGCCTTGTCCTTCACCCACTGCCAAGTACAATGACCTGTCCCTCTGAAACATCAGTGTTAACCCACATCCCCATCCCCAGCATGTGACTGGTCACTCCTGGGAGAAACTCCCAACCTACAACAGCCCAGCTCCATGGTGCCACAGGGTTGAGAGGGCAGGGTGAGGGGTGACCCACCCCCTCAAGCCCCTACAGCCCACCCCCACCAGCTCCCCTTGCTATGGTCTCTGCTTTTGAAGAGTGTTAAGTTATGGAAGCCCTCAGGGCCCTCCTTGTCCCCCTGAACCTTTTATTTATACTAAAGCTCCTTGTTTGCACAGCGCCTCAGTTCCCTTCCTGGGGTAGGAGAAGTGTGCTTACACTTGACAGATGACCTGGGATCTTCACTTTAACCAAAGCAGTCCCAATCTAGGCCACCTCCCCCAGATGCCCCCAGCCCTGGCTGGGGTCAGGAGGTTGCTGGGAATTGATCTGAGCTGCCGCTTCTGGTCAGGCATTTGCAACCTGGTGCCCAGGACTTGGCTCTGCCATGACCAGTGTCCACATTTCCTCTCAGGGGAACCAGTCACCTTAGAAAGAAGCTAAGATCTCTGCTAGCTGGCTCTCGGGGCAGCAGGGAGCAATCTTTCCACCCCCCGAAATGTTTCTGTCTAATCCAAGCCCAGGCAGGAATGTGGCTGCCCGGCCTGGGGCCAAGGAGCTATTTTGGGGTCTCTCTTGCCTGGGGAGGGCCTGGCTCCACCGCTCGCCTCCCCCAGGCTTGGGCCAGCAGGTCACCCCTGGTCCTGGCTGCTGAGCAAATTCCCTTGCAATCTTCTCTCTGCCACCCTTTCCCCACCTCCTGCCAAAAAAAAAAAAAAAAAAAAAAGTAATACAGCAGGCCCCAGGGGCTAAATTTAACTGTCCCAAAGTTGGAATCCATTGCTGAGTCACAGAGAAGCTGCCCTGGCCCCCCTTTCTGCACCCCACCCTTCCCATCTCAGGCTTGGCAGGAGAGAGGGAGTCACAGGGTCACTCTGAGACTCGATTGGCCCTTCCGCACCGATAGACCTGTAAATCCTAGTGCTCCACCTTTTTTTATGGGTGGGTGGGGGCATTTCAGGGTGTCTTGAGTGCTCTGTCCTGTGCCATCAGTCACTGAACAGTTTTGAGGGATTCTGGAAGGGAGTTGGGGGGGTTGGCTTAAGAGGGGTTAAACTTGGGAGGCAGGAGGGAGCTGGGCCAAGGGGTGGGGAAAAGAGGAGGAGGCCTCAACCAAAGAAGTGGCCAGGGAGCCAGGGGATAGTGAGGAACAGGCAGACATGCAGCCAGGGCTCTGGGGCCTGGACAGGGGCAGTCGGGCCCCTTGACAGGAAGACCCCCGAGCCCTGGGCCGGGGAGGGGCCATGGTGCTGCCTGCCCAACATGTCAGCCGAAGTGCGGCTGAGGCGGCTCCAGCAGCTGGTGCTGGACCCTGGCTTCCTGGGGCTGGAGCCCCTGCTCGACCTTCTCCTGGGCGTCCACCAGGAGCTGGGCACCTCCCACCTGGCCCAGGACAAGTATGTGGCCGACTTCTTGCAGTGGGGTGAGTGTGGGGTTGGGGCCCACTTTGGGGAGGGGGATAGGCAGGGCAGAGGCAGATCTGAGGTCAGGACTTGGCTGTGGAGGGGCAGGAGGGCATGGAGAAGTTTTCCTATAAGGGACTTAGATAGCTCAGGCCTCCATCCTTGGGCCACAAGTCCTAAGCCCTCATAGTGGGACTAAGGTCAGTGGAGGCCAGCCGTGACTCAGCCAGGGCAGGCTGGGCTGGGCACAGACTTCTGCCCTCTTGCACCCTGGTCTAGCCCTGACAGCCTTTCTTCTAAAGGACCCTCACCCCCTAAACGGGCTTTAAGGCCTTGCTTTCCCAGTGTGTGGGACAAGTGAGGCGGGGCAGCGTGGGGTAGCCACCAGGGTGCGGCCCGCAGGCAGGTGTTTGGCGCCAGCTTCCCCAGCTGCCCTGACAGGTGTCCAGGCGCTATGAGGCACTGTGAGTCATGGAGGCCCTGGGGAAGTCAGCCCGGCAGAGAGGCGCCTCCCAGTACCCCTTCTGTCCCCCAGATTAAAGAGGAACAACTTGGGGTTCTGGGTGTGCCTATTGCTAGCCTCTGGGTTCCTCCCAGTCTGTGTGGGTCAGTTTGGGGATCCCTTCTGACTCCCCACCGACCTATACGCCCTTCTCCTGTGGTCTTCCCAGGCCATATGGACAGGTCTGAAGGGCTTGTCTGCCCCTAGCCAGAGTTCACACTCAGCCTAGCTTCCATCACTCCAACGCCCTGCTGTTTTGTCCTCCATATATCTGCCCCTCTGTGTCCTGTTCTTGGCCTGTGTGTCTTCATGTCTCTGACCCAGGCTGCTTCTCCCCTTCTCCCCCATTTCACAGACAGCAAGGTGGAGGCCAGGGCCTAGGCCACTCTGTGTTGGACTGTTGTGTCCCTGTCACCCCCCAATCCTCAGTGACTTTGCCAGCCTCCCTTTTGCAGAGGATAAGGCTGGGCTGGCAGGGTAAACTGAGAGCTGGAGTGGGGGCAGGGGTCTGGCTCTCTGGGAAGGAGCAGTCCTTTTGTGGGCTGAACAGCATCCTGTGGGCCCCTCCCCTGCCAGGCCTGGGCGGGGGAGGGGGCCTGGGTTCCCGCTGCCTTAAAAGGGCTTCAATGTCTTGGCTCTCTCCTCCCTCCCCCTGTCCTTGGCCCTGGCTAATTCTTCCCTGGCGGCCCACTCTCCCTGAACCCCTCTCTCTCCTTCCTGACCCACTAACTCCCCTCTTTTGCCCATGTTCATCCCTCCTCCATCCTACCTCCCCCCCCTTCCCATTTCCATGCAGCAGGCCTGGCCTCACTCTGCCCACTGCCTCTGAGTCTCCAGCCTCTGACCTAGCTGCCCTCCCCTCTCCCTGCTGAACCACCCAAGTGAGGACCTTATCCTCTGGAGCTTTGGCTGTAAGAAAGCCCTCCTGACCCTTCTGGGGACCCAGAATGCCCTTCCACCAATAGAATGCTGGTCACTGGTGGTCACCTGCTCCTACTGGCTCCACACAGTTTCCCTAGTCTTTGTGTTGGCTGTGCTGGACACACTGCCATTTGAGGCCAGGGCCCAAGACGCCAAAGGAGAACCCCGGGTGTGTGTGTGACCAACATGGATAGTTAGGATGGGAGTGGGGTTCCCAGAGGACAACTTCTTTTCACATCCTCTCTGCACTAAAGGAACTCTCCATCTTGCAGCAGCCCTGGGTTCCCCAAACATCACTTGGTGTTTTGGAGGCAGAGTCTAAAGCCAAGTTAAGCAGCAGAGAAAAGGGGAGACTGAGGGCTGGACCCTGGCCTCTAGCGTCCTGATGACCTTTGGCTTCTTCCCTCTTCCCCACAGTGGAGCCCATTGCAGCGAGGCTTAAGGAGGCCCGACTGCAGAGGGATGACTTTGAGATTCTGAAGGTGATCGGGCGCGGGGCATTCAGTGAGGTGAGTCCTGAATGGCCTGGGAATGGAACTTTACTTGAGGTGGGCGGGGCCGAGCAGCCTTAGAAATTGATGAATGAGCTTTGAACCAAAGGCTGGGACGGAGTGGAGGCGGGGCTCGGGGTCAGTGGGCGTGACGCAAGTGGGCGGGGCCGAGGGTGGAGATAGGGGCGGGGTCTTGTCTGGGCGAACCTTTCTGTTTTTCCCTGCCCCCTCCGCTACTGGTCCCCACCCCCTCCGTGTTCCATCTTTAGGTAGCGGTGGTGAAGATGAAGCAGACGGGCCAGGTGTATGCCATGAAGATTATGAATAAGTGGGACATGCTGAAGAGAGGCGAGGTGAGGGCCGGGAGTGGGGGAGGTGAGGGAGGCCCAGGATCCGCTGTACCCACCTGTAGCTTTTCCTCCCTTCCTTACCACAGGTGTCGTGCTTCCGGGAAGAGAGGGACGTGTTGGTAAATGGGGACCGGCGCTGGATCACGCAGCTGCACTTCGCTTTTCAGGATGAGAACTACCTGGTGAGCTCCCGACCCGGTGACAGAGAGAGGGAGAGAGGGAGAGGGAAGGAGGGAGGGAGGAGAGAGAGAGAGAGAGAGAGAGAGAGAGAGAGAGAGAGAGAGACTCAAGGCGAGGAACTGGGGTTGGGAGAGGCAGCTGTAGACCTGGGAGCTGGTAGGATTGTGTCTTTACCTTGGAATGAAGGTGTCGCAGTAGGTAGAGGCCCTTCCCTGGAATGGGGTAGCTTTGTGCAACCTATGTGGGGTGCCAGGAGTACCTAGCTTCTGGAGGTCGAGAGGTGTCTGTGTTCTCTTGCCATAAACAGCTCGCCGAGTGTGCCTGTGTGTCTTTGTCCAGCAACATTCTGAGTGCACTGGGGTTTTTTATGGAGTCTGATCCATGCACATCCCTGGGCTGTTCTCGCTCTCTCTCTTTGGGTGGTCTCTACTTGGGGACCGAGTGTCTCTGAGAGTCTTGTGGGCTACCGACGTCCCCCTGTGACACACCCCCTCCCAGTACCTGGTCATGGAGTACTACGTGGGCGGGGACCTGCTAACGTTGCTGAGCAAGTTTGGAGAACGGATCCCTGCCGAGATGGCGCGTTTCTACCTGGCCGAGATTGTCATGGCCATAGACTCCGTGCACCAGCTGGGCTACGTGCACAGGTGGGCGTGGCGGGCTGAGGGGTGGGGGCCAGGGAGGGGTACCCTAGCTTGTGTGGGAACCTGAAGATTGGATCCCCATTGGGGGCGGGGTTCTAGATCTTGACCTGTAGAATCCGGGTGGGGGCGGAGTCTTCTGGAGGGGCGGAGCCTGGTGGACCGCGGGAAGGAGACTAGAGCACCCTAATCCTCTCTCCCTGTGCAGGGACATCAAACCCGACAACATTCTGTTGGACCGCTGTGGGCACATCCGCCTGGCGGACTTTGGCTCCTGCCTCAAGCTGCGTGCGGATGGAACGGTAAGCAGAGGGCCTGGAGCAACTCTGTCCACCAGTAAGGTGCATATGGGGACTTGGGTGGGGGCGGGGCTAGTAGAGCCTGGTCCCAAAATGCCCTGTGTACCAGGCCGAACTGGCAGGGGAAGTGTCTAAGCATTTAGGTCTGGTTGGCGCAGGTGAGGTCGCTGGTTGCTGTGGGCACCCCAGACTACCTGTCTCCTGAGATTCTGCAGGCCGTGGGTGGAGGGCCTGGGACAGGCAGCTACGGACCCGAATGTGACTGGTGGGCGCTGGGCGTGTTCGCCTATGAAATGTTCTACGGGCAGACACCCTTCTATGCGGACTCCACAGCTGAGACATATGCCAAGATCGTGCACTACAAGGTGAGTGCAGTGCCAGGAAAGCCCTGATTTGATAATGCACGCTCTCCAGGCTGACCTTTCCCTGCTCTTTCCAAACAGGAGCACCTGTCTCTGCCTCTAGCAGACTCGGGGGTCTCTGAGGAAGCTCGAGATCTCATCCAGGGGCTGCTCTGTCCCGCTGAGGTGCGGCTGGGACTGGATGGAGCAGATGATTTCAGGAAGCATCCTTTCTTCTTTGGTCTTGATTGGGAAGGCCTCCGAGACAGTGTGCCCCCCTTTACACCGGACTTTGAGGGTGCCACCGACACATGCAACTTCGATGTGGTGGAGGATGGGCTCACTGCCATGGTGAGCGGGGGCGGGGTACGTACCTGCAACAACTGATCAGTGGAGGGAACTTTCCAACTCCCCTCCATAGAATTGCGGTGGTGACCTCCCAGGGGCCTGAATTATTCTTACCCTAGAGCACTGCCATGTGTGTACTCATTGCTGAGGACACATAGGTGACCAGTCCCCAAGACAATGAGGTCTGATTGTGAGGAGGGCTGAAATGGAGTGTAGTATGTCAGGCTCTTTTGACCTTGGAAGGTGCTGGAAGATGCTGGAGGGCTTCCTGGAGGAGACTGTCTGAGGGCCAGAGGGATGTCATGAAAGTCAGGAGACCCTTTCTTTGGCTGACAGGCTTTCCTGGAAGGCTTGCTCAGCCCTGGATCCACCTACAGTAGAGAGAAACTGGGTGCCCTAAGGGAAGCAGCAACATACAAGAGAAATGGTGGAGGGGCCAGCTAGATGATGGGGTTGGCCTGGGGGGTTAGGCCATGATGAGGAGGTGAGGGGCCAGCTTACACGATGGGGTAGGCCTGGGGGGGTTAGGTCATGTTGAGAAGGGGATGAGGGGCCAGCTAGATGATGAGGTTGGCCTGGGGGGCTTAGGCCATGATGAGGAGGTAATGGGCCAGCCCTGACTGCTGCTGGTCACAGCCCTGCATGTCTTGTGTAGGAGACCCTGTCAGACATGCAGGAAGACATGCCGCTGGGTGTCCATCTGCCTTTTGTGGGCTACTCCTACTCGTGCATGGCCCTCAGGTAAGCACAACGGCCCAGTGCTCAGGGCCACTGTGTCCAGGCTTTCCTCAGTCAGGAAGTTTGCAGGATCAGTCCTGGGACCAAGGATTCTTAGGGACTCATACGTTTTTGGATTCAGTTGTAAAACCAGAGAACATTTGACTCATCCTTCCATAATCTTCCACCTATTAACTTTAATGCTTCTAGTACATAGTCAGATGACCCCTGGATCTTAGAAAGGAAGCCTGGAATTTTATAGTCACTTTAGGAACATAAACTCATGGAGTCACGTAACAATAAAGCTTTTAAATTTATTTATTGTCTTTTGTTTTTTGAGACAGGATCTTGGTGATACAGCCCAAGCTGGCCTTGGAGTGCTGTGATTATGGGCACACACCACCACACCTAGCCAATAAAGCATTTTAAAAGCATCTATTACTGCTGAGTGAGTGGTACATACCTGTATTCCAGCACTTAGAAGGTAAAGGCAGGAGGATCACAAGTTCAAGATGAGTCTGGGCAACATAAGTTTGAAGCCAGCTTAGGCTACATGAGACTCTGTCTCAAGAAACAAAAACAAAAAGCATCACAGGGCTTGGTGACACATGCCTTTAATCTGAGCACTTGGGAGGCAGAGGCAGGTGGATCTTTGTGAGTTCAAGGCCAGTCTGGTCTACATAGTGAGTTCCAGGACAGCTGGGGCTACAAGGAGACCCTGTCTCAAAAAAAAGACCAATCAATCAATCAATCAATCCATTATTGCTAGGTAGGGTAGTGTGTCTCAAAAGACCAATCAATCAATCAGTCAATCAATCAATCCATTATTGCTAGGCAGGGTGGTGTACACCTGTAATCTCACCACTCAGGAGGCTAAGGAGGATCATGACAAGGGTTTGAAGCCATTCTGGGCTACAGAGAGCCTTTCTAAAAATACCAAAAATAAATAAATGAATAAATCCACTATTGGTCAGGTATGGTGACACACACTTGCAATCCCAGCACTAGGGAGGTAGAGGCAGGAAGATCAGAATTTCATGGTTACCCTCAGCGACAGTGAGTTTGAGGTCAGCCTGGACCACATGATACCTTGTCTCAAAAAGAAAAGTACCAAAGACAATGAAACTTCAGAAAAAAGAGAGAAGAGTTTGCAAACACCCTCAATCCCCATTACCACAAAATAATAATGAATAGGTAGATCTTGTCACAAATAAATTAGAAAGCATGGATCAGGAAGAGGAGGCCTTTGCACGTGCTTACCATCCAGACATATCCCTGGCTCACACAGTGGTCACACAAGACACACAGCTTACTGGGAGGACAGCTTGTTTTCTGTTTGCATGCAGCACCCTTCAGTCATGAGCTTGTGCAGGGCCATGCAGTGAGGTGCGGTGGTGTCCACACGAGCAAGTCAGGATTTAACCCACAGTCAATTAGAACCATACTGCCTGGACAGCCAGCACGGCGGTTCCAGGGCTGTGAGGCCCAACAGGGTAGGACTTTGCTAGCCAGTGGAGGGGCATCAACCAGACCTGGGGGTTGATTCTCTTCAGTCTGCCCCTGCCTCTTGAACCCTGGGTTCTTAGACCTGCCCCATGCCCACAGGCTAGGGAGTCCCAGATCCTCCTCTTCTTCCTAGGGACAGTGAGGTCCCAGACCCCACCCCTATGGAACTGGAGGCCCTGCAGTTGCCTGAGCCATGTGTGCAAGTTCCCAGTATGGAGGCTCCGGTGTCCCCACCCGAGGAAGTGGTGAGTAGATAGAGGGCTTGTCAGGGACACATAGCCAAGGAGGCCAGGGCTGTCTGGTTGGGGTGTGCTGTGCCTGCAGTGCCAAGCTGTCAAGTACTTCACAGGTTATTTGCTGCACATGTCCCCATTTGGGCCTGACAGCACAGTCCTATAATCTTAGTCACTCAGGAGGCTCAGGCAGGAGGATCCCAAGTTCAAGGCCAGTGAGACCCTGTTTTAGAATAAAAAATGAAAGAGGATTTGGCAGCCTTCTGGAGGGGGATGTTGTGAGATGTGTCCCTGGCCTGGAAGTCATAGTGAAGGCACTATGGAGGAACTGGGGATAGCAGCTGGAGTCTGAGCACTGGCAATTGTGGAGGACTCCACAGGGACAGCAGAGTTCCCTTGGGTCAGTAGGAGGACCTCAAGGGGAGAAGCCCCCAGGTGGGCATGCTGGAGTCTTAAAAGTTACAGGTGGGTGGGTCCGTGGGAAGGAGGAGGGGCGGCCTGTGTGGATCCAGAAAGAAGCTAGGATTGAGGAGGCGGGACTGGGGAAGAGATTGAGCCAGCCCCAAATCCGATCCCCACCCTTAGGCTGAAGTGGCCGGCCCAGCGGCTGTCCCCACAGCAGCAGAGGCAGAGGTGGAGGCCGAGCTAACGCTGCGGGAGCTCCAGGAAGCCCTGGAGGAGGAGGTGCGCACGCGGCAGAGCTTGAGCCGGGACCTGGAGGCCATCCGCACCGCCAACCAGAACTTCGCCAGGTCCGGGTCACGGTGCGGGCCCGGGCAACCTTTGCAACTTTCTGTCCAAACTGGCAAGCTCACCCTCCTCATCTTCCCACAGCCAACTTCGGGAGGCCGAGGCCCGGAACCGAGACCTGGAGGCGCATGTTCGGCAGCTGCAGGAGCGGATGGAGTTGCTGCAGGCCCCGGGAGCCGCAGGCGAGTCCCTCCTCCGCCCCCTTCTCCCCCAGGGCGCCGGGTGGAGATCGGGGACACCTGAGGGAAGGGAGGGGCCCAGGCTGGGGCACGCCGCGCCACCGCCCTTCTCCGCCCCTCCACGCGCATACACCTCTTTCTTCTCCTTCCAGCTGTCACGGGGGTCCCCAGTCCCCGGGCCACGGATCCACCTTCCCATGTAAGACCCCTCTCTTTCCCCTGCCTGAGACCTGCTACCCACGCCCCGTCTAGATTTAGGGCTCACCGTCCTTGGGGGCTCCAGAGGAAAGCTGCCCTTCACCCAGCCCGCACCTGCCCACTCTCCCTGGGTGCAGGCCTCTTTGCCAAATCCTTCCAGGGGATCTCCCTAGATTCCCGCGACTTCCTGCATTGTCTCTCACCCCTCGGCTGAGGCCCGGGCTAGGCTGGGCTCCGATCGGGTCACCTGTCCCTTCTCTCTCCAGCTAGATGGCCCCCCGGCCGTGGCTCTGGGCCAGTGCCCGCTGGTGGGGCCAGGCCCCATGCACCGCCGCCACCTGCTGCTCCCTGCCAGGGTATGTCCCACGTCCCCCTCCCTGACCCCGCATCGCTCTGACCACTGAGCGCCACCACCGCTTAGCTGTGCCTGTGCGGGGCTCGGCCCACCACAGGGAGGGAGGGTGTTCGGAGAGCCAGTCAGCACAGGCCGCTAGGAAGCAGCCAATAATGAGTGCGGACGGGATCAGGCATGCCAGCAGACCTACCGTGGCTGCGGGCTGTGGGGCCCCTGCAGGGCTCCGAGGATTCCTGACGCATCTACGGGTGTAGGCGGGACGAGTCCCAGGAGCCAATGAGGAGCCCGTGGCCGTGCTGACCCCTCCCTCTCGCCCGCAGGTCCCTAGGCCTGGCCTATCGGAGGCGCGTTGCCTGCTCCTGTTCGCCGCTGCTCTGGCTGGTGCCGCCACCCTGGGCTGCACTGGGTTGGTGGCCTGCGCCGGCCATCTCACCCCAGTCTGGTGTCTCCCAGGAGCCATCTTCACCCCCTGAACCCTAAAAGCCCAGACCGGCCTCCATTCAGGCTACTTTGGAAGGCTGGGTGACCCGGGGAAGGCCCTGGAGCTTGCCTCTGTCTCCAGGTCCACACCCCTGCGATGGTGGGTCGCCCAGCTCCGCGCCTGTGATCCGGTCCCGAACCCTGGCGGCCGGGGAGGGAGGAGCAGGGCTGGCGCGCAGAAACCGGGTTCCCGGAGGGCCATGAGTGGGGCTGCTGCTGGGCGGGGATAGTCCATCGCTTCTCTCCTCCGCCCCGACGTGGATGGGCAAACTGCGCCCAGAGAAGGCAGCAGGCCTGGGCTCAGCCATCCGATTTTCACCCTTGACGCCTCCAGCCATCGCTCGTGAACTACAGATCCTTGCGCATGAGCCCCTGTTCTCTGGGGACGTTCCCTTCCCGCAGCGAACCAGGAGTACGACCTCCGCCAGCTCCCACGGGGGCCTTTTGCTTCGTCCAGTCCCGCTTTGGGGGTTCCCAAGACCCCTTCCTCACACTGCTGTCGGAGCACAGCTGCACACCGCCCCCCCCCAAGGCCGCGTGGATATTTATTGACCTTATCCTCCGACCCGCCAACAGGCTCCAGGACCCCCAGCACCCTGACCCACGTTTGGATGCACTGAGACTCGACATTCCTCGGTATTTATTGTCTGTCCCCACCTAGGACCCCACCCCCGACCCCTGCGAATAAAAGACCCTCTCATCCGCCCTAAGCCCTGGACTCTGAAGTGTCTCTGTAGTGACGAGGAAGCCGCCCAGGATGCCAATCAAGAGGCCAGGAGGGATAACCAATGGCTGGACAGGGAGCTAGCGGGACGCAAAGCGAACCAATCAGTTGGGGGCGGAAAAACTGGGGGGCGGGGCTTAAGTATCCAGCCAGTAGAAGAGGAGCAAGGAGCCGCTCGCAGGCACCGCCTCCCGCCCAGCTGTGGCAAAGCTGTGGCACTCGAGCATGGAAAAGTAAGGGGCTGCGTCGGCAGCTAGTGCGGCCCTCCTCTTTCCACTGCGCCTGCGCACGCCACGCGCATCCTCTCCCGGGACCTTCGCTCGAGAAAAGTTGCTGCAAACTTTCGAGTCCGTTTTCCCCGCCCCTCCTCTCAGCCAGATCCGCCTCTTTCCCCCCCAACTCCACGGAGCCGGGAATTCCGAAGGGCGGAGCGCGGCGTGGAGATGGGGAGTTGTGGGGGGCGGGGGGCGCTTCAGAGGACCCTGGAGACCGAAGCGTGCAGAAGCTCAGTGTCGGGGCGGAGGTGCTTCGCGCCCTTAACCTTGGACGGCCCGTTACCTTCTCCATTGTCCCGATGGGGAAACTGAGGCCCTGAGCCAGAGGCACACGCAGGGGGAGGCCGAAAGCGCGGCCTGAGACGGAGGGAAAACAAAGGGAGAACCACGGACAGCTGGGGAGGGGGCGGACACACTGACAGAGACCCGAAGGCAGAGCTGGCAATAGCGTTTGGGCCGGGAGGGGGGCGAGAAGAGCGCCTAGGGAGGGCGGGGGGCCTCCTTGAAGAGCCTGGCAGGGAGGGGGCTGGGGAAGCCCGAGGGAGGCGGAGAAGGAGGGAGGAACTTCCCAAAGTTGCAAAACATGGCTACCTTGCCTGCCGAGCCGAACGCGGGGCCGGCGGCCGGGGGAGAGGCGGTGGTGGCGGCGGCGGCCACCGAAGAGGAGGAGGAGGAAGCGCGCCAGCTCCTGCAGACTTTGCAGGCGGCCGAGGGGGAGGCGGCAGCGGCGGCCGGGACCAGGGCGGGAGAAGCGGCGGCCGGAGCGGAGGACTCCAGGTCCCCCGGCGTCCCGGGGTCGTCCCCCAACACCGCCGCCGAAGCGCCCACGGGCCTCCGCTTCTCGCCAGAGCAGGTGGCGTGCGTGTGCGAGGCGCTGCTCCAGGCGGGCCACGCCGGCCGCTTGAGCCGCTTCCTGGGCGCACTGCCCCCGGCTGAGCGCCTACGTGGCAGCGACCCGGTGCTGCGCGCGCGGGCCCTGGTGGCCTTCCAGCGGGGTGAATACGCCGAGCTCTACCGGCTGCTGGAGAGCCGCCCTTTCCCCGCCGCCCACCACGCCTTCCTACAGGACCTCTACCTGCGCGCGCGCTACCACGAGGCCGAGCGGGCCCGCGGCCGTGCGCTGGGCGCGGTGGACAAATACCGGCTGCGTAAGAAGTTCCCGCTGCCCAAGACCATCTGGGACGGGGAGGAGACCGTGTACTGCTTCAAGGAGCGCTCCCGCGCCGCGCTCAAGGCCTGCTACCGGGGCAACCGCTACCCGACGCCGGACGAGAAGCGCCGCCTGGCCACACTCACCGGCCTCTCGCTCACGCAAGTCAGCAACTGGTTCAAGAACCGGCGACAGCGAGACCGGACTGGGACTGGCAGCGGTGCGCCCTGCAAAAGGTGAGGGTCCCCGGGCGACGCATGGCCTGCCGTCCCGGGGACGTTCTGTCCAGCCGTCCTCCCCGGTGCCCACTGCTGGAGTCAGCGCGCGGTACTCCTCGGACACCAGCCCCTTACACCCCCAAGCGTCCGCGGAGCGCAGGGACTGAGCGTGGATGGTCCAGGCAGGCCCAGGATTCTCTGGGCAACAGGGTCCTGCGGGCAGAGGCCCTTGTCGCTGCACCCCAGGGTCCATTTGAAACCCATCAGTGTTTGGGACTGCAGGGTATTCAGGGAGGTAGTGAGAAAAGTGGGGAGCTCCCTAGAGGGGCAGTGGAAAGGGGGGTTCGCTTTGTGTAAGGCACACCGGGCGGAGACCCACCCTCAGGGCCTTTGCAACCTGGCCCTTGTGTGACCGTTACTCTTCCCCACCCCCATGCCCCCTCCGGCCCTAACAGCGTGGTCTGTCGCCTGTCTTTGTTGTGAAACGTGAACCTTCCCCGGCTCCGGTTTCCCTGTAACCCAAGCTCTTCCCCTCCCACCCTGAGCGCCTGGCCTCTTGCTCCCTATTCTGACGCCTGGGGGGAAGGACACTGGGAAGTCTGCCTTCTCACTACAGGCCACACGCCTGCCGACCCAGGGGACCTGGGACGCCTGGGTGCTGGGCTGCAGGCCAAGGTGATGGGAAAGTACGGCCTCTTCCCTCCAGCGTTAGCTTTCCCGCCAGTGTCACTCCAGGCCGGGCTTGTAGAGGCCCGGGAAGTTGGGGGGTGCGGGGGACGGTGTGCGTGTGGGGGTGCCCGAATGCTAAAATAGTTAACAGCAGTGCTGGCTGCCTGTGCTCCTAGGGGGAGCAGCCTTTAGGCCCACAACTTAACCCTTTTTTTCCTGCTAGCGAGTCTGATGGGAACCCCACTACTGAGGATGAGTCCAGCCGAAGTCCCGAGGACCTGGAGAGGAGTGTGGCCCCCGTGGCTGGGGAAGCCCCCAGCCAGAGCTCTATCTTCCTAGCTGGAGCCAGCCCTGCAGCACCATGCCCAGCCTCCTCCTCTATCCTGGTGAATGGGAGCTTCCTGGCAGCCAGCAGCCCCCCAGCAGTCCTCCTTAATGGCAGCCCAGTCATCATCAACAGCTTGGCCCTGGGGGAGGCCTCCAGCCTGGGGTCTCTGCTGCTCACAGGGGGAGGGGGAGCCCCTCCACCACAGCCCAGCCCCCAGGGCGCCAGTGAGACCAAGACTTCCCTGGTCCTGGACCCACAGACAGGAGAGGTTAGGCTGGAGGAGGCTCAGTCTGAGACCCCTGAGACCAAAGGGGTACAGGGGCCTGCTCCTGGGGCAACTGGAGAAGAAGCCCCAGGGACCCTGCCCCAAGTAGTTCCTGGCCCCCCATCCACCTCCACCTTCCCTTTGACCCCAGGAGCTGTGCCCACTGTGGCCGCTCCCCAGGTTGTGCCCCTCTCACCCTCATCTGGATACCCAACAGGCCTGGGCCCCACCTCCCCCCTGCTGAACTTGCCCCAGGTGGTACCCACCTCCCAGGTGGTGACCCTGCCTCAGGCTGTGGGGCCACTCCAGCTGTTGACAGCCGGGCCAGGCAGCCCTGTGAAGGTGGCAGCTTCCACGGGCCCTGCCAACATGCACCTGATAAACTCTGGTGTGGGAGTGACTGCCCTGCAGCTTCCCTCGGCTACTACCCCAGGTATCCCCTGCATTCCTCAGGCCTGGGTGGGCTGGGGGACCAGGCGTCTCATCCCTGATCCATCCTTGTGCTCTGAGCCCAGGCCTACTGCAGCTGAAAGAGCCCCAAGGACTGGTCTGCCTGCCCTTCAATATATTCCCCTCCTCTTCCAGCTCTCAACATCTCCTCTCCCCACAGGGAACTTTCTCCTGGCCAACCCTGTGTCTGGCAGCCCCATCGTCACCGGGGTGGCCGTGCAGCAGGGCAAGATCATCCTCACCGCCACCTTCCCCACCAGCATGCTGGTCTCCCAGGTCCTGCCGCCAGCCCCCAGCCTGGCCCTGCCCCTGAAACAAGAGCCAACCATCTCAGTGCCCGAAGGAGCCCTCCCAGTGGCCCCCAACTCTGCCCTCCCAGAGGCTCAGACACTGGGCTCCATCTCTGTGCAGCCACTGCCACCTGCCCCTGCTGTCACCTCTGCCACCAGCCTGCCCTTCTCCCCGGACTCCTCAGGTCTCCTGCCCAGCTTCCCTGCACATCTGCCTGAGGGTCTGATGCTGTCACCTGCAGCTGTGCCCATCTGGCCAGCAGGACTGGAACTGAGCACAGGGGTAGAGGGGCTGCTAGACACGGAAAAAGGACTGGGGACACAAGCCACCCACACTGTGCTGAGGCTACCAGACACTGATGGCCAGGGGTTGCTTCTAGGAGCCACAGCAGGGGTAGAGGTTGATGAGGGGCTGGAAGCTGAAGCCAAGGTCCTGACGCAGCTGCAGTCAGTGCCTGTGGAAGAGCCCCTGGAACTGTGACCTGGTCCTCACCACCTCCTGACAATGGTGCTCAAGGTGCTGGGACAGGACCAGGAGGGACCCTTGGGAAACTATACCCTCCAAAGTCCTACACTACAGCCCTCCACCCTGGACCATCTGCAAGCCTTCAAGAGCCAGGGGGACTTGCCCTGGTCAGGTGCTGGATGTCTCCTGATGGGATCCCTGTTCTTCCACTGCCTGCCGTGTGCATGGGGGTACTAGGAGTTATGCTTGGGATCTGCCCTCCTACACCTGGTACACTAGTGAGCTGAAGACCCTGCTAAGTGACCGATTTCCAACAAGGCACCATCACCCCACCTAACACTATTAATAGCTGTACTGATGCCCAGTGTTCCCAGATTGTGACCAGAGACTGACAGTCCCTTCCTACTGAGAAGGGACACCGGTGTGGGCAGGGACCCTTCCCATTTCCCTGGACTTGAGCCCTGGGATCACCTCCAGCCCCAGACCAAAGATTATGTTTGTCCCCCAGGGCAACCCTGACTTATGTCTAGTTTGTACTATAAATCTTTTATTTTTCTAGAACATGTTATGCCTCCATTTCAAAAAAAAAAATAAACACACAATAGAATCAAACAACTGACCCAAAAGATAACTAGAGACAAATACCTAGCTTGATGCAGTGGCTTGCTCTTTCTGTTAATGGTTTGTTTTTTGAGATGGGGTCCTGCTCTGTAGCCCAAGTTGACCTCAAACCCCATCTTTGCCTCAGCCTCCTGAGTGCTGGAATTGCAAGTGTGTCACCATACCCAAGACTTTCTGAGGTAAAGAGGGACTGAGTTCAGCCCTGTGGCTTGGGAAGGAGGTTCTGTAGATTGCAAAGGGCCTCTCAATTTGACTTATGTCAAAGGCCCATCCAAGGCCAAGGATTTGGGACATAGCTCCCCTTATCCCCAGCTGGTAACAAGGGTTCCATTTCATTTTAAGGCAATAGTTTAGAACCATTTCATTCTGGGCGCAGAGGAGCCCCTGCTCACATGTCACCTACATTTCATATGGGACATCCTTTTAGGACAATGGAGGGTGAAAAGGGCTGGAGGGAGGGGGTCATGCCCTGATGTACACGAGGCAAAGCACTAAGCCTTGGGGTCAGTAAATTCTCTTGTGCCAGGGGGGTAACTGGACAGGGAATCCACAGCAGTAGGTACTGAGGCCCAGGGGGAACAAACATGCCATCCTTAGCTCCTGTTTTCAAATAAGTGTGGGGACAGGGGGGATGGGGTAGAGCTGGGAGCCAAGGGGTGGCAGAACTGAGCAAGCAGGTGCTGCCCTTCACAGGTTGGGGGTGTAGGCGGTGAGGCCAGGTCCAGGGAGATGATGCTCACAGGGACCAGTCCCGGGATTACTTGGGCCTTCTCAACCAGCAGCTGGTAGAAGGGCTTGAGAATCTCTCCATCATCATCCTCACTGTTGGACCGCTCCCGCTTCACAATGCGATTGTGCTGGCGGCTAAACTTGCGTGCCCTAGTGCTGGAGACAGACAGGCAGGGCTTCATCACTCTGCTGGCAACCTAGGTTCCCCCACTAGTCCTGTCCCTAGCAGTGACCAAATCTGGGCTTCAGGGAAGCCAAGAGCTTTGGCCCCTGGCTTCCAGGAACTGATCTCTTGAAGGAACTCTGCCAGCAGCTCTTCACACAAATGGAGGAGGGGGTAGTTTCCAGCCAGTTTGGAAATGGGCAGGGGCAACCCCCCCGCCCCCCGAAGTTGGTGGAGAGGGCAGAGTTTGGAGAAGAGAAGAGACAGAGGAGGCCAAGTGACAGGAAAACAGGACCTGAGAAGCTCCATGTGGCAAAATAAAAGAAATGGAGGTTTCAAGTACCAAGACCCCTTCCCAGCCCAGGGCACCTCTTCACCTGTCACCCCAAGTCTTTCATAAGAATTTGTGACTCGGGTTGGGGAGATGGCTCAGTGCTTTTAAAGATGTTTGATCTGCAAGCATGAGGATCAGAGTTTAAATCTCCAGCACCCACATAAGAAGCAGGGCATGGCTGTATGTATGTACCTGTAACTCCAACATGGGGGTTGGGGGGCAGAAACACAGGCAGATACCAAGCTCTCACTGGCCAGCCAACCTAGCTGTAAAGGCCAGCTTCTGCTTCAGTGAGAGATCCTGTCTCAAGGCAGTAAGGCAGAGAGCAATAGAGGAAAACATTTGACATTTTGTTCTGGCCTCTGCATGCACTAGCATGGGTATGTATACCTGTATATTCTTGTGCACACACCACACACACATCACATATCATACACAAAGAAAAAAACCTTTGTGATCCAAAAATCCTCAGCCCAGCAAACTGCTTACAAGGTCCTGGCACCCACATGAGGCTCTGTGAGGGATGAGGATCAGAGGTCTGGGGCCTATGGCCCACCCATGCCTTCTGGAAGGCATTTCTTACCAATATGGTCTCCGCTCCTCTGGGGTCATCACTCGCCACACTTGTGCCAGTTCCTTGGTGGCAGATGTGGAAGCAGTCCCAGGACAGGCTCTGGGACAGGAAGGAGGGAGGTCAGGGGAGGCCTACCAGGCTCCCTGGCTTGGGCATAGGAACATGTTGTGGCCACACCAGGGCCTTTGCCCTCTTTTCTCTCCCAAGCCTTTGAGGCCCCTAATATATTCTCTGGAGAAAAGAGTCAAAGAAGAAATGTGGCTGTCCCTGGGAGCTTAGGTGAAGGCAGCCACTGCCCTATAGACCCTCCCCTTAAACCCACTCTTCCAGTGAGGACACCAGCTCTTCCTGTTATGGCTCTGCCCAACAGTGACAGGTCCAGGGCCCACACTTGATCCAAGTCAACCCCAAGGACATTAAGAGGAGTATGCTAGGGTGTGAGGCAGGACTGAGCCTGAACCTCCTGAGGACAAACTGCCACCAATGTGGCCCAGCATTCTGGAGATGACGTCAGCCTGAGACAGAGGGACAGGATTGATCTAGGCCCCCTTGAAGGCAGTTTTAAGGTGACCAAGGGCAATTAATGTCCTTTTCCCTGACATCTCAGGTTCGAATTCAATTCTCCTTCACATGACGGGAAGGCACAGGGGTATAGAGGCCACATGGTCTGGGGATGCATACAGGTGGTAAGCCCTCTCTATCTGTGACCACCCAGGGCCCCTCACCCACCGGATGTACTGCTTCCGGTTCATTCTGCAGAACATGATGAAGCCATTGACACACTTTTTCTTCACCTGGCTGGAGGCTTTCCTGCTGTCCTTAGGCCTCATGGGACCCTGGCTGGCCTGACCCCTCTGGGTCTTCCTGCCAGCTACCAGCAGGCCAGAGGATCGTTGGGTGGGGGTCCATGTGCAGTTTCTGTCCTCATCACTGGAGGTCTGCAAGCCCTGGGGGATGGCCTGTTGGAAGATATAGAGGTGAGTGAATGATAAGACAACCACCCTACCCGGGGAAGTAGCACCCTCTTACCTCTTCCTGCTCCCTCAGGGACTCTGTGTCTGTGGACTCTGAGCTGGAGCCAGAGCTGGAGCTAGAGCTGGACAGCACCCTGCTGTTCTCACTCATCGAGAGGTAGCAATGGTCCAGCGAGACTGAGGACCCTAAGTTAGGTGGGCCCCTAGGGCCCTTGGAGGGTGTGTCCTAAGCCAGATGAGGAGGAAGATAGTTGGGATGAGGCATCCTCCACTCACTGACTCCAGGACACACAGGATCATTAGAAAGAGCTCTGGTTATTCATTTGCCATCTCTACGCCCCTCAGGACATTTGAGGCAATGTTCCTGTGTTCCCAGAGGGGCAGTATCTTTCTCATCCTCAGTTTACCACTCACTGAGGAACTGTGATGCCTTAGACAGGTTTGTTTGCTGTGGGGTTTGTGTCTGTGTGTTTGACAGAGTCTCATGGAGCCCAGGTTGCCCTCAAACACCCAAGAGCTGAGATTATAGGAGTGCGCCACCAAATCTGGCCAAGTAAGTCTTAACCTCCCTGAGTGTGGAGTTCACCCATAGCAGAGTCCTCGAGGGGCTGAGAAGTGCCCCTTGCAGTGCTTAGAGCTCATGGAGAGCACACTATTGGCGTCTGGCTTTGTTTCTGCCTCTAACTCAGCCATTGCACTCTGAGCGGCTCGGATACCAAGACTATTCTCTCCAGCTGAGGCATCCTCGGGACCCTGTTCTGATTACAGTTTCCTCATGTATGAAATGAGGCCTTGAGACCCCTTTGCTTGGCAGAGTAGCTGTGAGTTTAGGCAGGTCTTTCCCAGGCTCCTGGTGGCAGCAGTGAGCTCAAAGGCAGATCTTGAGGGGCAGAGGGCTGACTCTAGAAAGGATGACCAGTGGGAGATGATGGGTGAGGGACAGAAGGCAGGAGGACAGGCCTACCTTCTCCTGGGAGACTGCCAGTTCACAGGCTGCAGGTGGAGGCTCAGGCTCTAAGAACACCTCTTCAAAGAGACCTGTGGAAACAGCACTAGCAGGACGAGATGCCTCTCTCAGTCTGCCCCTGCTAGCCAGAGTCCCCCTCTTTGGCTTTCCCCCTTGGGGGTTTCCTAACCCATGTCCAAATCTCACTCACAGGCCAGCTTCTGAGGGTACAGCAGCAGCTTCCTGCCCCTGGAGCTCCCCTTCACTACGGCCTGGTGGCCCATGTTGGGCTACAGGCCTAGCCTGGAAGGGATTCTTCTCTGGGCAATCCTTCAAAGCCCCCACCCAAGTACTTGGTGGGTGGGTTTCCCCACGTTTTGTCAATGAACAAAGTTCCCTCCCACCCTGGCAGCCCACCTTCAGTCAGAAAGCAGGTGTTGTCTTCCAAGACATGATCCGACAGGATTTTGCTTGGGGAACTGAAAGGGGAAGAGCTCAGTCCTAAGATCTCACTCAGGTGGTTGATCACATGCCAGGTACTGACCTGGGGAGACCCCAAATCCAGTGGGCTCCCTGCAAAGGAATCATGGGGCTCAGGGATGTGCTCAAGTCAATGCAGTAGCAGGTCATTGAGGAGTTAAGTGTCAGACACTGGGGAAAGACAGCTGTCATTCAGTCTTGGTAGAAGAAATTAAGAGTTATGCTGCTTGGCAGTATGTCAAGGATGGCAAAAAAAAAAAAAAGAAAACCTCATTATTGTAGTGCACCAGAGCCAACAGACTGAGAGTAGCGACCTGCAGCTCTGTGTTAAGAAAAATTCTGAGGATGGGCAGGATGGCTCAAACCTTTAATCCCAGCACTCAGGAGGCAGAGGCAGGCAGATCTCTGTGAACTCGAGATCAGCCTGGTCTACACAGTGAGTTTGAGGCTATCCAGGGCTACATAGAAAGACCTGTCTAAAAAACAAAAAAGAGAAAGAAAGATTGATTCTGCGCAGCTGGATTCGAGGGCAAAAGCAATGACTGATTAGCAATGTCTGCCACAGCAAGTAAGGGCAGAGTGATGGTAGGTATAGTGTGTTACCATCCCTATGCTTAGCAGATCCCCAACTGCTTTCCCTTGCCACATCTCTGAAGAAAGGTTCAAGAAGGCTCAAAGCCTACAAGGAGAGTTGTAGTCACCACTGGAGCTGTCTTCTGAGGTCCAAGCAGGAAGCCAGGGGTCACTGTCTGGTGTTTCTCTGTCTACCTCCTTGCTGGAATCGCACAACAGTAGCTCCTGCCTACAAGAGGTGGAATCAAGAGGCAGACACAGAGCCTTGGACTGGGCTTTGGGACTTTTGTGGAGCTCCCATGGCCAACTTTGCAGCCCCAGGGGATTTAATCAGCTGGGGCTTCCTCCCCAAAGAAACCTCAAGTCTTGTGAGGATAGATGAGCTGGCGAGCAAATGCTGCAGAGGTTCCAAGAAGACCAGAGGATAGGTGGGCAGGAGGGCAGTTTCCCAGGTGAACCAGGGGGTAGGTGCTTCAAGTAGAGGGACCAGAGTGGCAAGCTCAGAGGGGGCTGATGTGGAGACTGGAGAACATTTGTGCTGTTCAGGGGAAGATTGGTGTTAAGGGCAAGAGAGGGCTGTCATGATGACGTGAGTTACATTCTCCAATGCCAAGGAAGACTCTGGGCTCTACCTTGGGTTGAAGGCTTCAACCCTCACCTCCATGGTCAAGGTCTGTGTTAGGGAATCACTCAGTGGGGTGAGGACTGGCTGGATCGGGGAGAGGAGGCAGGGAGATCAGCAGGAGGCAATCCCCCATCCAGAAGGTTGAAGCCAGGCCTTCCTGGGACCTGGCACTAGCCAGTACACAATTGGACACAGACCACCCCTCATGGAGCCCTGACAAAGAATGTAAAACTTATTTCTCATGGGCCTCAGCCACACCAGACCAAACAAACACCTTAACCCCTGCCACTGGCACCCTGGGGTTCCCTCACCTGAGACAGGGCTGTGCCTTGCTGAGGAAACAGGACTTTTCAACTCTTCTCTGGACCTTAAAGTCAATGTTGGGCTCTCCATCCTGTGCCCTGACCCCATGACAGTCACCTAGGGGCCAAAGTGAGAATATACCTGTGAATGGTGCCATATTCCAGAGCTCCCAGATCCGGGGAAGGAGACAGACCAGCCTCTGGACCACATAGTTTCCCTCACCCAGGAAGTGCCTGTGCCTATGTAAGGCTGTGGTGCCTGAATCATCCTAGCATTGACTCCCAGATCTCTATCTGAAGCTGTGCTGAAGATCAGATCCTTAATATGGCATAACAACAGCCACAACTAGGAGAGCAAACAAGTAAGTATGGCCCACCTGTCCCTATGGTAAACCTTTACCGAAGTACAGCAGCATTCTTGTACTGATAGGTAAACTGAGTCACTATACTATGGAGTTGCCCCAAATCACATAGTTAGCAGGAAGTTGATGGCACCTCTGGAACCAGAGCATCCTGAGCACCCCAGCAAGTGTAAATGGCTCTGGACTACCAGCATCTGGGAATGTAGGGGACTCCTTCCTTGGATGAGAACTTGGTCACAAGCACAGCATGTCATGTCCTGGCTCCGAGGAGGTACCCAGGAAACGGGAGCCTTTCTCCAGGCACTTGGAGGCCTCAGAGCTAGTATGAGGTCAGGGACTGTACTCTTGCTTGCTTTCCTGACCTTCTGAGACATCCCCCTCCCTGGCTACAGTGCCCTGGACAAGCCACAGTCTGCCTGCTTCAGAGAAGCCTGGTGAGCAGATTCTGCCATCTCTAGCTCTGGGACCTGAAGCTTACATACAAGGGTAACCCTGATCATGTCCTCCTTTAAGGAGCCTGACATGAGAAAAGAAAGTTGGGAGAGAGACCATAGCCCTGTGAAATGAGACACACACCCACAGAGAGGGGGCAGGGGAGGGAGAAAGATACATAAATGAATGCAAGTTCCTTCTGGGGAAAGGGACCAACTTGTGATATCACAGGCAGCGATGTTCTCAATGTTCTCAGCCATGTCCAGGAATACCAGCTGGGCCACTCCATCACCTTGAGACAGGGATGGTGCAGTTCTGAGGTGTTTGCTAGGACAGTAGTGTCTTGGAGATGTGGCAGCCTCCCCTTTTCCTTCCTCCTGGCTTGGGGATAGGGTCACCAGTTTCTCAGGCTGCCCCAGAGTCAGAGAACGGTGAGGCTTCTGGGACCAGGTTGGGCGTTCTGAGAAAATGGGAGGTGGGGGGGCAATCACCAGGATAGCCTTAGATTATGGTTTAGGCAGGGCCTCCTTTGCTCTGGGCTGGCCTGGCTACTCACCAGCACCCTGGGTATACCCCAATCCTCAAGTAGAGGTCACTGCCCCCAAACCTGTCCACATGCCTCCAAACTCTAAAACAGTATGTTAGGCAGCTAGTATGACAGTCCACCCCAGACTAATGACTCCAGCTCTCTGGGTACATGGCACACTTAGGAAGCTCCTAAGCATCCCAATAATTCTGATGGGCAGGCAAGACATAACCACTGATTAGACCCCAGTCCCATTTCACAGACATGGACAATGAGGCCCTTAAGGGGCAAGGAAGTGAGAGTATGATGAGATTGGGCTGGAGCCCCTATACTTGGATCTTTCTTCCACCTCACCTTTCCCTCCCCACCCCATGTCCTAGTCCAAGGACAATAAATGATAACAGCAGCATTCTCCTTGGGGCTCTCCAGTGCTTGGCAGTGTCTATACAGGCTCTTGTGTAACCTTGAGATAGTCTGCTGTTGGTGCCTGTCCCAGTGAGGAAGAAACAGAGGCCCTCAGAGGAGAGCAAGCCACCTCAGGCCTCAGCGCATCTCCCAGCAGAGCCTGAGAGCAGGATTCAGGCATAGACTCCTGGCTCTGCAAGGCCCAAGCCCAACACATCGGTGCAGAAAGAACCTCCTCTCCTTTGACCCCAGCCTCCTGTTCTGCCTCCATGGACAGTATGCATGTACCTGACACTTGGGTGAACTTCTTGTTTTGAGGTGGTTTCTGACAGGCTCCCCAAAGGCGTGACTTCTGAAAGCATGGGGAGCTTGAGGGAGTAGAGTGTTTCCACCTGGCCAGGCCAGCAGATGGGTTCTGACCCAGCTCTGGGGGTAGAGAAGGACACAGGTTAGATCCCACTCCTAGTCCTGTATATCTTCTTCCTCCCAGACAAGACTTCCCAACCTGGCACTGGGGATGCTGTCAGGCAGACTCCACAAACAGGGAATCTGAGGATGAAGGGAGCAATGTGTTGCACAGCCAGGGGGAAGAAGTACAGGGAAAGCAGGCCTGCCACCCCAGCACTCAGGAGGCTGAAGCAGGGGTTTACTGCAAATTTGAGACCAATCTAGGCTATACAGCAAGACCCTGTCTCAAAAAACCAAAAGGAAAAAAAGAAAAATAGATAATAAATAAAACAAAAGCTGGTCATGATGGCACATGCCTGTAGTCCCAGCACTTGGGAGGCAGAGGCAAGTGGACCTCTGTGAGTTCAAGGCCAGCCTGGTCTACATAGAGAGTTCCAGGCCAGCTGGGGCTACAGGGAGACCCTGTCTCAAAAAGACCAAAAAATAAATAAGTAAAAATCAATCAATCAAGCAAGCAATCAATCAGTCAATCAATCAATCAAAGGCAAATCAACCTGATCAGGATGCTCCCTGGCTTAAATCTTCTGGTAATTCTCATTCCCTTGGTCCCCTCCATTGCCAAGTGGAGGAAGCCCTGATGACCTCATCCTCGCCCCCTTGTCCTGCTGTTCCCAGCCTCTTTTGTCCTCCTGCCCAAGTGTTTCACACCAGTCACAGTGTACCACACTGGGTGGCTGCATACTCCAGGTGCCATATTGTTTCTTCCTATGCATTAACATGTCTGATCCCCATAACAAACACAGGAGAGAAGTACTGGTGTGAGTTCCAATTTACATATGACAAGACTGAAGCCTAGAGAAATCTGAATGAGGACCAGGCTCAGAAGTTGGCATGCATCATCTCAGTGCTAGTTCCTGCAATCACATCTGCTGCTCACCTGTCCCTAAACATTCTGCACATGTCCTTTCATGCCCACATGTTCTTGCTCAGAGTGCTTATGCAGTCTGGCAGGGTTTCTTGTACTGTCCTTCAAGGCTCAGCTTTAGGTTCCCTCCTCGAAGCTCCTATACTGTTTTGTTTTGAGACAGTCTTGCTCTGTAGCCTAGGCTGGCCTGGAACTCACTATGTAGCCCAGGTTGACCTTCAATTCATGCAATCTTCCTGCCTCAGCCTCTGAATGCTAGATTAACAGGTGTGAGCCACCAACCCCGATTTTCCTACAGCACCTTGCATACCTCTCTGATGTAGTCCTCTCTCCCAGGAGAGGAAGATGGTCATTTGGTTGCCCTGACAGCCAAGACAACACATGATACAGAGTCAACAGGAAAAGATGGTTGAACTTCTTACCCACAAGTCCACCTTTCCCATTGCCGATGTGGCTCTTGAGCAAGGTCTTGGTCACATCAATGCTTCTCTGGAGGTATTGAATGTAGTGCAGGACATGCAGCAGGATCTCCTTCTGCAGAAAGACAGGGTTGAGAGTTGGGTGTGTTGCCTGTCGTCCCAGCTCCCTCCCAAGGCAGGAGGATCATGATTTGAAGCTAGCCTGGGCTGTATAGTGTGAGCCTCTGATATGCCCAAAGGCCAGGGCTCAGAACAGGGTGAAGATCCTGAGGAACAAAGATAGGAAGATCCAGCATCCCACTTCCCACAAATCCCCCAGCAATGTCTCACCTGGTAGAGCCATTCCTACTCTGCTCTTTAGCCCCCATCTTGTCCAGTGAGCTAGAGGTTAAGCTGAAGAAACTAAGGCTGAATGAGAGGAATCTGGGGAATTGAGGAGGCAGAGCTAGAACCTGAACCTAGGGCAGGCTGCTTCTGGTCCTGTTTACGGATACTGGTCAGTTTCTGGCCCAAGCCCTTTGCTCAAGCAGCATTCCTTATCCAGCCTCCTTCTTCCCACAAGCTCCCTCACTAGCCTGCTCCTTCTTGGAGCTTTAGCATGGTGGCCTCTCTTCTAACAAGGGCCTGCCTGAACCCTCTGGCCCAGGCTGGATCAGCATCCCTAGTCTGGGTGCTGGACTTTGGCCTCTTCCACTTCCCCATTAGCAACCCTGTTTTCTGTTATCTGTGGGCATTGTGTTCTCTCCCATTGACCTTGAGCTATTTGATGGTGAGATTGTTGCTAATTTAATTCCATATTCCAAGGGCACAGAATGGAGAAGTGGCTCAGCTAGGAACTCTTAAAGGACAGATTTCGTCTCTGCACTCAGCAGGATGCTCCTGGCCAGCACTAAGGGACCACCCACCCTACCACTGAATGCCTATTGAGCTGCTACTGGAGACACAAAGCTAAAAGCCAGAGGGCAGGCATGTTGGGGTGAGGCAGCCACAGTGCTTCCACAGACCTATGTTCCAATGAGGACAGTACACCCAAAACAACTCAAAGACTATTCGAAACTGTTGACCAGTGGTATTACTGCACACCTGCAATCTTAGCACTCAGGAAGCTGAAGCATAATAATAAATTCCAGGTCAACCTGGACTACATAGCAAGACTCTGTCTCAATATCTCAAAAAAGGAAAAAGAGACCTCCCTCCCCATATACAGTAAAGAAAGAAAATGTTCCCCCCGACATACATACGTTTTAAAAAGGCTTATTATGGAGCTGGAGAGATGGCTCAGCGGTTAAGAGAGCTGACTGCTCTTGCAGAGGACCCGGGTTCAATTCCCAGCGCCCACATGGCAGCTATGAACCGTCCTTAACTTCAGTTCCGGGAGAATCCGAAGCCCTTTTCTGACCTCTGCAGCACTGCACGACATGGGTGCACTCATATACATGCAGGCAATACACTTGTACACATAAAATAAAAATAATAAAATAGCCGGGTGTGGTGGTGCATGCCTTTAATCCCAGCACTTGGGAAGCAGAGGCAGGCAGATCTCTGTGAGTTCAAGGCCAGCCTGGTCTACATAGTAAGTTCTAGGACAGCTGGGGCTACAGGGAGACCCTGTCTCAAAAAAAAGACCAAATAATAATAATAATAAAATTTTTTTAGAAAAAGGCTTAGTAGCTGGCCGTGGTGGCCCATGCCTTTAATCCCAGTACTCGGGAGGCAGAGGAAGGCAGTTCAAGGCCAGATGGTTTACACAGCAAGTTCCAGGCCAGCTGGAGGTTACAGGGAGGCCCTGTCTCAAAAAGACCAAAAAATAAGAAATAAAAATAAATTAAATAAATTTAAAAGATAAAAAAGGCTTAGTGGATCTTGAAACTGCCTTCAAAGGGGTCTAGAGAGCTTAAATGGGGGGGAGGGAGAGAGGGAGAGAGGGAGAGAGGGAGAGAGGGGGGAGAGAGGGAGAGAGAGAGAGAATTTTCTGAAAAGAGAGAGAGAGAGAGAGAGAGAGAGAGAGAGAGAGAGAGAGAAACATAGCTAGACTGTGTGTTTTTAGAGAAGATACTTTTTTAGATTAGTATTTCTAATACCAGGCTTGGAACAGTTGACATTCAGTAAAACTAAGCCTTTGTAGTAACAAGTGTTACTAAAGGTTCTATGCAGAAGACAACTGGGCTCTGTTGCTGATTTCAAGATTGGAGGTCAGAAGAGGTGTTGGATTCCTGGAACTACAGTTACAGATGGTTGTTAGCTGCCATGTGAATGCTGGGAACTGAACCCAGGTTCTCTCGAAGAGTAGCCAGCATTCTTAACAGCTAAGTCATCTCTCCAGTGCCTCAGTCTCTTTTTAAAAAAAGTTTATTTATTTATTTATTATTGTATGTTTTGAGCGCATGTAAATACCCTTGTACATGCAATGTCGATGGAGATAAGAAAGAGGGCTTCAGATCCCCTGGAACTAGATTTTTCAGAGGTTGTTAGTCACCCATGTGAGTGCTAGGACCTGAACCTGGGTTCTCAGGAAGAACAGCCAGTGCTCTTAACCACTAAGCCATTTCTCCAGCCCTTCCATCTTTTTATTTTTTGAGACAAGTTCTCACTGTGTAGCTCAGGCTGGCCTTTAACTCATGATTCTCCTGTTTGAGCCTCCCAAGAGTTGGAATTAAGAGGAATGAGCCACTAGACCCAGCGAGAAGGCTGTCTGGGCACTGTAGGAACTTGAGCTTGGTGGTGACAACCAGAGGGTCAAATCCCAGAGATCAGTTGAATTGGTCAGAACAGAGAGAATTCATTCAGTCATTCAACAAACGTATACTGAACACTGAGTGACCAACTGATTAAAGGCACAGACCTATGGAATGAGATTCTCATTCACATTCTCTTTCTCTCTCTTTACCCCCGAACCATTGCCCAGTGGGTTACTTCTGGGCAATCCTTCAGGAATTCAGTTTCATTAAACCAGAAAGTAAGATGCTCATACATCTCTCTCACAAGCCTTGCAGAAAGTAAGCTGTATTGCCCGACATGGTGGCATATGCCTATACCCTCAACACAAGAGGCAGAGGCAGGAGGACTGCCATAAGTTTGAGACCACCCAGTGCTATAAAGCAAGTACCAGGTCAAATGGATGCACAGTGAGATCCTGTCTCAAAGTAAGAAAAGAATGTGGGCCTGTAAGATGGTTCAGGGGTAAAGGTTCCTGCTGCCAAGCCTGACAATCTGAGTTCCATCCATGGAACCCACAGAGTAGAAGAGAACTGCCTCAAGTCCTCTGACTTCCACACATGCACCATGGAATGTGCCCCCCACAAATAAATAATATATTTTGTGTGTTCTTGAGATAGGGTCTCCCTGTAGCCCCAGCTGGCCTGGAACTTTCTATGCAGACCAGACTGGCCTCGTACTGCTTCCCAAATGCTGGGATTAAAGGCATGTACCATAATACCTGGCCCAAAGATAAATTTTTTAAAAAAGGCATGGGGATGCTTAGGTGCTTAGCATTCAAAATCAGATTCCAGGAATTCACAGTAAATTGGGTTTTAGTTTTGTTTTGTTTGGGGGGGGGCAGTTGGGGGGAGTTGAGACAGGGTTTCCCTGTAGCCACTGTTAGAACTACTATGTAGACCAGGTTGACCCTGATCTCACAGAGATTCACCTGCCTCTGCCTCCTAGGTGCTGGGATTAAAGGCATACACTACCATACCCAGCCAAATTTGCAGTAATTTGGGAGCAACAGTTATCATTATTTTCTCTGTGTTAGGTCCTGTGGATGCTGGGGAGAGAAAGTTCTTCAGCCCTTGCCCTGGCAGAATTCACAGTCTAAAACGCATCAGAAACGAGGAACAGAGGGACTGGCCCAGAAGTTAAGAGCACCAGCTGCTCTTGCAGAGGACCCAGGTTTGGTTCCCAACACCCACATGGCCACTCACAACCACCCAGAACTTCAGATCTAGGGAATCTGACACCCCCTTCTGGCCTCTGCAAGCACTGCATGTATGTGGGGCACTTACCAACATGCAGGCAACACACATACACATAAAAATAAATTTTAAAAAAGAAACGAGGGGCTGGAGAGATGGCTCAGCAGTTAAGAGCACTGACTGCTCTTGCAGAGGACTCGGGTTCAATTCCCAGCACCCACATTGCAGCTATGAACCATCCTTAACTCCAGTTCCAGGGAAATCCGAAGCCCTCTTCTGACCTCCATGGCACTGCACGACACAGGTGCACTCACATACATGCAGGCAATACACTCATACACATAAAATAAAAATAAAAAATAAAATATTAAAAAAATAAATAAAAAGAGGGCTGGGGTAGTGCTCAGTGGTCTTGCCCTTGCATAGTATGCACGAGGCTAGTATAATCTCTGGAACCTTAAAAACAACAACAAAAAATTGTAGACTGAGGCCTGGAGATAATTCCAAAGGAGTTGGTCATCTTTTCAGTTATGAAATGCTAGACTCTCATTCCTTGAGGGCAGGAACTGTGTCCCTCTCCACTCTGGTTTCCTGGGAGCCTATGACCAACAGCACCTAGGCATACCAAATATGCAAATGCTTGAGAACACAGAAAAAAATTCCCCCAATAGTCACGTCCCAATTATAAAGACAGCCACATCCCAGTCCCCTTATGAGTTGGTTGCCTTATATGGCAAAGGGGACTTTGCAGATGTCACTGAGTTAAGGATCTTGAGATGGAGAGATTACTCAGGATTATCTACATGGGCCCAGTGTAATCATGAGGATCTCTGTAAGAGGGGGGCAGGAGGGCCAAACTGTTGGTTTTTAGTGAGGCAGAGTGTGTGAACTGCCTCTGAAAGTTGGCAAAGGAAAAGACAATTTGTTTTCCCCTGGAGTCTCTAAGACCATGCTGATACTCTTTCTCTTTGTAGCACTGAGGATTGAACCCAGGGTGTTGTGCATGCCAGGCAAGTGCTCTATCATCAAACTACATTCTCGGTCCGCTAGTTACATTTTTATCTTGAGACAGGGCCTCACTAAGCTGCCCAAGGTGGGTTTGAACTCACTCTGTAGGCCAGGCAGACCTTGAACTTGCAAGTCTCGTGTCTCAGTTTCCCAGGTGTTGGGATGAAAGACATTTGTCATCAGGCTGCATTTGTTCCCAAATATCAAGAATGAAACCTAGAGCTTTGCACATGCCAGGCACTCTGCCGCTAAGGTATATCCCTAGCAGTATTTGTGTCCTGCAGTATTGCTAAGTAGCAGGAGTTATCTTTCTTTTTTTTACAACTAAGAAACCTGAGGCTGAGAGAGCAGAGGAGTCTCAGGCTGAGAAGCTGGAGGCTCAAACCCTGCTGTCTGACCTCTGCCTGGACTTTTCAATTCCAAGTTCCCTCTGCTTCATTTTGGGTATGTGTGTACACATTTATGTGGGTACACAGGTGTGCATGCGCATGTAGAGGCCAATCTCATGTCATTTCTCAGGAGCTGTCTTTTTATTTTTTCTGAGACAGGTCTCACTGGGACTAGGGCTCACTGATAGGCTAGGCTAGCTGGCCAGTGAGCCCCAGGGATCCTCCTGTGTCTGCCCCTCCTTGTGCTGGATTATGAGTATGACACCTGGCTTTCTATGTGGATTTTGGTGATGGAACTCGGTTCTCATGCTTGCACAGCAAGGTCCAACTACACCATCTCCTTAGACCTCACCTCACCTCTTTTCATAAAGAATCCCACAGGGCTAGGGATATAGCTCTGCGGTAAGGCATTTGCTTACATGGGATGAGGCCCAGACTTGCAACCCTAGCCACAAAAAGAAGAATTCCCAAGGGATCTTGAACCCCATGGGATCATGGACTCCCAGAAATTCTGTTCAGAAAGGGACCACTACCATTTCAAGGCTGTCACTGAAAGGACCTGTCTAGGTTTCTGAGGGCAAGTCCCTACTTGCTCCTATGTGACCCCCCTGCCTCCCCGCCTGCCTCCTTTCCTTCAGTCCCCACACCTTGGTGAGCTTCTTGTTTCTGGTCTTCAGAGTCATGGGGATCAGCAAGGCCAGCTCTTGAAGTTTGTTCGTGTGGTTTTTCTTATCTTTCCTGTTTTGGGATGAAAGATGGTTTTGGTTAAGACATCTAAAATTATTTGGAGACAAGGTGATCCTTCTGCCTCAGCCTTCCAAATGCTGAGATTATAGGTATGAGCCACACCTGACTTTAAATTTGGATTTGGCACCTGCTCCCAAACCTCCTGTCTCATGTCAAGGGTATCTGCCACCCCTGGGACAGTCAAGAAAGTCTCAGGCATCATCAGCCTTTACCATTTCCTTTATCTCCTGGACCCATATGTGGCTAAATTTTGCCTATTCCTCTTCCTTCCCCTTCTCTTCATTCCCTAATCCCTGCTGTAGCCCATCTTGACAACCTCATAGTCTCCCAGCCTCCCTTCTGGCCTCCTCCACCCATACTCTCTACCTGAGGCAGTGGGAGCTTTTCTGAAACAAATCTAATCATATTACCCCCTTGATTCCCCTCCGTGTCACACCATTGCTAAGGAGCAAGTTTGTTTATCTATTTTGGGGTGGGGGTAGATATAAGGTCTTGCTATGTAGCCCAGACTGGAGTCAAACTCATGGTAATCCTCCTGCCTTGGACTCTCAAGAGTTGAGATTACAAGCATGTACCACAACACCTGGCAAAGGTCAAGTTTCAACTCTCTGTGTTAAAAAATAATAAAGTAAAAATAAAACCTTTGTGTGACTCATGCACCCCTATCTTTCTGGCTGAGCTGGCCACTCTGGTTCTACTCTGACTTTGACTCTTTCACACTGACTGACCCTTATTGTACAGGGAGGGCAAGCCGAATGCTCCTGTACTCACATCTCTGATACCCACCCCAGGAAGTCTGATGGGTAGGGGGCACCACTCTGTCCCTAATCCTACCACCCTGTGGGAACTCAATGAATGAGTCAATAAAATAAGGGTATGAAACCAGCTGGTATGGGGCACTCCCAGGGCCTCATTCCTGAATTCAGAATTCATGAGCTACCCAGGCACACACAGTGCCACCCCTCTCTTCTGACAGACGGAGCTACAAAGATGCTGAAATTTCTCTCCCAAATTACACAAAACAGCTGCCTTGGGGCTTCTGTGGGGCTGCCAACACCTCCATTACCCATTACCATCAGTTCTCATCCCATCTTCCTCAGGACCCACTTCAGTTGTTCTCGCTCATGCTTTGCTCCCCTCAAATGTCCACAGTGTTACTTGCGGTATGGCCACACCAAAACACTCCCTGCATGCATTACAGGTGTCAGCTGAGCACCATGCACAGAGCACCATGGAGAGGAAGAGGGTTTCTTCAGTCACTGCCCTTGGGAGGTGGGGTTCTATGTGGAGACACACTCATCTTCCTAACCAAACTCTAAATTCCTAGAAGAATCTTTCTGGGCTGGGAGTGTGGTTCAGGGGAAGAGCACTAGTGGAGAATTCCCCAGTGAGAACCAGGCAAGCTGGCATCTGCTTGTCGTCCCAACACTTAGGAGGTAGAGGAAGGTGGTTCAGGACTTCAGGGCCATCCTAATTTACATAGTGAGTTTAAGGCTAGTTGGGCTACATGAAACCTATTATCAAAAAAATCAAAACAAGGGCTGGAGAGATGGCTCAGCAGGTAAGAGCACTGACTGACTGCTCTTGCAGAGGACCCGGGTTCAATTCCTAGCACCCACATGGCGGCTATGAAGCATCCTTAACTCCAGTTCCAGGGGAATCTGATGCCCTCTTCTGACCTCCAAGGCATTGCATGACATGGGTGCACGCACATACAGGCAGGCGATGCACACATAAAAAAAAAAAAAAATAATAAATCATCAAACCCAAAAAACCAAAAATAATTTACCAGTGAGGGGCTACTTGCCTAATATGTCTGAGACCCTGGATTCCATTCTGAGCACTGCAAACAACAACAACAACAACAACAACAACAACAAAAACCCCAAAGAAAATAAAAAGAAAAAAAAGGTGGGGCAGTGAACCAAACAAGGGCCTGTAGAGGCCTGGTGAGCAAGGGCTCTTGTCAATGTGATGACCTGAGTTCCATCTCTGGAACCTACATGGTGGAAGGAGAAAATAGACTCCTGCAAATTGTTCTTGGACCTCCACACAGAACAAATGTTAAAAAACAACATCAAAGAAAATCTTTCTTACCCATTCATTCAGCAATCACTTACTGAACACCCACTATGTGGCATAGACTGTGATAGGTGGCAGGGATCAAAGCATATAGAATACAGTCCTGGGGCTGGGGAGATGGCTTCTCAGTTAAGAACAACTGACTGCTCTTGCAGAGGACCTGAGTTTGATCCCCAGCACCCACATAGCAGCTAATAACTATCTCTAACTCCAGTTCCAGGGGATCCATTGCCCTCTTCTGACCTCCACAGGAATTTCATGACATGGGTGCACTTATATACATCCAAGTAATACACTCATACACATAAAATAAAATAAAAATTATATTTTTTTGTTGATTTTTGACAGGGTCTCCCTAGCCACAGCCTACCTGGAAGTCATGATGTGAACCAGGGTGGCCTCGATCTCACAGAGCTCTTCCTGCCTCTGCCTCCTGAGGACTTGGATTAAAGGTGCACGCCACCACGCCCAGCATAAAATAAACTTTTTTTTTTTTTTTTAAAGAATGCAATCCTTTGGAGCAGACATCCAGAGATAAAGTCACTAATCACACTACCAAACAAACATAAAACTGCAACTAGGACCACAATGAGTTATGTAAATTTTGAGGGGACAGTGCAAATGAAAATTTGGGGTAGCTTGTTTAAATATTAGGAGTTTCGAGATGGGGGAGCAAAGCATTAGACTGCTCATTTGGATATTTTTTTCCTTTTGTGTGTGTGTCACTGTGCGCATGTGGACACCAGAAGTTGACACTGGGTGTCTTCCTCAGTTACTTTCCACCTTAGTTTTTGAAACAGGGTCACTCAATCTGGAACAGAGTAGCCTCAAGGATGAAGTCTCCATCTCCCTAATGCTGGGATTACAGGCATGCGCCACCATCCCCACCCTGCCCACTTTGGGACAGGGTCTCTTTCTAAACCTGGAGTTTGATGGCTCAGTCGGAATGACTGGCCAGTGAGCCTCAGGGACCTTTCCACCTTCACCTACAGTGCTGGATTGACAGCCGTGTGCTACTGCACCCACTTTTCACATGCATTCTGAGGGATCAAACTCAGACCCTTATTCTTTGTATGCCAAGTACTTTACCAAGTGATATATCCCCCCAACCTTATTTATTTGCATGGTAGTGCAAACCTGTAATCCCAGTACTTGGGAGACTGAAGCAGGAGGAACGCTGTGGTTTAAGGCCAGCTTGGGCTAGAGTGAAACTCTGTCTCAAAAAAAAAAAAGAAAGAAAAAAAAGAGTGAGGCGTGGTGGTGCATGCATTTAGTCCCAGCACTGGGGAGTGAGAGGCAGGTGATCTCTGTGAGTTCAAGGCCAGCCTGGTCTACATAGAGTTTTCCAGGTCAGCTGGGGCTACAGGGAGACCAAAAAGACCACAATAAATAAATAAATAAATAAATAAAATTTTATTTATTATTTTAGCGTTATGTGTATGAGTGTATTACCTGAATGTATGTAAGAGTACCCATGTCATGCAATGCCCTTGGAAGTCAGAAGAGGGCTTTGGATTCCACTGGCTTATGGACAGTTAACTGCCATGTGGGAGCCTTTAATCCTAGCACTGTGAGTTAGAGGTCAGCCTGGTCTACATAAGGGAGTCCAGTTGAGCCAGGGCTACGTAGTGAGACTTTGTCTTAAAACAACAACAAACAAACAAAAGAACCTCAGAATGGGAGCTGGGGATGTAGTTTAGTAGTAAAGTGCTTACTTTGCATGCCTAAGGTACTAGTATCAATACCCAGCACTGAAAGAAAAGAAACAATAAAAACAAAGAAACAACAAACAAGAAAAAATCCCAAGAACATAAAGCCTGAAGGGACTTTAGAGGTTACTTTTACCAATCACCTCAGCAGTCTCTCATCTGGGAAATGGCAGTGACAGCCTCACTTTCTTATGGGGTTATAGTAATTACCAGATACAATTAAAGAGCTAAGCAAACAATCTGGCAACAGTAAATGTCCAGTAAATACTTATTCAAGCTGAGTGGCTGGAGCTGTAAGGTAGATGGAAGAAGCCATTACCTGTCACTGGGATCCCAGGAACTAGCTCTGAGCTGATTAGGGAAACACAAGGCTCTGCTGGAACCCAACATCTGCAAGGAGGAAAAAGAATTATTAGTGACCTCTGGGATTCCAGAATGAATGGGCCGCATAATGGCCTTTTTCTCCCACGGTGCTTTTTTAACAGCACTCAGAGATCCTAAAATAGGATATAACCATGGGCTTAGAAACCTAAATTAAAAACCCCAAACTCGAAATAGAAGATCACAAATCCCAAATGTTAAATTCAGGCTCTTAAATCATGATTTGGATCTGAACAAAACCAAGCAAATTCCCAGACTTTGACTTCAGAACTATAACATCAATAATGGGAGGACAGAGGCTGCAACAGAGACTATCTAGCCTGAAAACTGTGGCTCAAACTGTGCTTTTCTTTTTTTCTCTTTTTTTTTTTTTTTTTTTGAGAAAGGGCTTTACTATGTAGCCCTGGCTGCCTGGAACTCACTATGTAGATCAGGTTGGCCTTTAACTCACAGAGATGCCTGTTTCTGTCTCTTAGTGTTGAGATTAAATTCCTGTGATACCATACACAGATATAGACTGTGACATTAACATAAGAAAAAACTGATTTTAAAATCCCAAAGTGAGGACCTAGAGCCTAAAAAAGAACCCTTAAACTTACAAACAGTGAAAATTGAATACTGATAGCCTAGATCTGCAAAATGTTGGCTTTTTACCATCAAAAAATCAAGATCCTAATGATTTTATGACCCTAATCATAAAATCAACATCATAAACTACATTTAAAAATATTTTTAAATTAAATATAGATTCTAAAAGGCAATCTCGTCTCCTAGTTACTCAAAAAGAACAAAAAGAACTTCCCGGATTCTCACAGAAGATCCCAAGTGTTCAGACACTCAAAAAGAACTTTCCAAAAATTCTAACAGGTGATTCCAGGTCTCCAATGCCACTCAAAAAGAACTTTTCAGGCTCTAACAGGATATCCCAAGTATCAGGTGCCACTCAAAAACAAAAACAAAAAAACAAAACAAAACAAAACAAAAAAACAAAAAAACCTTTCCAGGTTCTAACAGGAAATCCCAAGTCTCCAGACGCTCAAAAAGCACAAAAAGAACTTTCCAGAACTGAATAGGAGACCCCCCAAGTCTCCAGACACTCAAAAATCACAAAAAGAACTTTCTGGAACTGAACAGGAGATCCCGCATCTCCAGACACTCAAAAAGAACTTTCCAGAACCAAACAGGGGTGCCCAAGTCTCCAGACACTTGAAAAAGAACAAAAAGAACTTTCTAGATTCCAAAAGGAGATCCCAAGTCTCCAGACACTCAAAAAGCACAAAAAGAACTTTCTGGAACCGAACAGGAGATCCCACAGCTCCAGACACTCAAAAAGAACTTTCCAGAACCAAACAGGGGAGCCCAAGTCTCCAGACACTCAAAAAGCACAAAAAGAACTTTCTGGAACCGAACAGGAGATCTCACAGCTCCAGACACTCAAAAAGAACTTTCCAGAACCAAACAGGGGAGCCCAAGTCTCCAGACACTCAAAAAGCACAAAAAGAACTTTCTGGAACCGAACAGGAGATCTCACAGCTCCAGACACTCAAAAAGAACTTTCCAGAACCAAACAGAGGAGCCCAAGTCTCCAGACACTCAAAAAGCACAAAAAGAACTTTCTGGAACCGAACAGGAGATCTCACAGCTCCAGACACTCAAAAAGAACTTTCCAGAACCAAACAGAGGAGCCCAAGTCTCCAGACACTCAAAAAGCACAAAAAGAACTTTCTGGAACCGAACAGGAGATCTCACAGCTCCAGACACTCAAAAAGAACTTTCCAGAACCAAACAGAGGAGCCCAAGTCTCCAGACACTCAAAAAGCACAAAAAGAACTTTCTGGAACCGAACAGGAGATCTCACAGCTCCAGACACTCAAAAAGAACTTTCCAGAACCAAACAGAGGAGCCCAAGTCTCCAGACACTCAAAAAGCACAAAAAGAACTTTCTGGAACCGAACAGGAGATCTCACAGCTCCAGACACTCAAAAAGAACTTTCCAGAACCAAACAGAGGAGCCCAAGTCTCCAGACACTCAAAAAGCACAAAAAGAACTTTCTGGAACCGAACAGGAGATCTCACAGCTCCAGACACTCAAAAAGAACTTTCCAGAACCAAACAGAGGAGCCCAAGTCTCCAGACACTCAAAAAGCACAAAAAGAACTTTCTGGAACCGAACAGGAGATCTCACAGCTCCAGACACTCAAAAAGAACTTTCCAGAACCAAACAGAGGAGCCCAAGTCTCCAGACACTCAAAAAGCACAAAAAGAACTTTCTGGAACCGAACAGGAGATCTCACAGCTCCAGACACTCAAAAAGAACTTTCCAGAACCAAACAGAGGAGCCCAAGTCTCCAGACACTCAAAAAGCACAAAAAGAACTTTCTGGAACCGAACAGGAGATCTCACAGCTCCAGACACTCAAAAAGAACTTTCCAGAACCAAACAGAGGAGCCCAAGTCTCCAGACACTCAAAAAGCACAAAAAGAACTTTCCAGATTCCAACAGGAGATCCCAAGTCTCCAGACACTCAAAAAGCACAAAATGAACATTCTGGAACTGAACAGATCCCAAGTCTCCACTCACAAAGAACAAAAAGAACTTTCCAGATCTGAAAAAGCAAAGCCACTCAAAACATAAAAGAATGTTCTAGGCTGGGCATGGTGGCGGTGCATGCCTTTAGCCCTACTGAGGCACAGCCAGGTGGATCTCTGTGAGATTGAAGCCAGTCCAGTCTACACCACGACTTCCAGGCCAGCTGTAGCTACAGGGATACCCTGCTTCAAACCCTGCCCCCCCCCAAAAGAACTTTCTAGAAGTTCAATTGTAGTTTTCAGCTACAACCTGCCCCAAAATAGACAGCGCTTCCACCCCAAACTATCCTGGCCCTCTCCTCTTCTAAAGCTCCCCAAATGAGGCCACACCTGCAGCTCAACTCTGGGGCCCCCTGATTCCCAACCCCCCAGGCCCACTAAAGCCAGGGTCCATTTCCCACCCCAGACCTGGGGGCCACCAGCACCCGCCTCGTGAGGAGGAAAAAGTCAAAGGGGACTACTTGTGGTTTCCTGCGACGCCCAATGGGATGCAACAGCACAACGTGGAGTCCTGAGGATGCAGGTCCCGAGCTGCAGCAACGCTGTCCCAGCGAGGACTGGCAGGGTGCGAGGCTGTCCCCCGACAAGCCTCGAACGTCTGAGGTGAGGCTACGCCCCTCTCTGTTCTCGCCACGCGAGACTGGCAAAAAGCGGTGGTGTGTGTCACCATGCGCATGCGCACCGGTGGGCGGGAGCGCAGGGACTGGCTGCTTAGAGCCACTCGGCCTCGTGCCTGGTTCCCTGACGAGGCATCTGCTCCCGCGTGCCGATAGTACTGACCAATCAGCGCTCGTCTCGCCACAGGCCTTTTCCTCAGGCCACGCCCCTAACCTCTCAGCCTCGAGCCTTATCTCCTGATGACAAACAGATGCTCCCGCATAGTATTGGCCGGTCAGCGCTCCCTGTGCCACCGGCCTTTTTCTCAGGCCACGCTGCCCTTGCATCGTCTCCAGAATAGACGTCTGCTCCCGTGTAGTACTGACCAATCAGCGTTCGCTACACGGCTGCCTTCGCTCAGGCCACGCCGCTTGTCTCTGCAGGAGCTGCTGGGCCTCGTGCGTGAGGAGGCACTTGCTCCCGCTCGCACTTAGCCGCGACCAATCAGCGAAGGCCCTTTGGAGAGTGGCGACAGTTGCCAGGTCCCCAGCAGAGAGGGGGGGTCAGGTCCCTAGCTCCCCGGTCTGGCCCGCCATTTCCACCTCTTCCCTTGCATTAGCTGCCAAGCTCCAGGCTGGATGCTAGTGACTTGGCTGAGTTTCTTCAGTGGAACTTCTGATGGAGACAGCTCTTCTTGATTCAGTGTCCTTTTTAGTATTTGGGCTTGCTGTGTAGCCCAGGCTTGCAGTACTTTCGTGTCGGAATGCTGGGCATGCGTCGCCACGTCAGTTACAAACCACATTTGATGTATTTTTTGCCCGAACTGTACATTTTAGAAAGCTCATTCTGTTGTCTGGAGTAGTGTTGCACGCCTTTAGTTCCAGCACTGGGAGGCAGAGGCAGTTGAGTTTGAGGCTAGCCTGGTCTACACAGCGAGGTCCAGGCCAGCCAGGACTACACAGTGAGACCCTGTTTTAAAACAAAAAAGTGGGTGGAGATTGGGGGTGGGGAGAGAAGGGGCTGGAGAGATGGCTCAGAGGTTAAGAGCCCTTACGCTCTTGTTCAATTCCCAGCACCTTACCTAGCCGCTAACAACTGTCCATAACTCCAGTTCCAGGGGAGCCAATGACCTCGGGGATTGCACCACCTGGGTGCACTTTACATACATGCAGGCAATACACTCATACACATAAAATAATAATAATAATAATAAAGCCAGGCAGAGTGGGGCATGGTTTTAATCCCTGCACTGGGGACCCAGCATTCAGGAGGCAGAGGTAGGAGAGTCCCTCTGAGTCGGAGGCCAGCCTGGTCTTTGCAGTAAGTTCCAGGCCAGCCAGGACTACACAGTGAGACCCTGTTTTTTTTTGTTTTTTGTTTTTTTTTTGTGTGTGTGTGTGTGTGTGTGTGTGTGTGTTTTTAAAAAAAAGGGGGCGGAGGATTGGAGAGATGACTGAGTGGTTAAGAGCACTGGCTACTCTTGCAGAGGACCTGGGTTCAATTCCCAGCACCCACATGTGGTGGCTAACAACTGTGTATAACTCCAGTTCCAGGGGCTCCAACACCCTCTTTTGTCCTCCACGGGCATTGTACTACCCAGGTGCACTTGCATACATGCAGACTCACACACATTAAAAAAAAAAGCCAGGCATAGTGGTGCATTCTTTTAATCCCAGCACTTGGGACCCAACACCAGCACTGGGGACCCAACACCAGCACTGGGGACCCAACGTCAGGACTCAAGAGGCAGTGGCAGGAAACTCTCTGTGAGATTGAGCCCAGCCTGGTCTATGTAATGAGTTCCAAGCCAGCCAAAATTACACAGTAAGATCCTGTCATAAAAACAAAACAAAAGGGGGGGGGGGGGGGGGAGCAGGGCATGGTGGAGCATGCCTTTAATCCCAGCACTCGGGAGGCAGAGACAGGTAGATATCTGAGTTTGAATCCAGTCTGGTCTACAAAGCAAGTTCCAGGTCAGCTGGGGCTACAGGGATACCGTCTCAAAAAGACTAAACAAAAGAAAAAAAAAAAAGGGGTGGGGTGGGGGGGGGGGGGGCTGGAGAGATGACTGAGCGTTCTTGCAGAGGACCTGGGTTCAGTTCCCAGCACCCACATGGTGGCTAACAACTGTCTATAAATCCAGTTCCAGGGGATCCAATGTCATTTTTTGGTCTCTGCAGTCATTGCACGACCCAGGTGCACTTACATACATGCAAGCAATACACTCATACATATAAAATTTTTAAAAGTCAGGCATATTTGTGTATGCTTTTAATCTCACTCGGGACCCACCGCTTAGCACCCAACACCAGCACTCAGGAGGCAGAGGCAGGAGGTTCTGAGATTGAGGCCAGTCTGGTCTACATGAGTTACTGGCTAGCTGAAGCTACATTGTGAGACCCTAACTCAAAAAACAAAAGGAGCTGGAGAGATGGTTCAGCTGTTAAGAGCACTGACTGTTCTTGCAGAGACCCGGGTTTTGAATCCCAGTACCCACGTGATGACTAACAACCTTCCAGTGACTCCAATTCCAGGGGATCTGATGCCCTCTTCTGACCTCCTTAGCATTGCACAGATGCACTTACATACATGTAGGCAATACTATCCAACATAGGTGCACTTAAATGCATGCAGGGAATACATTCATACACATAAAACTAAAATAAATAAAATTTAACTTAAAGTTTATTTTTTTAAACGAGGTGTGGGAATTGAGGAATGAATGGGAAAGGTCTGTAAAAACTAAGATAGTGTTAATTATTGCGTTAATCAGTGTAAGTAAATCAATAATCTTGCTCTTCAACTCTTCAACCCTCACTAACATCCCTTTGAGGTAAGGCAGCCTAGATTTCCCTTTTAAAGGCGGGGAGAGGCAAAATGGAGGAGGTTGGACTCTAGTTCCCAGAGAGCCTCGCGAGGGAGTTTTTCTGCTCCTGCGTAGCCGAGTGCGCCCGTTGCCTCCTGGGAGTTAAAGTCAGTCTCTTCTCAGCTCGCCTACTTTGTTTCCTACCCCACCTCCAAGGTGCAGTGCTGCCTGATGGGAGTTGTAGTCCGCAGCCGCCCGTACTCCAATTCCCAGCGGGCTTCGGGGCGAGAACCCGGAAGGGGAGGTTGGAGAGGAGCGAGTGGGGGAAACCCGCGTAGTCGAGTGAGCCGCAGCGCGAGGAGATGGTGAGTGCTCCAGTCAGGGACCCGGAGGTGCTGGAGAGTATGGGCGGGGGATGGGGGCTCAGGACCTGGGTTCAAGAGGGAACAGGTTGAGGCTAAAGAAGGAGCTGAGCGTGGGGAGAGATGGAATGGGAGCCCGAAGAAGTAGAAGAATGGGGCTTAGGGAGGGGTCTTGGAGGTGGGGAGAGAATTGATTGCAAGGGGCTTCAGAGCTGGGGAGTGAGGCTCCTTATTGGAGCCCTGGCAGCACGTCTATGCAAGAGACCCGAGGGGGGCAATTACGAGAGAGGCTAGTTAGCCTGTGGTACATGGAAAGGTATGCCGGATTGGGGCTAGATGAGTGAAGTGGTCTGGTGGCTCCTAGGGAGAGGCTAACCGACGATGCTTTGGGTTGGAATCTCAGGTAGGCAAGTTGAGGTGGGAGACAGAATCAAGACGGTGTGGGTTAGAGTCAAGAGGGTGTGGGTTAGCTTCTAGGACCTGGGTACGGCGTGGCGTGCCTGAGTTTAGGAGCGTGGCTGTAGGTCTTTGCTTTATCTAACCAGAAACTCCCGATTAGCTAGACAGTCATAGAACTGGGATGATTGGGACAGAAGGGACCCGTCCAGACAACCTTTAGCACCCTTCCAGCCCCAGTGGGATTTAAAAGAGTAGAGGTTTGTTTGTGCGGGCAGTCCAGCTTTCAGATTCCTTATCCTGCCCCTCCTTTGTGACCTAGGCAAATCTCTCTGTAAGCCTCTGTGCCTTTATCTTTATGAAGTAAAGAACAAGCAGGCCACTGTGAAGAAGGCTCAAGGGAGGCTTCTTAAAAATCGTTACTTTGGGTAGGAAAGCAAGTCCCAGGGTCAGAGCTGTTGGTGGGAAGTTCCCTGTCCCAGGAATGTTGACTGGATTAGAGCTGCTAATAGAGCCCCATGGCATTTTCTCACAACCTGACACTAGTATGGGCACACCGCAGTTCAGAAGCATGCAAGGGCTCCCCGAGTATCTCTTACTGCCAACACTTAACTGTTTTGCAGAAGTGACTGGTCTTGGTTTTAGCTATTAACTCATTGGATTCTGATTGCGTCTCTGTGGTGCTGTTGCACCATTTTACAAGCAGAGACACAGAGAGGTCAAGCAACTTTCTCAGTGCCTACCAGTATTAAATGATACATCCAGGATTCCAGTCCATGATTCCAGTCCATATCACTTTAATCTAATCCCCTCTCCTTTTGCTGATGTAGAATATAGTGAGTTGGGATCGAGGTCAAAGAAGTTATTAGAGTGGAATTTAATTTTGCCATATACTTGCTGTGTGGTGCTGGACAAGTCTTTAGGACTCTCTTTGCCTATTAAATGAGATTCATACTGCTATGTGCTTAGAGCAAAATACACATGTGTTGTTGTTCAAGGCTGGCCTTGAACTCTTGATTTCCCTGCCTCAGGCTCCAGAGCACTGGGAATACAGGTGTGTACCACAGCAAGTCCAGATGTTGTTTTGTTTTGAAACTGGATCTCAGGTATCCAGGCTATCCTCAAACTCTTAGTGTAGCTGACGATGGCCCTTGGACTTGTGACTCTCTTGCCTTCACCTCCTGACTGCTGGGATTATAGGTAGGCACTACCATGCCTGCTGGGGATCGAACCCAAGAGTTTGTACATGCTAGGCAAGCACTCTACAAACTGAGTTATATCACCAGCCCGTGTTTTTGTTTTGTTTTTAAAATGAATGGGAAACAGATCAGATAAAGAATGTAATGGGGGCACCAATGGGGAAGCACCGGACGTGCTGTCTCCTTTTGTCTCCCAAGTTGCTCCCCCACCCCCCTCCTGATCTTTCTAGTTCCATCTTTCTTATGTTCCTGGGTTTCTAAGTCTATACCAAACTCCTGGAAAGGTGCTCAGAAACTCAATCTGTCCCCAGCCAAATATTAATTGTCCAGTCCGGCCCAATTCCTAGGTCTTTCAGTGAATGAGAAACATTTCTAACAACTGAGTTGGGGTTTTATTTCTCTCTCTCTCTCTCTCTCTCTCTCTCTCTCTTTCTCTCTCTATTAATCTTCTAACATTTGGGACATTATGGCTTCCCTAGGGAAGGTGCTCAGAAACTCAATCTGTCCCCAGCCAAATATTAATTGTCCAGTCCGGCCCAATTCCTAGGTCTTTCAGTGAATGAGAAACATTTCTAACAACTGAGTTGGGGTTTTATTTCTCTCTCTCTCTCTCTCTCTCTCTCTCTCTCTTTCTCTCTCTATTAATCTTCTAACATTTGGGACATTATGGCTTCCCTAGGGAGTTTAACAACTTTGCAATTTACCTTGAAATGGTTTTTTGGTTTGGTTGGTTTGATTTGTGTGTGTGTGTGTGTGTGTGTGTGTGTGTGTGTGTGTGTGCGTGCACCCTTGGAAGAGGCTGGAGTTACAGACAGTTGTGAGCTGCCTGATGGGGGTACTGGGAATTGAACTTGGGACCTCAGGAAGAACAGAAAGCATTCTTTTTTTGGTCTTTTTTGAGATAGGGTCTCCCTTGTAGCCCCAGTGTCGTAGAACTCACTATGTAGACCAGGCTGGCTTTGAACTCACAGAGATCCGCCTGCCTCTGCCTCCTGAGTGCTGGGATTAAAGGCTGTGTCACCATGCCCTGGAAGCACTCTTAATCACTGAATCATCTCTCCAACCCCAGTTTGATTCATTTGCTTGGAGGCTTTGGTTTCTCAATTCAGTAACTGATAAAGTGTATTGCTAAGAGCGCTGGGGTCACATAGGGCCAGGCTGTGTGTCTTTGGCCAAGCTGGATTCCCATTCCCAGCCTCAGTTTTCTCATCTGTAAAATGAGATGGTGTTCAACCCATGAGGTTCTTCTAAGGAGTTAAGGCAGTGTATCAAAACGCCTGGTGGGAATTACATGCTCAGTAAGTATGAGGGCCTTCTGTGACTTTCATTCTTTGGAGGAAAAAAAAAAAACATTTTAGCTGGACATGGTGACACAAGCCTTGGGAAAGGGATGGTAGGGGGATCTAGAGTTCAAGGGCATCCTCAACTACATACAAGTTTGAGGCCAGCCTGGGCTACATAAGACCCTGTAAAAAAGAAAGAGAAGTGGAGAGATGGATCATTGGGACCTCAGTTTTGTCTTCTAGGGATTCACTTTTAAATATTTATTTATTTATTTATTTATTTAGTGTGGGGGGGTATGGTTGTGGGTGGTTGCATGCCACAGTGTGCCTGTGAACGTCAGAGGGAGTTTGTTCTCTTGTTCCACCATGTGGGTACCAGGGATCGAACTCAGGTCATCAGGCTTGTCAGCAAGCACCTTTACCTTCTGAGCCCTCTCATTGGCCCAGGATTCACTTCTTAAGTAAGCTATATGTGTTATTACCAGGGTCTCTACTAGGTGCCAGGGCCCAGACTATAGGCAAACAACCCTCTGCGGCTCCCTGTTTTCATAAAGTTAGGGTAGTGTTTTCCCCGCCAGTGGCCTTGTGTTCAGTATTTAGGTTCAGGCCTCTTCATCCGGGATGTTTCACCCCTCGTGCTCATTCTGCCTGCCCATCTTTGTCCTCAGGGATTTTTAACATTGTCTCTACTCCAATTATCTGAAGACCTGAGGGTTTAGGGAAAAGTTACACACACATCCCTCACTTGTCCCTATTCCTGTGTCACAGCTGGGTGATACTTTTTTTTTCCTTACCTTCATTTGTCTTAGAAAATGAGTCAGATTGCCAGGTTATTTTGCCTTTTCTTTTGCTTTGTGCTTTTTCCTTTGTGACAGGGTCTGGCTATGTAGCATAGACTCACCTCAAACTTAGGGTCCTCCTCTCTCGGGACCCTGGGTTCGCTGATTGGGCTAGGCTGACTACTGACCAGCAAACCCCAGGAATCCCCCTATCTCTGCGCCCCGCCCCCCCCAGCACTGAGGCTCTAGGTACATGCCACCATGCCCAACTTTTTACAGGGGTACAGGGGATTGAACTCATATCCTCATGTTTGCATGGTAAGGATTTTATACACTGAACCATATGGCACTCCAGCCCCCCTCCACACTCCCCTTTTTTAAAAAACACTTTATTTATTATTTTTATTTTATGTGTACTAGTGTATTGCCTGCATGTATGTGAGTGCACCCATGTCATGCATGTCGTGGAGGTCAGAAGAGGGCTTCGGATTTCCCTGCAACTGGAGTTAAGGATGGTTCATAGCCACCATGTGGGTGCTGGGAATCGAACCTGGGTCCTCTGCAAGAGCATTCAGTGCTCTTAACCTCTGAGCCATCTTTCCAGCTCCTTAAAAACACTTTTAGGATTTTTTATTTATTTTTATTTTATATGTAAAGAGTGTTTTGCCTGCATGTATGTAAGTGCACCCGTGTCATGTAGTACCCACAGAGGTCAGAAGAGGGTGTTGGATCTCCTGGAACTGGAGTTATAGGTGGTTGTTAGTCACCATGTGGGTGCTGGGAACCAAATCCAGGTCCTCTGCAAGAGCAGCCAGTGCTCTCAACTGCTGAGCCATCTCTCCATCTCTTCAGCCCACCACACCCTGTTTTTAAGATAAGCTTTTACTCTGTGGCCCTGCTTGGGCTCTCAGGGACTCTCTTGCCTCAGGCTCCTGAGTTGACAGGCAAGAGAGACATCACACCTGTTTCTAAATGTTCTCCCATCTGTTTTGTTGTTGTTATTTTGAGACAGCTGACCTGGAACTCACTATATAGAGCAGGCTGGCCTTGAACTCAACACTGATTGGCCTGTCTCTGCCTCCTAAATGCTGGGACTAAAGGTGTGTGCCACCAGGCTGGCCCTTTCCCCCATTTGTAATAGCATATTACTATCTGTGGTGGCAAAGCTGTCTTCTTTCTAAAAGCCTAGCTTTTTCAGGGTGAAGCAGGGTGACACCTGCTTCACCCTGTCCCCAGTGGTTCATTGATTTTTTTAAAATATTTTTTTATTTTTATTTTATGTGTATGTGTGTTTTGCCTGCGTGTAGGTAAGTGCACTTATGTCATTGGAGGACAGAAGAGACTGTCAGATCCCCTGGAACTGGAGTTAGGACAGTTGTTAGCTTCCATGTGGATGCTGGGATTCAAACCCCGGTCTTCTGCCAGAACAACTAGTGTTCTAAACCTCTGAGCCATCTCTTCAGCCCCATTTCATTGATTTTTGAGTCATAACCTCACCCTCCATCCACCCAAACTCCTTACCTGCATGTTTGTGTATTTCTGCCTGGAAACTGCCTGTATATATGTTTTCTATATATCAGCCCCTTGAGGACAAGGATCTTTGTCTCCCATTCCTTGTGTATTCCCAATGTCTATTACTGTACCTGTTATGATGTAGGTTCCATATAAGTATCTGTTCAGTGGGTAAGCAAGGCCAAGGATCCAACAGGGCCCTGCTTTGGTTTTTGGGAGCCATTCTTTGGGTTAATTTTGTTTCAGAGTGTGAAATAAAGAGGCACAACTCTTTATTTGGTACATGCCTAGGATCCCAGTACCGAGAGGCCAAGGAAGGATTGCTGCAAGTTTCAGGCCATCTGGGGTTCTCACTGGGGGACTCTAGGCAGGTGCCCTACCGCTGAGCTACACTCCAGCCCCTCACTGGGGGAGTCTAGGCAGGTGCTCTACTACTGAGCCACACCCCAGACCCTCACTGGGGGATTCTAGGCAGGGGCTCTACCACTGAGCCACACCCCAGCCCCTCACTGGGGGATTCTAGGCAGGTGCTCTACCACTGAGCCACACCCCAGCCCCTCACTGGGGGATTCTAGGCAGGTGCTCTACCACTGAGCCACACCCCAGCCCCTCACTGGGGGATTCTAGGCAGGTGCTCTACCACTGGGTCACACTCCAAGCCAATCACTGGGGGATTCTAGATGCATGCTCCACCCTTAAGCCACACCCTAGTCCTAGACCCCATCAGGATTTCCTTTAGTTGCCTAGGCTGGCCTTGAACTTGTGATCCGTCTCCTTCTCCCTCCTGAGTAGTTAGAACTACAGACTTGCACCACCAGGTTTGACTTGAAATTCTTTCTCACTCCCAAGGGCAGGAATATCTAAACCCTCAGAATCTAGAGATCCTTGAAGCAGACAGGAACCAGGCAGGGTGGCCTCCTGAGTCCCACTTTTCCCACCTTAAGAGATCTGATCTCAAGCAAGCTGCGTAACCCTCTGTGGCTCAGTTCCTTCCATTGTAAAATGGAGAGGTTGGGGCTAGTGTGGCAGGTGAACTTGAGAGGGAGAATGGGAAGCTGACAATGAGGCCAAAAAAACAGGGGAGGGTTCTGAATGAGCAAGAATGGTGGACAGCTTAGGCATCCTAGTGAGCCAAGTACAACCACAAAGAGATCCCAGCCCCCTTGAAACTCCCAGGCTGGAGGAGGGGTGAACCCTCTCACGCACCTGCCCACTGCTGTTGAACAATGACAGGACAGGTGTTACAAGAGGAAGCCTTGTGAGGACGAGGTCAAAGATAGCCTGTGAAGGTGCTAGGTCAGCCCTTGGGAGGAGGTAGTATCCTACTTTGACTCTGGGGTCAACTGGCTGTAGTAACCAGTTGTTCAGAAGCCCCAGGTAGCACATGTGCAGAAGCTGGACAGCAAACATTTAGTCCGTTTGTCTGTTCGTCTGTTCATTCGTTTGTTCATTTGTTCATTCATTCAGACCAACGTGTATTGTACACCTCCTACATGCTAGGGTGTCACTTCTCAAACCATGTACACAAATGACCTAGGAAGCTTATAAAGTATGAGATCAGATTCAGCAGTTCTGAGGTAGGGACAGAGAGTATATGTTTCTAGCAAGTTCTCAGAGGTTGGCAGGGGGGGTATCATGCTTCAAGTAGCCAAGCATTGGGGAAAGAACAGATAAAAAAAGATACCAGCCCAGCCAGCCGTGGTGGTGCACACCTGGAATTCTAGTCCTGGGGAGGCTGAGGCAGGAAGATCTCCAATTTGACACGAGCTTGAGCTACAAAGTAAGACCCTGTCTCAAAAACAAACTTCAGGCCAGCCTGTGCTGGAAAGTTAAGAGCACTGGCTGCTCTTGCAGAAGACTGGTGTTTAGTTCCCAGCACCCACTGGTGGCTCACAACCATCTGTAACTCTAGTTCCAGGAGATCCAGTGCCTTTTTCTAGCCTCCTCAGGCCCTGCAAGCACATGGTGCCACATACATGCAGGCAACACACTCAGGCACATTTTTCTTTAAAGCCAGCTCCTAAGCATTCATTTTTAAAATGGGAGATAGACAGTACAGTTTATCAGCAAAGGTTATGATCCAGTTCATGGTAATAGTCATTAAGGAGAAAAATGAATCAGGGAAAAGGGGTGAGAAGGGCTTTGTATTGTGTAGGGTGGAAGTTCTGTGGGCTTAGGTCAGAGGCCTCTCAGAGGTGATTTCTGAGCCAAAACTGAAGGAGGTAAAGTAGGGGTAAGTGGGGAACGGCATCTTGGGCAGGAGAACAGTAAGTGTGAAGGTCTTGAGAACTGAATGATAGAATCCACGTAGAGTTCTCAGGTTGCCCAGTAAACAAAGCCAGTGAGGCTGGCAAAGTTCCTGTTGGGGTTCTGCCTGAAAGCTCAGTATCAATAGCAAATTTAATTTCTTAGCCCTTCTCTACCTGTGTTTCCTAGTCTTTGACATTAAAAATAGAACACAGAGCTGGGTGAAGTGGCACCTGCTTTTAACCCCAGCACTCAGGAGGCAGAGGCAGGCTGATCTCTGTCAGATCCAGGACGTCCTGGTCTACATTGCAAGTTCCAGGCCAGCTGGGGCTACAGGGAGATCCTGTCTCAAAAACAAAACAAAACAAAAATAATAATAATATAATAATAATAATAATAATAGTAATGCAAAGGGACTGGGGAGATGGCTCAGTGTTTAAGAGTGCTTGCTGTTCTCCCAGAAGACCTGAGTTTGGTTCCCAGCACCCAAGTCAGTATTTCACAACTAAGTCCAGTTCTAGGGGATAAGAGGCCCTCTTCTGAAATCAGCAGGGATTGCATGACATGGGTATACTTACATATATGCAGACAATATATGCATACAAAGAAAAATATAAAATAATAAATGAAATATTTTTTAAATAAAAATCTTAAAAAGAAAACCCAAACAACTTCAGTCCCTTAAAACAAAACAAAACACAAAACACAACAGTAAAAGAATAGGCCTGGAGAGATGTCTCAGCAGTTAAGAGCATTGGCTCCTCTTGAAGAGGACCCAGGTTCAGTTCCCAGCACCCCCATGGTGGCTAAGAGCCCTCTGAAACTCCAGTTCCAGGGAATCTGTGCCCTCTTCTGGCCTCTGCAGGCATTGCACTCATATGGTACACTTACATGCAGGCAAAACACTCATTCACATAAAATACAAATACAATTTAAAAACAAATAGAATGTGGTCTAGGGAGATGGCCTGTTGCATAGGCATGAGGCCCTGAGTTCAGATCCCAAGTGCCACCTAAAAAGCCAAGTACAGAGATTCACAGATGCAACCCTAGCACTGGGTAAGGAGAAGAGGCAGGTGGATCCCTAGGGTTCATTGGCCAGCTAGTCTAGGCAGTTACTGAGCTCCAGGTTCAGTTGGAGACACTGTCTCAAAAAACAGGTACAGAGTGATTGAGGAAGACACCTGGCATTGACCTCTGGCCTCCACACACACACTGACACACATGCACACATGTGCACACTCACACAAACAAAAGAAATAAATAAAAATAGGGCTGGAGGGGCTGGAGAGATGGCTCAGTGGTTAAGAGCACTGACTGCTCTTGCAGAGGACCTGGGTTCGATTCCCAGCACCCATATGGGGGCTACAACCATCCTTAATTCCAGTTCCTCTTCTGACCTCTGTGGGCATTGCATGACACCAATGCCCACACCGGTGCACTTACATGGAGGCAATACACTCATACACATAAAATAAAAATAATAATAAAATTTAAAAGAATAGCTGGAAAGATGTCTCAGTGGCTAAGAGCACTGACTGCTCTTGCAGAGAACCTTGGTTTGATTCCCAGAAGAGGGCATTGGATCCCTGGAAATAAGAATTTTGAACAGTTATGAGCTTCCAGGTAGGTGCTGGGAACTGAACCCAATTCCCCTGAAGGAACAGTAAATGCCCTTAACCACTGAGCCATCTCTCCAACCCATTTTTAAAAAATTTATTTATCATTTTTATTTTATGTGTGTGTTTTGCCTATGTGTGTAACTGTACCATATGCATGCAATGCTCACAGAGGCCAGAAGAGGGTGTCAGAACGCCTGGAACTGGAGTTATGGGCGATTGTTAGCCACCATGTGGGTGCTGGGAACTGAACCCAGATCCTCTGGAAGAGCAGTAAGTGTTCTTAACCACTGAGCCATCTTGCCAGTACTGCCCTTTTGTTTTTAAAAACAGGGTTTCACCGGGCATGGTGGTGCACACCTTTAATCCCAGCACTTGGGAGGCAGAGGCAGGCAGATCTCTGTGAGTTCAAGGCCAGCCTGGTCTACATAGTGAATTCCAGGACAGCTGGGGCTACAGGGAGACCCTGTCTCAAAAAAGACAAAAAAAAAAACCCACCAAAAAACAGGGTTTCACTATGTAGCTCAGGCTGACCTGAAACTTTAACCCAGACTGGCCTCAGAACTGCAGTGATCCTCCTGCCTCTACCTCTCAAGTACTGAAATTACAGGTGCCCCTTTATAATGGCCTTGCTTTATATATATTCTCCCTTCTCTTTCTCTCTCTCTCTCTCTCTCTCTCTCTCTCTCTCTCTCTTCTCTCTCTCCTGTGCAGGGTCTCATTGTTTAGCCTTGGTTGTTCTGGAACTTGCTATATAGACCAGGCTGGCTTCCAGTTCACAAGAGCTCTGCCTGCCTCTGCTGGTACTGCTATATATATTTTTTATTTTATGTGTATGAGTGTATCACCTGCATGTATGTAAGTGCACTGTGTCATGCAAAGGTTGGGAAAGGGCTTCGGATCCCCTGGAACTGGAGTTACAGAGAGTTGTTAGCCATCAGTGGGTGCTGGGAACCAAACCCAGGTCCTCTGCAATAGCAGCTAGTGTTCTTAACTGCTGAGCCATGTGTCCAACATGCTTTATATATATAATTTTTTTTTCTGTCCTTTTGAGACAGGGTCTCCTTGTAGCCCCTGCTGTCCTGAAACTCACTATGTAGACCAGGCTGGCCTCAAACTCACAAAGATCTGCCTGCCTCTGCCTCCCAAGTGCTGGGATTAAAGACATGCGCCACGCCCAGCCTGCGCTTTATATTTTTTAAGGCTGTAGTATTAGGGCCACGTATACAGAAAACTTTTGTATAGAATAAATCAGTTTATTTTGTTGCTTTGTTCCTAATACTGCCTTTCCCTTGTTGCTGTTTAGCCCATACTGGCCCCAAACTTTTCATCCTCCTGCCTCTGCTTCCCAAGTGCTAGGATCATTGATGTGAGCCACCACACCAGGCCCTGCTGTTGTTTTCTGTTTGTGTTTTCACGTCCACTGCCTTGGTCTACCTGTCTCTGTTCCTTTTGCTTGGTCAATGCTTTTCCATTTTTCCTGTCTTTCTAGCTCATGATGTTTTATAATGAGTGGATCCTTATAGAGTAATCTCTGATGGCTGAACTATTGGCAGCCTTGTGCTGGATTACACATGGAATAGATTTTTAAAAAATCCTGTCCCAGACCCTACATTCCTCACTCTGCACACAGTCCACCAGGGTCCATCTGCAAACCCAGATGACCCAGAGCTTCAGGGCTTGGCGGGGGCAAAGGAGATGATAATGCCTGCTGAGAATCAGACAGGGCCCTAGCATTGGAACTACTGTATGTGTCATATCAGGGGGCTGTCAGGGTGCACTGGGAGGTGGAAAAGTGGAGAGGAATAAGGGAGAGGGCTGTGTCTAGGATTTCTCCAGTGGGCACTAAGGACATGGCAGGTTCTGAGCAGCTGACTTGGAACTCACTGTGTAGACCAGGCTGGCCTTGATTTCATGGAGATCTGTCTCTCTGTACAGGAACTAAAGGAATGCATCACCACACCCAGTTTATGCTTTTTTTTTTTTTTTTTTTTTTTTTAGACAGGGGCTCCCTTTAGCCCCCGCTGTCCTGGAACC
>NW_008354956.1:1897970-1915509 GCF_000622305.1 Nannospalax galili | reverse complement strand
TCTTTTTGAGACAGGGTCTCCCTGTAGCCCCAGCTGTCCTGGAACTCACTATGTAGACCAGGCTGGTCTCAAACTCACAGAGATCCACCTGCCTCTGCCTCCCAAGTGCTGGGACTACAGGCATGCACTACCACGCTGAGCTCCCAGTTTATGCTTTATAACAGAGATTCTTCTGGCTGTCCTCTATAGGGGCAGATGGAAGCATCCGAGGCTGGAGCAGGGTGGTGAGGGAACAGCAGGCCACCTGGACTGCACCAAAGTCACCTTTGGGTTTTTCTTCATTCAGCCTGGCATAGACCAGAAGTAATGTAAGCTGTCTGTCATTTTAAGTGCAAATAACCAATACTTAAAGTTATTATTGAGTCACTTCCTATTGTTTTCCTGTAATATGTCAGATTTGGGAATACTGCTTAAGTCCCCAAAGCCTGCCACCTTAGCCTTGAATGCCAAGCTTAGACTGGAGATAGGACCTGCACAAGGATCTGTGCATTCCTTTGGTTTTGAATTTGATGTTTGGAGACCAGATCTCTTTCAGCCCAGGCTGGCCTTGAAGTCCTGATCCTTCTGCTTCCACCTTCTCAGTGCTAGGATCACAGGGCAGTGCCATCACTTGCCCACTTGTCCTTTGGTTTTGTTTTGTTTTGGACAGTCTCAAGTTGCCCAGCCTCCATCTCACTATGTATGTAGCCCAGGCTCTTGAACTTTTCCTCCTGCCTCTACTTCCCAAGGACTAGGTTGCCCACATGTGGATTGATCTATCTCACTATGTAGCCCTGGCTGGTCTCTATCTCAGAGAGAGCCTCCTGCCTCTGCCTCCCGAGTGCAGGGATTATAGAAGTGAGGCAGGCCCAGCTTGTTAATTTGTTTTGATTTTTTTTTCTGTTGCTCAAAATTTTTTTTAAATGCATTTATTTATTTGGGTGTGTGTGGCTTTATGCATGCCACAGCGCAGGTAAGTTCGGTTCTCTCCTACCATGTTGGTCCCCGGGATTGAATTCAAGTGCTCAGGTTTGGTAGTAAGCCCCTTTACCTGCTGAGCCGTCTCTCCAGCCCTTTGCGGGTGGGCAATGTTTCACTCTGTACCCCAGGCTTTCTTCAGCTCTCAGCTTCGCAGAGTACAGAGACTACATGAAGGCTCTACGCCCGACTTCTTATTTGTTTGCTTTTTGAGGTCATGTCTCACTCCATATCCCAGGCTGGCCTCAAACTCGCCGCGATCTTCCTGCTTCAACCTCCCAGAGTGCTGAGATCACAGGCGTTAGGCAACACACCGGGTACGCGCTTTTGTTTTAAAGGAGAGTTGACTTGGGCCCCCTTGGGAAACCTCTCTCTGGCAGACTGGGATCGCCCTCCCACAAGCTGCTTTCTACCCAGAGTTCTCAAGTCCTGGGGCCGCCTGGCCCTTTAAATCTCTAGTGTCAATCAGAGCTCCGGTTTCTAGGGAACATCGTGCAATAACACTCCCTGTTGAGTGTGGCAGCCTCTGTCCGGGCCTGGCACTTCCGTGCGGCTGGGCTGAACTTTGGGAATTTATTACCGCTCCCTTACTTCTGGTTGTTTCCATCCCGCCCACCCCTCCGGTCACCTCTCGCCTACTCCTCCCAGTTTTCCGAGTCCGGGCTCCTTCGCCAAGGCCTGCCTTATATGGGCACGGCTCCGAACGGCGGCCGCTCATTGGGTGAGGCCGTCACGCGCGCGTCTGTCAACAAAGGGGCGGAGCGAAGCGCGCCAGCCTGCGCGACGGGTGGGCCGGCCGGCTTCTGGTGCGCATGCGTAGAGGTCGCCTTCCTCCCCGCTGCCTAGGGGAGGCGCTGCGGGTGAGGGCTCCTGGGGGGGCGTGTCCAGGTTGGGGGGGGTGGGGGTCACCCGAGGGGATCGGTAGAGTCCCTCGCGGGGGTCTGGTCCAGGATTTCCGGGCGCCCTTAGCATCTAAGTGATATTGGGCGTTCGGGGAAGTTGCGGGTTTGGAAGGGACACTGGGGTTCCCTGGAGCTTAAGGGACCCATTAGGGTTGGGGTTCTTTTGTAACGTCGGAGGCTCGGTTACGTTTTAGGGGTCTCTTGTGGTTCCGAGGGTTTGATGGGTATAGGATCAAGAGTATCGGTTCCGGGGACAGAATGTCTGGGCTTGGGGACTTCCTGTGTGGCCAGGGACCGGGCATTTACCTTTCTGTGACTCATCTGCAAGGAACTGCAGAGACTACCTGCTTCCTGAGGCTCCGAGCAGCCGCAGTCAGCACAGTGCTAAGGAGCTGTCAGCGAGTGCCCTGGCCACGTGTCTGCCTTTGTAACATCCGCGGGGTTGCTAGCTGGACTCTTGACTCCCAGGAACATTTATTTGGTTTGGGATTCGTCTTAAATAGGATACTTTAAGTAGGTTCAGGAGCTTCTGTGGAGTGAAGGGGTATAGGGGTGTGGAATGAGGCTGCTTGGAGAGTGGAGACACCTGTGAGATTCGAGTATTGATGTGCATCTTGGGGTATATGAAGTTACTTTTTGCTTATTTTTGTTTTGTTGAGGCAGAGTCTCCCTGTAGCCCCAGCTGTCCTGGAACTCACTATGTAGACCAAGCTGGCGTCAATCCCACAGAGATCCACCTGCCTCTGCCTCCCGAGTGCTGGGACTAAAAGCATGTGCCACCATGCCTGGCATGTTTTACTCCCTTAAAGACAGTCTTTCTCTGTGTAGCCCTGGCTAGCCTGGAACTCCTTACTCTACTGCTCATCCCAGCCTCCTCAGTGCTGGGATTACAGGCATGTGCCACTGGGGTTAGGGGTTTAAAGTAGAATTTGAAAAGGTCTGGATATTTGGAGGTAGGCGCTGACACTCAGGAGATGAGGATAGGGGATGAGTCAGTGAGGTAAGGATTCTTGACAGGGATTCTAATACTGGTGTCTGTTTGGAGGCTCTCTGGATTTTGATAGGTGTTCTGTAGGACCATGAAGTGATCTAGAATTGTCTGGATCTAGAGTAGGCAGCCTATCCTACAAGTATCGGCAAACCTTTTCTATAAAGGGCCAAATAATGAAGATTTCAGACCATATGATCATCAGTGTGTCTCTGTTCTGGTAGTGTGAAGGCATCCATACATGTTTCCATAAAACTTTACGAAGACAGAAGTGAGCTAGCCTGTAGTTTACTCCCCTCTCTGATCCATTAGCATGTTCAAGGTTAAAAGTTTGGAGGCTATTTTTTTCTTTGCTTCCTTTTCCATTTATTTGTTTGTTTTTAGACAGGTTCTCACTGTGTAGTCCAGGCTGGTGTGGGACTGTCCATCTTACTGCCTCAGCCTCCCCAGTGCTGGGATTACAGGCCCCCATCACCATACCTGCTGGAGGGTTATTTTCCTATTGAGATGTCTGGAAAGAGATGGGCCAGGGAATGATGAGCCTAGGCATGTGCTACTTACTGGTAAGTAGAAAGCACAATGGAAAATAGTCATATCAGACTTACTAACCAAACAGCCTGGTGATGAGCAGATGCATGTGAAGTTGTTGCAAAAGAAAAAGAATCATTATTAAGGGATCCCTCAACAGGTGGTGGTGGCTTATGATACCTCACACTTGGGAGGCTGAGGCAAGTTGAGTACTGGGAGTGGCATGGCCTCCCTAGTGAGTTCTAGGCCAGCTGGGGCCAGAGTAAGCTCCTGGGGTGGGGGGTGGGGGGAGTGGGGGACTGGTTCCAAAACCATTGTGCCCTACTCTATGAAATACTTCCCTGCCCTGTTTATATACATGCAGTTTTAGGAGAGCTCATAGACTGGAAAGATCCTCTTATCCCAGGAGTCTCTGTTTCTTCCTCTGGGAAGTACCTGCCCAGCCTTTGTAAGGGTGTGTACTTGGGGCTAGAGAGCTGGCTCATCTATTAAGAGCACTGGCTGTTCTTGGGGAGGACCAAGGTTCATTTCCCAGCACCCATATGGCAGCTCACAACTGTCTATAACTCCTGTTCCAGGGGATCAGATGCCCTCTATTGGCCTCCATGGGCATTGTATAACAAGGGCGTGCTTACGTATCTGCAGGCAATATACTCATTCACAAACATTTTTTTAAAAAGATACATAGCCTTTTGTGGGAGGCAATACTAGGGATAGAGCTGAAGACTTTTTGAATCCAGGGGTCCATACATGCAAGGACCTGTACCAACACACCTGTATCCCCAGCTTGTTAGAGGGGCCTTGAGAGAATTCCAGAGAAGCTCAGCACAGTGGCTCACAGTTGTGATTTCAGCACTTGAAAGGATGAGGCAGGAAGACTGGATTGCAGTGAGTTCAAGACCAGCTTGGACTACATTAAGCCCCTCTCTCCAAAGTAAACAAAAATCTCAAAGAGCCCCATGACCCAAAACAAGAAAATAAATGAAGAGTAAATTTCTTTCTTTTTTGGTCTTTTTGAGACAGGGTCTCCCTGTAGCCCCAGCTGGCCTGGAACTTGCTATGTAGACCAGGCTGGCCTCAAACTCGCAGAGATCCACCTGCCTCTGCCTCCCAAGTGCTGGGATTAAAGGTGTGCACCACCACACCCGGAGCATGAAGTGTAAATTTCTTAAGGGCTTGTCCTGTCTGGCCTCAGATTCTCCTCCCCTGCCCAGCCCACCTCATTCCTCCTGTGGGCTCCAGCAGCCACAGTTGTGGGCAGGGCTGGGAATTCCTGTCTTTTCAGGAACTGGCTACTAGAGGAACAGATTGAAAAAGGAGGCGCTTGATTGCACACTGCTACTTTGACTGGAGTTTAAAGGTCAAGGCAGCAGGTGGCCATGGTGGAAGATTGGAGCAAGCTGCCAATCAGGGCCATTTCTGATCCTTCTGCTTACCTGAGGTTGGGGCAGGAATACTGTTTGGTTTTTTTGTTTTTCTTTTGGCCACGCTAGGGATACAATAACAGCCTACTAAATAGGTTGCCACAGAGCCACAGCCCAAACCCCTCGCAGGTGAATTCTAGGGGCTGTGATCCATGCCCCTAGCCAATGAAGAGAGTTGGGGGATGGGGGATGGAATCTCATGTAGCCCAGGATAACCTTCAACTCCTGATCCTCCTGTTCTACCTCCCAAATACTGGGATTAAGCATGCACCACCTCACTGGCTCGGGCCTATAGTTCTTCGTGGTCTAATTTGATCTGTCCCCTGTGCAGATGTTAAGGGTGGGTGGTCCTGGGAACAAAGTTTACTCCTGCAGCTCTCCAACCTTCTCTCTGTCTCCAGGTGGCATGTGGAGCTCCCCATCACCATCCTGGTACTGAGATACAGTGATTTCCTGCCTATTTGCTGTCACCCCCAAGAATGGACCGTGGCAGCCTCCTGCCCTTCCAACTCTGGTGCCCCCGGCCCTTCGGCACCTACTCCCAGAACCAGCCACGCCCACCTGCTGCCCGCAAGCCGCCAGCCTGCCCAGAGCCAGGCAGCGGGACTGAGCCGGACCATGGGCCTGCACACTCAGAGAACACACCACCTGCCTTGGCCGCAGAGGCCCCTGCCACCCAGCATGCTCCACTCCTCTCTGCAGCAGCTGCTGGTGATGAGGGTCGAGTCCTCTTGGACACATGGTATGTTATCAAGCCTGGCAACACAAAGGAGAAGGTGGCCTTCTTTGTGGCCCACCAGTGTGGTGGAGGTAGCCGGGCCAGCTCCATGAAGGTCAAAGGGCACTGGGGCAGTGACAGCTCCAAGGCTAAGAGGAGGCGGCGCTGCCTTGAGCCCACCAAGGCACCTCCAGATCCAGGGGGCCAGGAAGGACTCCCTGCTGCCGAAGGGGCCCCCAACCCAGCTGGGGATGACATGGACCTGCTCTCTGTGGCTGAAATGGTGGCCCTGGTGGAACAGAGAGCTGCTCTGGCCCTGCAGAGCCACCCACGCCCAGCCCCAGTGGTCTTTGTGTCAGCTGAGCAGGGGGGACCAGCCAAAGCGCTAGGGTCAGAACGGCGTTCTGGAAGCAGCAGCGACTGTAGCCGTGTGGCTGAGGCAGTGGCCCACTTTGAGGCCCAGCGGGACAGCCCTCCAATGAAGGGCCTCCGCAAAGAGGAGAGGCCGGGTCCTGGCCCTGGAGAGGTGCGTATTGCTTTCCGCATCTCCAATGGTCGAGAACCCCACACACCGGATGGCAGCTTACCTAACGGGGTTGGGGGCCGGCCTGGTTGTCCCTATCCTGGTAGCCCGGGTCCTGGGGCTCGAGCCAAAGACAAGATCACCTGTGACTTGTACCAGCTCATCAGCCCCTCCAGGGATGCCCTTCCCAGCAATGTGGAGTTCCTGCTGGCTAGGGCAGACGAAGCCAGTGAGGGTGAGACACCAGCCCCAGCCAGGCCTGAGGACACTCCCCCAGCACCCCCTCCACCCCCTGCCCGGGACTGTGGTGCATCAGGGTTCCACGTGGACGTGGTAGTGACGGGTGTGGTGGACGAGTGCATCTTCTTTGGCAAGGATGGCACCAAGAATGTGAAGGAAGAGACCGTGTGCCTGACAGTCAGTCCTGAGGAGCCACCCCCACCCGGCCAACTCTTCTTCCTCCAGTCCCGGAGCCCAGATGGGCCCCCTGAGCTGCCCCCAGCTGATGCACCAACCACAGTGCCAGGCCCTGATGATCCTGAGGGGACAACGGACACTTCCTTGTGCCGCCTGTACCGGCACGTGTCACATGACTTCCTGGAAATCCGCTTCAAGATCCAGCGTCTGCTGGAGCCACGACAGTACATGCTACTGCTGCCGGAGCATGTGCTGGTCAAGATCTTCAGCTTCCTGCCCACCCGGGCCCTGGCAGCGCTCAAGTGCACCTGCCACCACTTCAAGGGCATCATCGAGGCATTTGGTGTGCGAGCCACGGACTCTCGCTGGAGCCGAGACCCACTCTACCGAGATGACCCTTGCAAGCAGTGTCGCAAGAGATACGAGAAGGGTGATGTGTCACTTTGCCGCTGGCACCCCAAGCCCTACCACCATGACCTGCCTTATGGACGCTCCTACTGGATGTGCTGCCGCCGAGCAGATCGCGAGACACCCGGCTGTCGCCTGGGCCTGCATGACAATAACTGGGTGCTGCCATGCAATGGGGTGGGAGTGGGGCGTGCTGGCCGGGAGGAGGGGAGGTGAAGCCTGGGAACACCTGCCATAGCCAGCCCCTTCCTACTCTGCTGGAAGCTGGGGATCAGGACTAGGACCAACATCCACCATTTCAGGTGGCACAGATCCCCACCAGAACTGGGACCGGGTTTGGGGATCACCTGGGTAAATACCGTGGTTGACCCCTGTTGATTTTCTACTCTGCAGAGCCAGGGCCATGGACCCTCACAGAGGGTTGTGCTTTTTTTTAATCAGCATCTCAATTTGTCCTCCATCCAGCCCCAGAACCCTCCTTGCCTGCCCACCCCAGGGACCCACCAGCAGAGCAGACGGCAGCTAATTTTGGTACCATATGAGGTTCCCCTCTCAGGCTGGCCCTCCCCCTTCTGTGCCTGCCCCCAGTTCTTTTGTCTCGAGCTATGTTCACCTGAGAGGCTGCAGTTCCCCCCTTTTCCAGGATGGCACCTCCAGGCCATCAGCTAGCAACTTGAATTGGCACTTTTTTGTGACAACCCATTATTTCTAGATGGTTTCCTCATTAAATAAAAATCTATTTTCTTCTTAACCTCAAACCACCCGTCTCTCCCTGTCCCCTATAGGAGTAGTAGGGGTAAAATCCCTCAAATATAGAGACCCCACTTATTTAAGCTGTTTCCACTGACTCTTCCCCCAGTAAAGCTGTGAAGCCTCCTGATGTGCTCTTGCTGGCGAGCAGGCCAGGAGGATGATGGGTCTGAATTTCTAGGTGGCTGGGTATTCACTGAAGCATTGGTGTCTCTTCAACCCCAGCCACAAGTCTTTAGGTTTTTTTGTTGTTGTTGACTGGGACCTTGATTTTTTTTTTTCATGGAGTTTGGTCTAGGGTATTTTTGTTTTGTTTGCATTTTGTTTTTGTTTTGTTTCTTTTCCCCCATCATTCATTGTGGTTTGGGATGCTTCTAGAGTATGGCATCTGGCCAATTTTGGATTGGTCCTTTCTATAAAATCAGTATTTATAAGGCTGGGCCCAGACTGGTCTGTGTGATGTTAAGGGGGCTTGTGGACAGAAGGGAACCATGGGTCTGTGCTTCACATGGTGAATTAGCCTGGAAGGGTTTTTAAGTCTATGTCACTTTGGATTTTAAAATCTCAAAATAGTAGTAGCTTCAACAAGATCATTTTTATTTCTCTCAAAATCCAGTGTTGGGAGAGAATGGAGCCCTCAGGTGATCATCGCATGGCGCTTCACTGGGGTCTGAGATGACTGCAGGAATTTCTGCTGTCCCCATTTTGCAGGAAGGGGAGCCCCTCCCTCCCTGAGGTGTCGCATATACTTGTGAATGCCTTTCATTGGTCAGAACTCGGCCATCTATGCCAGGCATGGTGGTGCATGCCTGTGATTCCAGCACTTAGAAGATGAGGATAAGCCTTTAAGGCCAGTGTCAGTTACATAGCAAGTTCAAGGCCAGTTTGGGCTACCTGAAAGCCTGTCTCTTAAAAAACAGTAACAAAAAACTTGGGCTGGGAGATGGCTCAGCAGTTAATAGCACTTAACTGCTTTTGCAGAGGACCCAGGTTGTGTTCCCAGCCCCTGTATGATGGCTTAACAACTCTCTGGTAATTCTATCTGGTGCCTTCTGTCCCCTAAGAACCAGGCATGCACATGGTGCACATACATATATGTGCATACATTCTGTGCTCATATGCATAAATCAAAAAAAAATTTAAACAATAAAAATGCCAGGGATAGAGGCAGGCAGATCTCAGAGATAGAGGCCATCCTGGTCAACATAGCAAGTTCCAGGCCAGCTGTGGCTACAGGAAGACCCTGTCTCACACAAAAATAATAAAAATAACAAAACTCCAAACAAAACTCAGCCATACAGAAGGGCTGCAAAGGAGGCTGGGAAATGTAGTCTTGTAGCCTGGTGTAGTATACCTAACTCAAAACTGAGTTACTGAAGTTTTAAAATATTTACTCAAGGGGATTAGAGAGATGACCTGATGAGTAAGATGGTGCACTGTGAAACCTTGAGGACCCGAGGGACTTTCCAGGTTCAGCGAGACCCTGTGTATATGTAGATTTAAGAGAGTGATAGGAGGCTGGAGAGGTGGCAGCAGTTAAGAGTGCTGTCTACTCTTGCAGAAGACCCAAGTTGGGTTCCCAGCACCCAGGTCAGGTGGCTCACCACTGCCTGTAACTAGTTCCAGGGGATGCCGTGCCTCTGCCCTCCTTGGGCGCCAGCACACACGTGCACATAATTTAAAAACCTTTAAAGGGCTGGAGAAATGGTTCAGCAGTTGAGTGCTTGTTGCTCTTGTAGAGGATGCAAGTTCAATTCCCAGCACACATGTACCAGGCAGCTCACAATGACCTGTAACTTCAGCTCCATGGAACCCAAAGTCTTATGCCTCTGTATGCATGTGTCCACACATCCAACTAAATATCTTTAAATATATATATTTTAAATATTTATTATTTTTACTTTATGTGTATTGCCTGAGTGTATGTAAGTATACCCATGTCATGCAACGCTGTGGAGGTCAGAAGAGGGCATTAGATCCCCTGGAACTGGAGTTACGGATGGTTGTTAGCTGCCATGTGGGTGCTGGGAATCGAACCTGGGTCCTGTGCAAGAGCAGCCTGTGCTCTAAACCTCTGAGCTATCTCTCCAGCCCCCAAAATATATATTTTTTAAAAGATCAGGAAATGGTGGTGCACATAACTGCCTATAACTCCAGTTCCAGAGAATCTGATTCCCTCTTCTGGCTTCCATGGGCACTGCATGCACATGGTGCACATACCTACATGCAGGAATTTACATACACATAAAAATGAGCTTAGCAGTCTGACATTCTTAAGGACTTTTTCCAGACATGATACTATATTATAGTAATTGTTCATTTCTTAGGTTTTAGAATGTAAGAGCAGGGTCTGAATTTTGCCCTGCTTTTGTGGGACATCATGGTGTTTTTTTGTTGGGAGTAGATCTGAATAGTGCGGTAAAATGCTTATGGCACAAGCATGAGGTCCTGAGTTCTGATGCCAGCAACCACATTAAAAAAAGTTAAGTTGAGGGCTGGAGAGATGGCTTAACATTTAAGAGCACTGGCTATTCTTTCAGAGGACCTGGTTCAGGTCCCAGCACCCACATGCCAGCTAACCATCCATAACTCCAGTTCCAGGAGCTCTGATGCACTCTTCTGAATGCACTCTTCTGGCCTCCATGGGCATTGCATGCATGGGTGTACTTGTATGCGTGCAGGCAAAACACTCATAGACATTAAATTAAATATTAATAAAGTTGGATATAGCTACACAAGTGCCCAAGCACTGCTGTGATGTGTGGGAGTGAGACAGGCTCATTGGGGTTTGGTGGCTTAGCTTAGCTCCAGGCTCAATGAGACCCTAACCCCATATACCACACACTCAAAGAATTATACACCTAGACACATTGTTTTGAAGGGGCTCAATTATGGGAATCCCTAGGCAGTTGATTCCTCTAAAGCTGTTTATGTGTGTGGGTGCACATCTGTGTAGGCGTGCATGCACATGTGTGTGCACATGAATGTGGAAGCCAGGGGGTAATCCTGGATGTCATTCTTAGGACCACCATCCACCTCTCTTGAGACATGGAACTCACCAGTAAGACTATATTGGCTGATCCTTATTTTTGAGACAAGGTCTTTCACTAAACTAGGAATTCTATTTGGCTGGACTAGCTGGCCAGTGAACTCCAAGGAGGCTCTTGTCTCCACAGCCCTGCCTCCACCCCAAGTGCCCCAGCACACCTGGCTTTATGTGTGAACTAGGGATCCTAACTCAGTCCTCATGTCTGCAACATAGGCTTCTCACTGAGCCACTTCCCAGCCTCTATTTTTGTATAGACATTTATAATGAGATTTACTGGGGATGGGACCCAAGTCAAAAACACAAAAAGCTGGGTGTGGTGGTGCATGCCTTTAATCCCAGCACCTGGGAGGAAGAGGCAGATGGATCATTGTGAGTTCAAGGCTAGCCTGTCTGGTCTACATAGTGAGTTCCAGGACAGCTGGGGCTATAGGAAGACCCTATCTCAAAAAGACCAAAAACAAAAACCAAAATCCTGCTGGCCATGGTGGCACACACCTTTAATCCTAGCACTCAGGAGGCAGAGATAGGTGGATCTCTGTAACTTTAAGGCCAGCCTGATCTACATAGTGAATTCCAGGCCAGGTTACATAGTGAGACCAACCCTGTCACAAAAAAACAAAAATAAAATTCTTTTATCATTATTTTGTACATGTGAGTATGGTATGTGAGTGTGGGTGCATGGATGGCATAGCATACATGTAGAAGTCAGAGGACAATTTTCAGGAGTCAGTTCTTTCCTATCATAGGGATCAAACTCAGGTCATCAGGTTTACATGATAAGATAAGCACTTCCACACACCAAGCCATCCACCAGTCCACAGAATTCATTTATGTATTCTATTTGTCTTATACAGACTGAAATTGTGTGTTTGTGTGTGTGATGCTCAAGATGGAACCCAGGGCCACAAGTGCTACACAAACACTCTACCACTGAGCCACACCCCAGCCCCTCACTGGGGGATTCTAGACAGTTCTATCACCGAGCCACAGCCATGGCCCCTCACTGGGGGGTTCTAGGCAATCATCCCGAGCTACATTCTCAGCCCTCTTGAGACATGGTCTCACTGAGTTGCCACACTGGCCTTGAACTCAGTCTGTAGCCCAGGCAGGCCTTTACCTTGTGAGCCAGGAATAGCAGGCCTTTGGTAGTACACCTGGTAGTTTCATCATTTTATATCCTGAGTTACAGTGCTGGGTTCCATTAAATCTGCTGCAGTTGACCAGGAAGCCACATTCCACCTCTACTGAAAACTAGGGCTTGTGCATGCTAAACAAGTGCTGCTACTCTGCCAAGCTGCCCTCCAGCTTTGGCAATCTAAGTTTTTCTTTGGGTGGGTTTGCTAAGTAACTGCACTTACCAAACTGTGGCCTTAAGGATAACATGTTCCAGACTCAGCTGATGAAGGATTCCTGCAAGTGTTTATTATTTTTGTCTCAGCCCCTCCCATAGTCCTGGTTCAGTATGTCTAGGATAGGCCTGGGGAATCTGTTTTGTTTTTTTTTTTCAGAAGATTAGGTAGAGTTGAGAAATAACCTCTTGCTGGGTATGATGTGGCAAAAGCCTGTTAGCCCAGCACTCAGGAGGCTGAGGCAAGAGGATTGAGAGTTTAAGGCCAACCTGGGCTACATAGTTCCAGCCAAGTCAGGACTATACATTTAGCTCTTGCCTTAAAAAAAAAAGGAGTGGAGAAATGGCTCAGCAGTTTAGAGCTCTGGCTGCTCTTACAGAGGACCCAGGTTCAATTCTCAGCACTCACATGATAGCTAGCAACTTTCAGCAACTCCAGTTCCAGGGGATCGGATGCCCTCTTCTGGCCTCTACAGGCATTGCATGCACGGGTACACTTTCATATATATGCAAAGCAAAACATTCATACACATAAAATAAAAATAAATTTAAAAAGAAAGGAAAATATGGCCAGGTGTGGTGGTGCATGCCTTTAATCCCAGCACTTGGGAGGCAGGGGCAGGCATATCTCTGAGTTCCAGGCCAGCCTGGTCTACATAGCAAGTTCCAGGCCAGCTGTGGCTACAGGAAGACCCTATCTCAACAACAACAAAAAAAGAGAATAACCTTTCACTAGACTTGCAGGTACACACCACCATCTCCAGTGCTGTTCACACAATGGAAAGGAAAAGATGGTTTGGGGTAATTGCTTTGCAGTAGATCTGGCTTTGTTTAATCCATTCCCACCACAAATCTCAAACCTGCCAAACTCAGTGATTTCCAAAATATCTTCTGAGGTCCCTCATTCTTTGAAATACTTTCTAATAAAGGGGTTCCATGGTGAGACACTTTGAGAACCAGTTTTACTCTGGCAGATTCACCTTGTGCAGTGAGGAAACTTGTTTACTGTTGTCTTACCTTGGGAATGTTGTTTAACATAGCTTACTGCACACTGGGCCAGACAGAATGTGGCATTCCAAGTCAGCGACCATCCTTGACCTCAGATCTGAGCCCATGCCCACTGGGGAGTCAGGACTGGACTCATGCTAGTAGCAAGGCTGTCATTTTGGCCAATGAACTTTAAAGCCTTGGCCACACAGGATTCATTTGGTCGGTGGTGCTGGTCCAAGTGCCAGCCCATGGCACAGCATAGCATTTGGTCCCTGGAAGCTTCCAGATCAGGCTTTTACCTCATGACAGAGGCCAAACTGTATTTCTATGGCTGTGTCAGCATTCAGTGTTCCTTTGTGTGTTCTTGAAGCAACAGTTGTAACACAGCTGAGGTGGGCCTGGCTGTTCTCCACTGGCTCTACATACCCATGGCATGTCCCCAGCTGGGGGCTTCTCCATGTTAAGGTCCCCTCAAGGCATCAGCCTGCAAGGCTAGAGCCCCAAGTACTCAGCTAGGAACACAGCAAGGATGCGGCTCAGGTTGTGCACTGTGGGTGGATGGAGGTTGGCCTCAGTGTCGGCAGGTGTGTGCCAGACAGTGGGGAAGGGCGTGGCGATGAGGTGCAGCACCGGGACCCCTGACGGGGAAGAGAGATTCAGTCAAGCCTGCTGCAATCCACTGCAGCTCCAGAGACCCCCCACCCCCAGATACTCTATGCTGGTACTTGTATGGATGCTCAACAATGGTTTGTTGTTGCTATTGGGGGGTAGTGGGGAGTTGGTGCTAGAAACAGAACCTGGGGCCTTAAGCATACTAAGTAAACACACTACCACTGAGTTACATCTCCAGCCCCCACAGACTGATTTGAAATGTGCATGGGTACATATCATTTAAGACAAATAGGGCCGGTAAGATGGCTGGGCCAGAAAAGGCACCTGTCAACCTGAGGTCAAACCCTGGAACTCAAACTGTGTAGAAAACCAATTCCTACAAGTTTTCCTCTGACCTCTACACATGTGCCATGGCGCACTCACACCCATTCACACACAACATAGTAAATAAATAAGCTGAGCATGGTGGCACATGCCTTTAATCCCAGCACTCCAGGGGCAGAGGCAGGTAGATCTCTATGAGATCGAGGCCAGCCTGGTCTACATAGTTCCACACTAGCTGGGACTATAGGGAGACCATCTCAAAAAAAAAAAAAAAAAAAGTAAATAAGTGTAATAAAAAAAAGCAACATTTTTTTAGAGACAGTCTCATGTAGCCCTGGAACTCACAGAGAAAGAGATCCATATGCCTCTGCCTCCCAAATGCTAGGATCAAAGGTGTGCATCATCACATCTTTTTGAAAATTCAAACTAAGGCCAGGCATGGTGATGCCTTTAATCCCAGCACTGAGGAGGCAGAGGCAGGCAGATCGCTGTGAGCTGGAGGCTAGCCTGGTCTACATAGTTCCAGGCCAGCTGCGACTACAGGCAGACCCTGTATCAAAAATACCAAAAAAAAAAAAAAAAAAAAAAAAAAAAAAAGAAAAGAAAAGAAAATTTAAACTATTGTTTGCATAACAAATCCAAAGACCTCAAAACTAAAGACCTCAAAACTAAAGAATTGTACCCGTGAACCTAGAGCTATAGTCCCCAATTGTGAGCCGTGGTTCCACATTCCTCTGGTGGTGGGCTGATGGCAGAGCAGACTGGAGAATGGAAGCCTTCATGATGTTGGACAGCAGTTTCAGCCTTCTCTGAGTGGCTGGCTGCACTCCCCACAACCCCCATCCTCAAGGCCCAGGTTGTGCATCGCAGTGGCTTTACCTCTGTGTTAGGCTTATGCTAGGGACAGGAAGTTTCTGTTATTTGCAGTCAAGTCTTGGGAAGACTGGTTCTCAAGAGTGGATTTCCCATATCCCTTGATGGCCAGCTATGGTCCTGACTCCACACAGGGTCCTGGGCACCCAGGCCTTGATGTTGGCCCTTTCCCATCCCCAGGCATCAGGAGGTTTTTCATCATTTTTCTATTCTCTCCTACAGCCCCAGTGTCCCTTCACCTGTGCTGTATAGACAATGTAAAACACTTAATTGAACTTGAGATAAAAATCAGTCTGTAAAGCTTAAGAAAAAAACAAAAAGAAAACTAATGAACAAAACTAATAGACAAACAGTTTAACAAAAACTAATGAACTGTAAAGACTGCAGAAAGGTATTCTGGAATTTCCTTGGTAGATACTTGGTAGACTATCTAGTCATGGATGACTTGAAGTTTTGATCCCTTTGTGTCCACCTCCCACTGCTGAGATTACAAATGTATGCCACCACATCCAGTTTGGTCCGTGTTCAGTATGGAACCCAGGACTTCATGCATGCTAGGCAGGAACTTTCCCAACTAAGCCACATCTCTGGTACCTAGGCGTCTCACTCTCTCTCTGCAGCCAGTACACTCCAGGCCCTAGGCTCTTTCTCTTAATAGTTCTTGTATTGTGATTGCTATATTCCAGAGCCTTGTCCAAGGCTATCAAACACAAATTTTATCCTTACAATAAATTATCTAAGGTAGATCCCTACTATCATGACCCTCATTTACTCAATCTTGTTTGTCTATTTGTTTAGAAACAGGGTCTACCCATACTAAGCTGCCTAGGATGATCTCATTTTCAGGCTTTCCGTTTTATTTCATTTTATTTTTTCAGTGCTGTGACCAAACTCAACATTTTAAACATAATAGGCTGGTGCTCTACCACTGAGACATGCCCCCAGCCCCCAAATGGGGGACTCTAGGCAGGTGCTCTACCACTGGGCCACACCCCCAGCCCCTCACTGGGGGATTCTAGGCAGGTGCTCTACCACTGAGCCACACCCTAGCCCCTCACTGGGGGATTCTAGGCAGGGACTCTACCACTGAGCCACACCTTCAGCCCCTCACTGGGGGATTCTAGGCAGGAGCTCTACCACTGGGCCACACCCCCAGCTCCTCATTGGGAGATTCTAGGCAGGGGCTCTACCACCGAGCCATGCCCCCAACCCCTCGCTGGAGGATTCTAGGCAAAGGCATTACCATTAAGTTACACTCAGTTGCTGGTCTCAAATTCATGGGCTCAAATAACTCTCTTGCTAAGACTAGTCCTGTCCTACCACATCCATCTTTTACCCCCATTTTCTAGTTGTGGAAACTGAAGCACAGAAAGGCAGGCATTGTGATTAACCTATGCTCTAGCCTCTAGTAAACAATACATTCAGGATTTGATCCAAAGCCACCAGGTTCGAGCCAGCATTACATTGGGCTCCTGCCTTTGAATGCTTCCCTGTGTCCACAGAGGCAGGTGGACTGAGGCCATGACTGCATATCAGAAAAGGGCAGCACAGTGGCCTTGTGGGTGTTGGCAATTGAACCTAGGTCCACTGGGAGAACAGCAAGTATTCTAAACCCTTGAGTCGCCTCTCCAGTCCATCTGGTACCTAGTTTTGCACCCACGCAGAGAAGCACTCCCTGAAGCAATCAGTGGAGTGGGAGCGAGATGGCTGGCCTAGGAGGGCATTTCTTATTTGGTGTGTACTGGTACTGCAAGGCCAATCGACATCTCTTTGCAAATTTGATGCCCTCAATACTCTGAGTCTACCCCATTTTACAAATGAGGAAATCAAGACTAAACAAGTTGCCAGCAGTCCCTAGCTCTTGGAAGGTCTTCCTGGTACCCCTACCCCTCATCCCTTCCTGCAAGTACCTCTCTGGAGGAAGGGAATGTGGTCATCTTCCACGTAGCTCGGTGGTTCCCCCGGTTGAAAGTACATCACTTCCTGGGGGTGAGACTGCAGGAGGTTCAGGCGGTGTAGACGCTTCTCTGGGTAGGGGAGTTAGAGAGTAAGGGTTAGTCCTCAGCAGTCAAAGGTGCTGCCTAGTCCAACACTGATGCATGTGCTGGGTTTTAGTGCAAGTTTATTGTTCTTGGTCTCAATAAGTCCTTCTCAGTCTAGGAGGTAGATGCCTCAGCTTGTTTGGTGTGTGCCTCTGATATGTGTATAAAGGTGTACATGTGGAAGTCAGAAGACAACATTATGGAGTCAGTTCTGAGGATTGAACTTGGGTCATCAGGCAAGTACCTTTTTTGGTTTTTTGTTTTTGTTTTTTTCTGAGACAGGGTCTCCCTGTAGCCCCAGCTGGCATAGACCAGGCTGGCCTTGAACTCAGAGATCTGCCTGCCTCTGCCTCCCAAGTGCTGGGACTACAGACATGTGCCACCACACGTGGCTTTTTTTGGTCTTTTTGAGACAGGGTCTCCCTGTAGCCACATCTGGCCTGGAACTCACTATGTAGACCAGGCTGGCCTTGGATCTCACAGAGATCTGTCTGTTTGCCTCCTGAGTGCTGGGATTAAAGGTGTGTGCCACCAAGCCTGGCCAGCATAGCTGGTACCTTTACCCACTAGGCCATGTCATTGGCCCCAATGGCCCTATTCTTAAATTTAAATTATATATATATATATATATATTTTTTTTTTGGTCTTTTTGAGACAGGGTCTCCCTATAGCCCCAGCTGTCCTGG
>NW_008354956.1:1872068-1897892 GCF_000622305.1 Nannospalax galili | reverse complement strand
AAATTATTTTATATTTTTAAATATTTATTTTATTTTTAATTATGTACATATGGGTATATGTACATGTGCTGGTACCCAATGAAGCCAAAGGCTTTGGGCTCCCTGGAGCTGAAGTTAGAGGCAGTTGTGAGCTGCCTGATGTGGGTGTTATAAACCAAACCTGGGTCCTCTGCAAGAGCAATATTTTCTCTTAACCACTGAGCCATCTCTCCAGCCCTTAATTATTTTATTTATTTTGAGTTTTTTAAGAGAAAAGGCCTCACATAGCCCCAGGTTGGCCTCAAACTCTATGTGTAGCTGAGAATGACCTTGAACCCCTAATCCTTCTGTCTGGATCCATCTTCCAAGTGTTGGGATTACAAGTGTGTGCCACCATACCCAACTATTTTATTTTTGGGTTTTTTTTTTTTTTTTTTTTTTTTTTTTTGAGACGGGGTCTCATTATGTAACCCAGCTGTCCTGGAACTCACTATAGACTAGGCTGGCCTCGAACTCACAGAGATCCACTTACCTCTGCGTCCTGAGTGCTGGGAATTAAAGGTGTGCCACCATGTCTGGCCCTATTTTATTTATTTTTGAGACAAAGTCATGCTTTGTACCCCAGGCTTGCCTGGAACTCACACTCTTCTTGCTTCAGCCTCCCAAGAATTGGGAACTACAAGTGTGCACCACCATGCCCAGCTAATTTTATTTTATTTTGAGACAGCTTAGTCCTGCCTGGAAACTCACTAGGTCACCTAGGCTGGCCTTGAACTTGCAATATTTTTGCCTCAGCCTCCTGAGTGCTAGGATTACAGACAGCATCCTTATGCCCAGTTCACAGCCATACCCCCATTAGCTTTACCTCCATGTTCACTTTACAGAAAGAAATTGAGGCTTAAGAGAGATGAGGCATCTTGCCCCAGTTCACACAGCTGGTTTGAGAGAGACCTAGGTTTTGAAATCAGGCCTATCTCCTGCCAGAGCTCCTGTTTCATGATCACTAACTACACTAGACCTCTGCAGGATCAGTGTGTGTTTCTGGCCTGGTTTCTTGGACCAGGTATGAGGAGGGAACGCTAGATGAACACACAGAGGTCGGGGTACCTGTCCAGCCCACCCTGCAACCTCGGCCTTCCCTGCTTACCGATACTCCTCAGCCGTTGGAACCAGCGGACTGTGTGGGGAAAATGGCTGTAGAAGAGTGGACTGGGTGCTCCCAGAAGATCAAGAAGTACAAAGAGATCCTAGGGAGGGAGACCAGAACTGGAGGGGGCTGAGTTGGATGTGGCTGGTCCACCCTCCTTCCCCTTCCTTCCCTCCTTCCCTCCCTTCCTCCCTCCCTCTCCAGAGTCCAGAGGAACAGGTCTTACAATAGCTTGGATCCTGGTGGGGCCGGGGCTATGGGGTATAGATTCCATGATCTGGGCCAGGTGCCGGGAGCCATAGAGGGAGTCCCTGGGTCCCCACTCCTTCAGCGCCTCTTCCCCATCCAAGAAAAGCAGCTGCAGAGTCACCGAGGGTGCCTATGGGAGCAGGTGGCCATATCAGTACCAGCCCTTGGCAGCAGCCCAGCCACATGCCCTGCCCATCTATCTATACAGCTGGATGGATGGGACCAACCAGGTGTCCTCACTCGTGTAAGTATGCTGGCAGAAGTCATAGGCTGAACAGGAAGGCCTGGAATATTGGTTGGGAGACAGTGGGGCATGGGGGCATCAGTCATCAAACTATTTAGAAGGCTGAGACAGGAGGATTGCCGTGAGTTCAAGTCTAACTTGGGCTCCAAACATAGACTCTGTCTCAATTTAAAAAAAAAAAAGGGGAGGCAGGGAGGAGATGCATGACCCTATGGAAATGGTCCTACAGGCACCAGGGATCCTTCTCATACAAACATACAGCAATGGTGTCAGCATGCACAAGGCCCATGCAAACTTAGGCAGATTAAAAACCCATCACAGAACTGTGGAAATCAACAGCAAGCCCCAATCTTAGTCGAAGAATTATTGGCAGCTGATTACTGTTGGGTGAGGGAGAGCTGATCTTGAATGGAAAGACTCTAGATAGGCTGACTAAATCCCAGTGGATGAACTTGCACTGAGGGACATCTGGGGATACTAACTTTACATGATAGGCCTGAATACAAATGACAGAATGTATGAACTCCAGTGGAGGGGCTATGGGAGGGCGCCAAAAAGGAAGGGGGAAGGGGGTATAAAGATTTTCTGTATGAAATACACAAAAAAATGGGAGTTCATGTCTCACAGTTAATGGAAGTTACTTGGTCTTATCTGTGAGATCCATATCTGGATAGATAAGCTTCCTACTATCTTATTAAGCAGTAAAATTTTAGCACCAAAAAAAAAAAAGAAAAAAAAAAAAGGATGATCGGGAGGCAGAGGCAGATAGATCTCTGAGAGTTCCAGGCCAGCTGGGGCTACAGGGAGACCCTGTCTCAAAAAAGATGAATGACAACAACAATAAAAAAGGATGACTGACAGAGGCAGATGATCCTTACCTGCTGCTTGGTCTTACTGAGCATCGGGTCAAGGGCCTGGACCAGCTCCAGAAGCAGGGCACAGGGCACAGCCGAATCTGTGGCCCCCACAAAGGGGGCTGATCCCGGGGGAAAGAACTTCGAGTCATAATGGCAGGCAAGGGTGAGGTGACGGGCAGCTCCTGGGTCAAGTGTAGCCACCACATTTCCAAAGTCCAATGGTCCCAGGGGGGTTGAAGCTGTGAACGAATCTAGCTCCACGTGCCAGCCTGCTGAGAGGCCCTGCATGGTGGCCTCCAGAAACTAGTGGTAAGAGAGAGGTAGGAGGGTGGACAGGGACTGGGGAGGAGGTGGGGAGAAGGGCCTTGTGACTGGAGCCATGCAGATCAGTCTGGTGGACTCCAAAGTCCCCCTTTGGTTTACCTCCTTCCCTTGACAGACTTCTGCTGTAGACCTACTGCGTGCCAGATGTGGGGTGATTCCACATCTTGAATGAATACCATCAAAACTAACCATGGCTATTTCTGCTTCTTTTGAGACAAAGCCTTACTATGTAGTCCAGGCTAGCCTCCAACTTGCTATGGAGCCTAGGCTGGCTTAGAACTTGAGATCATCATGCCTCTGCCTCCTGAATGTTCAATTACAGGCCTGGGCTACTGTATCCAGGTATGGTTTATTCTTTTGTGTCTGTGTGTGGTGTTGTTGCTGAGGACTGAACCCAGGGACTTCTGCATGCTAGGCAAACACTCTACTATTGAGCCATGCCCCCAGCCCCTCACTAGTGGATTCTAGGCAGATACTCAACCACTAAGTAACTCTCCCCTCCCCTCACTGGGGGATTCTAGGCAGGAGCTCTACCACTGAGCCACACCCCAGCCCCTCACTGGGGGATTCTAGGCAGGTGTTCTACCACTGAGCCACACCCCCAACCCCTCATTGGAAGATTCCAGGCAGGTGCTGTATTACTGAGATACATCCCAGCCCTGGCTTCCTCCTAAATTGCTCTCTTCTAGGAACTCTATGGATATAGCAATGTCAGTGAATGTCCCCATTTTTCAGATGAAGAAACTGAGTCCCAGAGAGGTTATGAAACTACTCCAAGGTGAGGTGACCTCTAAACACAGAACCTGGGTGGCAACAGGGAAATGTTCCCCCAATCAGTTCTGAAGCTAATCTGCTTGAGGTCAAACCTCAAGTAGGTGTGGGGTTTGGACAAAGTATAATTACCTCTCTGGGCCTCAGTTTCCTCATCTGCATAATGAAGATCATATGCGTTTTCACCTTACAGGACAATGCACTGCTTGTACCTAGTATACAGTAAGTTTTGGGTGAGGGTCATATTATAGCCTGCAGTTTGTGCACCACTGTGGGAATCAAGAGTTCTCGGGCTGAAGAGATGGCTTAGCAGTTAAGAGCACTGACTGCTCTTGCAGAGGACCCGGGTTCAATTCCCAGCACCCACATGGCAGCTACGAACTGTTCTTAACTCCAGTTCCAGGGGAATCTGAAGCCCTCTTCTGACCTCCGCGGCATTGCACGACACAGGTACACTCACATACATTCAGGCAATACACTCATACACAAAAATTAAAAATAAATAAATAAATATAAATAAAATATATTTAAAAAAAAAATGTCTGCTTCTCCCCTCCATCAGAGCCCCAGTCTGCGCTTGGCTGTCTTGGGATCTTAGGTGTCTGTGTTCCATTTCCTAACAGGCTGAGGAGAGGAGATTGGGGATTAGAAGTAAGACCTTTTACCTTTCTGACTTGGAGATTGCCAGGGCTACCTGGGGGTCGCACAATCAGCAGGGAATGCAGAAAAGTCCCCCAGAGACGCTGCGGATCCAGCTGTCCCACCACCCTCCGCAGCTTGGCTTCTGGTAGACTTCCAACCAGCGGGGCCTTGGATGAGAAATGGGATTGGGGAGCGAGTTATAAAAAAGAATGAAAGAACCCCCATTCCCAGCCTACCCTGTGTTGCCCTCTTAGGAGCCCTGGCTCCTCTTGGTAACGCGCAGTCTCCAGCATCAAAGACTTCTTAGGAAGAATCCTAGACTGAGTGAAAGCCCCTCAAAGCCCATCTGGTCCAGCCTACCGCAGTCCTGATGGGGAAACCTAAGCTGGGTGGAGAGACTTCCAAACACACGCCTTGGGGCGAAGAACTCAGAGTTCCCAATCTTGCTACCTCCTAGACCCTTCATCTTGGAGAGGGAGCTACTAGTAGAAAACAAGGCTGAAGCCATTCGATAAGGGGCATGTGCTCAAGTGAGGGAGAAAGGCGCTGGCACCGGCGGCAAGGGCCATACGATACAGCCACGTTAACCCGAGACTCAGGGGGAAAGGAAAGTGGGCAGCCTCACCCGCAATTCCCGGCTCGGCGACAGCTCCTCAGCCCCTGGGTTCCAACTTTTCCAGATGATGTAGAACGCCGAGCCCAGGGCCAGCGCCAGCAGCATCAGGGGCAGCAGGTGCAGACGCGGCAGCAGGCGGCGCTTGGGCAGTGAGGGCGGCTCCATAAGGCCGCGATCCCCGACCCGCAGCCGGGATCGCCCGCGGCCCCCGGAACGCATGGCAGCTGGAACCCGAATTCGGGTCCTTGGGTAGAGATTAGGTCGGAGCCAAGATCCGCCCGGTAGAGTCACAAACACCAATAAGGAACCAGAGTGGCTGCCACGTCCCACCCACGGGGAACGAATGGAAGCCAATAAGGACCGAGCATCCTGAGGACCCGCCTACCCGGTCTATTTCTATTGGCTATCCTGAACGTCGCACAATCCACGGAGGAGGACCAGCCAATGAACTGTAGGTGAATGTGCGAAACGGTAGCGCTCCCTGCAGCAAGGCCACGACCCTCCCGGATATAGCAGGTAATCAATGAACCTTCAACTCAAGGGAAAAGGGGCGGTGCCAATTCCTCAAACGAGTAGCGGATTGGCTGGCCCGAATCCACGCCCTTTAAGAAAGGGTCGGCGGGTATTTGGAAACAAGTTTCGTTTCCCTCCTTCCACGTAGAATATTCAATGGAGAACTAATTCGAATCTAACCCCTTCTTTTCCTCTCAGTTGTCGTGGCCATCTGGCTTATTACGGTCCTGAGTGGCTTCGGGCCGTTAGTCCAGACATTCGTCTCAGCGCAGCGGGAAGAGGTTACTATGGCAACAGGCCACGCCCCCACGTATGTTCTGGACTGCGCAGGCGCGGGCGGAAGTGTGCCTCAGACAGCGGAAGTCCTGCCTTCCACTCGCTCCACTCGGAGGCCAAAGCATCGCGGTGGAAGCGGCAGTGTTCTGCGAGGGAAACTTGCACCATGTGAGGCCGGGTTGGGCTGCGGCGGCGGGAGGGAGGTGGAGCTGGGAGATTTGGGGGGTTAATGGCAGTAACGGGGCGCGCAGGGCCTTTATTTTCAAGACGAAGTCAGTTTTCTTTCCTGATGTGTTTGAGAACCGGCATCCGGCCTTTGACGTATCGCGAGTTTCGGGAGCTGGAGAAGCGCTCTTAACTGGCGTGGGACGCGCTCAGTTACGGAGTCCTAGGGAAATGGATTGTGAGGGCACAGCCGTGCCTGGTGGGGTATCCTGGAATCCCAGGACTTGGGAGGCTGAGGCTGGAGGACCTCGAGTTCCTCTGCAGCCTGCAGAGAGACATTATCCCAAAGACCGGGCGTAGTGGCGCATGCCTTTGCACTCGGGAGGAAGAGGCAGGTGGATCTCTGTGAGATTGAGGCCAGCCTGGGCTACTAGCAAGTTCCAGCGGGAACCTGTCTTAAAAAGAAAAAAAAGACCCCCTCAAGAAAGGATTTTTTAAGAGGAAGCGATTTTACGAATAAAAAAGGGGGAAAGAAGTTATCTTTGAAATTGTGACTTAAGGTAAGGGACTTATCAGAATAACCTAGGTGGTGGCTCTTCAGCCTAATTCGAGGCTGTTGGGATAGCAAGCACTGGTTTTGCGTGTTTATTTACTGAGCATATACTACATAGATGGATGTAAGTTACGCGCTACTTTGGACACATGGGATGCATAAGTGAATAGAAAATGCCACACCATTAAGGGGAAAGCAAAGATGGACTAGACAGATAGCTCACTGATTAAGAGCACTGGCTACTCTTGCAGCGGACCTGGTTCCATTCCCTGCGCCCACATGGAGGCTAACAATCATCTCTAACTCCAGTTCCAGGAATCCAACACTGTCTTGTGACCTCTGAGAACTTTGCACGATATGGGTGCACTTACACACATTCAGGCATTAAACTCATACACATAAAATAAAAATAACAAGCTGGGCATGGTTAAGTAACAAATAAAATGCTTTTAAAATTAAATAAAAATTTTAAAATGTTCTTAGGGCTTCTGAAGAGAGTTGAGAGGCTAACCGTAGAGTGATAAATGAATACGTGGTATGTTAGATGGTCAGGCCTGTGAATGAAGAAAAAGTAGAGTAGGGAAATAATGTCAATAGCTTAATAGTTAACAAAAAGGGTAACATCGAAAACCCAAAACTTGGCCTGAGACTGTAGCTCAGTGGGTAGAGTGCTTACCTAGCACGCACAAGGCACTGAATTCAATCCTCAGAGCCACACACACTGGACTGAGGCCAGCCTGGACAACTTGAGACCCTGTCTCAAATTTTAAAAAAAAGATAAACCATTGCATGGGGTGAAAAACAAAGAATGCTAGTGGATTAGTGAACACAAAAGGACAAACTGGAAAGGCAACAGTTGAAAAGAGAAGAGAGTAGACTGGGCATGGGTGAGGTGGCACACACCTTTGATCCCAGCACCTCAGTGAGTTCTAGGTTACCCTGGTCTATCTTAGTGAGTTCCAGGCCAACTGGGGCTACAGGAGACCCTGTCTTAAAAACACCAAAAGAAAAAGAGAGAGGAGAGCCAGAGAAAGATCACTGATATCTGGGAGTTCCAACAATAGTATGGCCTTAACATGCAATTTGCCTCCTCTCCTTGAAGGTTACTTGGGAAGTCACTGGCTGAAATTGAGAAAGCACATAGGTATAGGCATTGTGAAAGTGGGGCTTTTCTTCTCTACTGAGATGGATACCCTTGGGGGTGGGGGCACTGGTTACTGGTTGCTTGCTTGTTGTTTGAGATAAAGTCTTATAGTGTAGTCAGGCTGGCCTAGAACTAGAGATCCTTCTGCCTTAGCCTCCTGGGAGCTGGGATGTCAGGGAGGTGCCACCATAGCCAGTTCCATGCAAGAGTTTTGAAGCATGGAATAATGCAGTTTAGACACAACCTCTTGGACTGTGCTGCGGAAATCAGCATTCTGAGAGCATGGGTGGAAGCCGGACAGCATTAGACAGAAAGGTCAGGAGTGATGACACCTGTCATTCCAGAAGATCCTCTCCTTGAAGGTTACTTGGGAAGTCACTGGCTGAAATTGAGAAAGCACATAGGTATAGGCATTGTGAAAGTGGGGCTTTTCTTCTCTACTGAGATGGATACCCTTGGGGGTGGGGGCACTGGTTACTGGTTGCTTGCTTGTTGTTTGAGATAAAGTCTTATAGTGTAGTCAGGCTGGCCTAGAACTAGAGATCCTTCTGCCTTAGCCTCCTGGGAGCTGGGATGTCAGGGAGGTGCCACCATAGCCAGTTCCATGCAAGAGTTTTGAAGCATGGAATAATGCAGTTTAGACACAACCTCTTGGACTGTGCTGCGGAAATCAGCATTCTGAGAGCATGGGTGGAAGCCGGACAGCATTAGACAGAAAGGTCAGGAGTGATGACACCTGTCATTCCAGAAGATGAAGAATTCAAGGGAAGTCTGGGCCACATAGTACCAGACCAGCCAGATAGACACAGCAGCAAAGACCTGTCTCAAAAAAGGGGAGGGGTGGCTGGAGAGATGGGTCATCAGTTAGGGGTACTGGTTGCTCTTGCAGGGAAACTGGGTTTGGTTCTCAGCACCACATGGCCGCTACCAACTGTCCTTAACTCCAGTCTGAGGGGATCTGACACCCTCTCTTGGCCTCATGAGCATTGCACACACAAGTGTGCTTATATACATGGAGGCAAAACACTCATACACATAAAAATAAATTTTTTAAAAATTTAAAGGAGTTGAGCTGGGTCTGGTGGCACATGCCTTTAATATCAGCACTGGGAAGGCAGAGTCTGGTGGATCTCTATGAGATTGAAGCCAACTCTGGGGAATTGAGAATTCAAGGTCATCCTCAGCTACATAACCAGTTCAAGGCCAGCTTGGGCTACATAAAGATCCCGTTAAAAAAAAAAAAAAAAAAAGAGGTCAAGTAAACATTAGAGTTCCTGCCTAGAAAGCCCAAAGGACGGGGTTGCCATCAATAGACATGGGAAAGACTGGGTAGAGGGGGTTGGGTGGTGGATGATCTGAAGAGGGCTAAGTTGGCAATGTCAGACCTGCACGAAAGACTGAGCAGGAGGGAGGGTGTCTGGGAAAGCATGGAGGGTGAGGCTTAAAAACTCATGCTTGGGGCTGGAGAGATGGCTCAGTGGTTAAGAACACTAGCTGTTCTTGCAGAAGACCCAGGTTTGTATCCCAGCACCCACATAGCAACTAACAACTGTCCATAACTCCAGTTCTAGGGGATCCAACAGCCTCTTCTGTCCTCCTCAGGCATTGCGCAACATGGGTGCACTTACCTTCATGCAGGCAATATACAAATACACATAAAATAAAAGTAATAAATAAAATATTTAAAAAATAAAAACAGCTCATACTTACAACCTAGCCTGGTGTGGTGGCGCATGCCTTTAATCCCAGTACTTGAGAGGCAGAGGCAGGCGAATCTCTGTGAGTTCCAGGACAGCTCAAAAAGACAAAAAAAGAAAAGAAAAAGCTCATACCTGCAACGTAAACCCATCTTACCTGTTGGCTTTCTATCCAGGAGCCTCCTCAACAAACCCAAGAGTGAGATGACCCCAGAGGAGTTACAGAAGCGGGAGGAGGAGGAATTTAACACAGGTCCCCTCTCCGTGCTCACACAGTCGGTCAAGAACAACACACAAGTACTCATCAACTGCCGGAACAACAAGAAACTCCTGGGCCGGGTGAAGGCCTTTGACAGGTGAGCAACACCATCTTGCCTCTGGGTCTGGAGGAGCGGCCCCAGCTCTATTTCAGGAGCCTGAATGAAAGGTTGCTCAGAAGCATCCCAGTTATCTGGGCATGATAGCAAACACCATTAATCTCAGCACTCAGGAGGCTGAGGCAGGAAGATCACCATGAGTTAGGAGCCATTTGGGATAACACAGCAAGACCCTCTCTCAAAAGATTAAAACTAGGGCTAGAGAGATGACTCATCAGTTAAGAGCACTGACTGCTCTTGCAGAGGAGGACCTGGGTTCAATTCCCAGTACCCACATGGCGACTAACAACCATCCATAACTCCAGTTCCAGGAGATCTGATGCCCTCTCTGACCTCCTCGGACATTGTATGACATGAGTGCACTTGCATGCAGGCAGTGCACTCATACACATAAAGTAAAAACAATAAAATATTTTTTTAAAGATTAAAAAACTTTTAGAAACTTTAAAAAGGGTCAGGCATGGTGGTTGGTTACAAAGAGGTTTTTTATTTTTTTGGTCTTTTTGAGACAGGGTTTTGCAGTAGCCTCAGCTGGCCTGGAACTTACTATGTGGGCCCAGCTGGCCTCCAACTCACAGAGATCCACCTGCCTCTGCCTCCCTAGTGCTGGGATTAAAGGTGTGCACCACGACCAGCACAAAGTGAGTTTCTATGTGTGGTGTATCTGGAGGCCAGAGGTCAGCATATGCTCTCTTCTATTGCTCACCACCTTTTTGAGACAGTCTCACAGAGTCTGGAGCTTCTCCTTGGGCTACACTGGCTAGCAAGTAAGCTCTGGGGATCCACCTGTCTCTGCTCATCCCCCTAATACTAGGATTAAAGATACATGTCCCGGGGCTGAAGAGATGGTTCAGCGGTTAAGAACACTGGTTGTTCTTGCAGAAGACCTGGGTTCGAATCCCAGCACCCACGTGGCAGCTAACAACTGTTCTTAACTCCAGTTCTAGGGGATCTGACAGCCTCTTCTGTCCTCCACGGGCATTGCACAACATGGGTGCATTTACCTACATGCAGGCAATACATGCATACACATCAAATAAAAATAATAAAATATTAAAAAATAATAATAGCCAGGTGTGGTGGTGCACACCTATAATCCCAACACTTGGGAGGCAGAGGCAGATGAATCTTTGTGAGTTCTAGGCCAGTCTGGTCTACATAGTGAGTTCCAGGACAGCTGGGGCTATAAGGAAACCCTGTCTCAAAAAGACAAAAAATAATAATAATAACAATAATGATAATAAAGATACATGTCCTTACACCCAGCTTTTATATGGATGCTGGGGACCTGAACCTAGGTCCTCATGCCAGCGTAGCAAACATTCCGTAGGCCATTTTCCCATTCCTTTTTTTTTTTTAACATTCAGTGATGGGGGCAGGCACCACAGCACAGGATTGGAAGTCAGACAACAACTTTCAGGAGTCTACCATGTGGTCTAGTCCCAGGAATCAGACCAGGTCATCAGGCTTGGCGTGGTAGGCACATTTCCCTATTGAGACATCTTAATGTCCCATCTCCGAACCCCCTTTTTTGGGGGGGGGGATCTTTTTGAGACAGGGTTTCCCTGTGGTGGGCTGGAACTCACTAGGTAGACCAAGCTGGCCTTGAACTCACAGAGATCTGCCTGCCTCTTATTTTATTTTTTAAAAACAGAGTCTCCCTGTAGCCCCAGCTGGCCTGAAAGAGAGATCCACCTGCCTCTGCCTCCTGAATCCTGGCATTAAAGGTATGCACTATCACAACACAGCCCTTATTTATTTTTTTAGCAGACTGAATTTAGATTTATTAAGGAAAAGTGAGAGTGGGAGAGGTTTCAAAGAACGAATACTGTTTTTTAATTTAATTTAATTTAATTTGTTTTTTAAGTGTATGAGTGTATTCCCTGCACGTATGTGAGTGCACCCGTGTCATGCAATGCCCCGGAGGTCAGGAGCGCTCTGGATTTCCCTGGAACTGGAGTTAAGGACGGTTCGTAGCTGCCATGTGGGTGCTGGAAATCGAACCCGGGTCCTCTGCAAGAGCAGTCAGTGCTCTTAACTGCTGAGCCATCTCTCCAGCCCGTTTTTTAAAATATTTAAAAAAATTAAAATTAAAAAAGATCATACCAGCACGGTGGTGCATGCCTTTAATCCCAGCACTTGGGAGCCAGAGGCAGGTGGATCTCTGAATTCAAGGCCAGCCTGGTCTACATATTGAGTTCCAGGCCAGTTGGGGCTACAGGGAGACCCTGTCTCAAAAAAGACCAAAAACAAAAAACAATTTATTTTGGTAGTGTGGCTGTGTGGTGATGAAAGGACGCTTTAGCATATAAAGTAGTGGGTTTCCTGATGACCTAGTCATACATGTGTTTGCTCATATTCATCCCTTCAAGTAAGCATTTGTGGAATGTACTGATCTGTACGGTCAACATGTAGCCACTTGGCCAGGACAGCACAGGACTGAAACACACAGGTCAGGAGCAACCTCTAACCCTGTCCCCCAGGAGCACTATGGTTTTAGGGCGAGCAGGTGATTCTCTCCTGCTGCCCTCCCTAAGTACCTTGGTTAATGCAGAAGGGCAGCCATTTTGCTTGTCTTTATTCCATGCCAGGGTCCTTTCTAAGTGCCTCAGAAATGCTGTAACATCAGTCTTCATGGCAGCCCTGTAACGACAGGGCCAGGATTGTCAGTGTTTGGAGAAGGGAAAACTGAGGCACAGAGGGTTTGATTCCTTTGTCCAAGCCTCAGCTAAGAATAGGTCGACAGGTCTGGTAGCCTGGCCGTCCCATCCCTGGCGCCTGCACCTTTCTCCATGCCTGCTGCTGGAGGGAGAGCACAGTGCCAGGCAGAGGTGAGCGCTTGGCATTTGCCTCTCTCACTCCAGTGTTCCCCCCACCCCTGCTCCACCAGGCACTGCAACATGGTGCTGGAGAACGTGAAGGAGATGTGGACTGAGGTCCCCAAGAGTGGCAAGGGCAAGAAGAAGTCCAAGCCTGTCAACAAGGACCGCTACATCTCTAAGATGTTCCTACGAGGGGACTCCGTCATTGTGGTCCTGCGGAACCCACTCATCGCTGGCAAGTAGAGGCCTCCTCCCATCAGTACCTGCTCTGTTCCCCGTCTTGCAGAGACCTGCCTGATGCCATGGGAATAAAGCCCTGTGTTTTTGTTTGTTTGTTTGGATTTTTTTTCCCCAATAGTATCTTGTCTGTTCTCAGGGTTTTGAGGAGGGTGAGCTCTGGGAAAGATAGAGGGTGGGGTTGGCACAGGCTGAGCACTAGGACAGGGCCCCTGAGCAGGTGAGGCACATCTCTGCTCTGTCCATGAAGGAGACTGTTAGATAGAAATGACCTCAGTGAGTCCGCCTTGCTCAAAATTCTTCGGGTCTCTTTTTCCATTTTCATTCATGAACAGACTCCCATCTCCCCAGTGCCTCCTCAGTCTCCAGCTCTGTGTTGCTATGCTGGGGACCTGACAGATGCTCAGGAGCATCTCCAGCCCATCCTGGTGGGCAGGGGGACACTTAAGCAGTAGTCCTTGGGTGATCTAATAGACATCATGGCCTCACTGTTGGGGTGCCTGGTGCTGTTCAGGCATCCTCCCAACAGCTCCAGTCAGACACTGCTATTTGTATCTCCGTTCCCCAGAAGAGTAGACTAAGGCACCAAAAGATAATGTTACTTCCTGGGGGATCAGCAAAGAAGTGATGCAGTGATTTTCACCCTTCCTGCTCCTGAGCCTGTCTGTAACTTCACCTCTGTACCCAGCCATACCCCAGCTTATGGCATAATTACTCTTGAGAGGGATTCTCTAACAATGGGAAAGGGAGGCCTGTTTATTGTGAGATCATGGAAGTTCTTAATCTTGCCCTGGACTGTTCACAGGGCCTTCTTTTCCACCCACATCTCTGTTCGGAGCATTTTCTGTGGGTGCAGGGGATTTGAACTCAAGTCTCCATGCTTGTGCATCAACTGGTCTTGCCCACTGAGCCATCTCCCCAATTCCTCTGATCACTCATATTCTGAGACATTCTCAGGAAGTTTGGTGGGCTGGCTTTGAACTTGTGATCCTCATGCCATTCCATCAGGCCTGTAGAGAGCTACTTCATTTTACAGGTGAGACAGCCGAGTCTCAGAGACGGGTAGTCATCCTGGGGTGACTCAGCTAGGAGATGAGGAAGCTGCATCCAGACAGGCAGCCAGGCCCTGGCCAGCAGTGCCACCAGCAGAGCTGCTCCGGAGCAGGTCTGGAGCAAGCCTTTAAGTCATGGTCCCATGCACCTGTCCCTGCCACCCTGATAGTTGATGTGTGCCTACCAGGCAGTGGGTATTGCTTTGCCTGCTACTGAGGGCAGAGACTTCTTCACCCACCAGGCTGCCCAAATGGTATTCTGTGTGTGTTCATGTGTGTATAGGTCCAGTGTCTTATCACTCTCCACCGTTTATGTGGGTGCTGGAGATCTGAATTCCAGTCCTAACACTAGCATGGTGAGCACTTTATCCCGAGTCATCTCCCCAGCCCGTCTTGTTTGGTTTTTAAATTTATATATTTATATTTATAAATATATAATTTCTATTTATTTATTTATTTATTTTGGTCTTTTTGAGACAGGGTCTCCCTGGAGCCCCAGCTGTCCTGGAACTCACTATGTAGACCAGGCTGGCCTTGAACTCACAGAGATCTGCCTGCCTCTGCCTCCCTAGTGCTGGGATTAAAGGCGTGTGCCACCACGCCTGGCTTAAATTTATATGTATGAGTATTTTGATTGCACGTATGTAAGTGCACTATGTGCACGTAATGTCTTTGGAGTCAGAAGAGGGTGCTGGATCCCCTGGAACTGGAGTTACGTTAGCTGCCTTGTGAGTACTGGGAATTGAACTCAGGTCCTCTGTAAGAACAGCCAGTGCTCTTAAGCCAGTGTGCCATCTCTCCAGCACCCTCTGTTTTTAACAGGGTTTTGCTATGTAGCCTAAGCTGGCCTTAGATTTGCAGCAAGTCTCCTGCCTCAGCTTCCTAAATGGGATTACAGGTATGCACCACCACATCCTGGTTAAATTTCAATTTCTTTAAAAAAAAAAACAAAGATTTATTTTTGATCATGTGTATATGTGTGTGTGTGTGTGTGTTTGTGTCCATGTTTGTGCACATGAGTAATGATCAAAATGGTGGGATCCCCTAGAGCTGGAATTAAAGGTGGTTGTTAGCCACCTGATGTGGTGCTGAGAATTGAACTCAGGCCCTCCAGAAGAGGAGTACATGCTCTTAACTGAGCCATCTCTCCAGCCTCCAACTACCCCCTACACCTTGAGACAGGGTCTCTATTCCTGGCCAGCCTGGAATTTGCTATGTAAATCAGACTGGTCTTGAAGTTGCCACAATCCTGTCTCAGACTCCAAATGCCTCTCAAGGGGCTGAAACCAAAGGGGTGGGGGTGGGAGGTCCTCAGAGATTATCTTGGCCAAACATAGACCACACCAGTGTGGGCATTGCATGACATGGGTGCACTCACATATATGCAGGAAATACATGCACATACATAAAAATAAAATTTTTTTAAAAAGCCCATCTAAGGGATGAGGCAGACCTCTTACTGCTTTTGCTGCTTGTTTGTTTGAGACACTGTCTCTTGTAGCTCAGGCCTCTAGCCCACTGTCTCTGGAAGATTGACTGCATCCTCCTGCCTCCACTTCCCAAGTGCAGGGATTACTGGCAAGCACCATCACACCCAGCTTGGCTTTTTCGGATTTCAGTGCTTTCTACAGAGGCAGCATGTTTATACAACTTTAATTTATATATGTCTTGATTAGTTTCCAGTTGGGGTTTTAGGAAGGGGCACAGTAGCAGCCTGGTGTCCATGTTTTCTGTGGCAACATGTGGAGTTGTTAGGTCACTGCAGACCTCCATACCCACCTCAGTCATTCCTTCTGCAGCATGGCCAAGAGGAGTCTCCCACCCCAGAAAGAAGCAACTGTTTCTTGTGCTTGATTTACTAGGATCCCCCATTCCACTTGACCCCAAAGCCAGAAGTGCAGTGGGGGACCCAGCAGGGCCACAAGCTAGAAAAGGCTCTGAATTCAGCTGTTGTGACACATCTTTCTGGGGAACCCAGGGAAAATAGAGGCTGGGTACTGAGGAGTGAGGGGCTTCTGTGCCTACAGGTGGTCCAGCCACAGCGAGGCTGGCTGTTGGCATCCCTTTCTCCTAGTCCTCATCCTAGGGGGGTGGAGGCAGGTGGAGGCTGGTGTCTGCTCTCCAGCTTGCATTGGGCCTGGCTTGAAATGCAGCATTCATAGCTCCGTTTAATCCTCCACATCACCAGGCTTCCCTGTTCTGGCAGCTCCAGATCCAGACACTCCCTTGGGTCTCCCACAGCCGTTGCCAGCAGAACAGGTAAAAAGCACCTTCCTCTTGAACCCAGACCAAGGGCCCTTCGTTCTCTCTCTTGCCACACTTTTCCTCCTGGCGTTCTGAAACAGTTCTAGAACTACTGCTGCCCACCCTTCTGTGGCCTCCATCCTGGTCCAGCTGCAGCCCCCTCCCACCTGCATACCCCTCCTCACTGGGGTCCCAGGTTCACACCCCTGTCCCTCATAGTCCCTGCAGTACAGACAGCTATGCACAAAAGTCCAGGAGATAACTCCTGCTAAAATCTTCAGTGCCCCTGGAGTGAAATCCCAGTTCCTCCAACCCTGCCCGATTCTCTTTCCCCGTCTGTGAGCTCTTATTCCAGTCCAGCCATGGAGGTCTCTCTCCATTCTTCCTGCCCCAGAGCCTTTTCACATGCTGTTCCATCTGCCTGGAATCTTGTCCTGCCCTCTGATTCTTCAAGTGATCTCCTTCACTTCCTCCGGGCATGGCTTAAATACCACCTCAGAAGTCACCTCCCAGTCGGTTGCCCTAGGCGTCTGAATTCTTTTTATAAACCATTCCACAACAATTATGTACCTGGATGTGATGTCCATAGCCAGATGACTCCCCTATTCAGTTGTGATATCGGGGGAGGGACCCTGTCTTCCAGTTCTTTGTCCCCCATTTCCCCATTGTCCCCAGCACCGCTGCTTTATACACAGTAGGCGCTCGATAAATACATGCTGACTGGACGAACATAGGATTTCTGTTACCTAGCAGTAACTTTCCAAATCCCGGCTAGCTTCATCTCCAGGCCCGGGAAGCGGCCCCGAGGACAAGCCGCAGCCGATGGGGACCTCCTGAAGGGCAGAGCGCGAGGGCGGGGCCCGGAGGTCGTGCTCCGGGATTGGACGGGGCGGCTCCTCGCTGAGGCTGAGGCGCAGGCGGCGGTGGTACCAGCCACGGCGGATCTCTGATTGCACCTGCAAAGTAGGGCACTCAGTAGGCGCCCTTCCCGGCGCGGCCGCCAGGGGGCGCGGGCGGGCCTCTTCCTACCTCTTTGTTGATGAAGCAGTAGAGCACGCTGACCAGGAAGCCCTGCCGAGGGGGCGGTGTTGGGGGGTGCACGTCAGATCGCGGGTGTGGACAGCACTGTTCCCAGCCCCAGGGCGCTGAGCGGTCGCCGCTCTGGTCCTAGACTATTGAGGGCACCTACTCACTGCTCCCAGCTCCCCACATTGCCCTTCCCAGGGGCTGAGACAGGGGACCAGGGTCTGGGTGTGGAAACTGATTCCCTGCTTTCTGTGTTTGGGGCAAGCTGTTTAACCACTCTGTGCCTCAGTTTCTTCATCTGGACAAATGAACATCCGGTGGTGGTTGGAAGAATTGAGATACTAATGTGCAAAAAGATGTAGTGACTGGCACAGTATTAGCTTTTGTCTCTTTCCCTCTCTTCGCTCCCTGGATCTGTTTTTCTGGTTTTGGGGTGTGTGTGTGTGTGTGTATGTGTGTGTGTGGTTGTTGTTGTTTTGTGACAGGGTGTGTGTGTGGTTGTTGTTGTTTTGTGACAGGGTAGCCCCAGCTGTCCTGAAACTATGTAGACCAGGCTGGCCTTGAACTCACAAAGATCCGCCTGCCTCTGCCTCCCAAGTGCTGGGTTTAAAGGTGTGCACCACCATGTTCAGCATATTTTTTGTTTTGTTTTGTTTTGTTTTAAAGACAGGATCTCCTTGTAGCCCCAGCTGGCCTGAAACTCGCTCTGTAGACAGGCTGGCCTTAATCTCAAAGAGATTCACCTGCCTCTGCCTCCCCAGTGTTGGGATTAATGGTATACACCACTATGTCCGGTGTTCTCTGATTTTTAAGACAGGGTCTCACACTATGTACCCCAAGCTGGCCTGAAACTCAACTAATGGCCTCAACCTCACAACAACCTCCTGCCTCAGCTCCTGGAGTGCTGAGATTATGGCCCTGAGTCATCACACCAACTTTTTTTTTCTTCATCTTATTATAACTTGTTATATGTCACTTATAAGTATATAAGTAATGTGTTCATAAAAGTAGACATGTTCTGTATCTAAATTTAAACATAAAATAAAACTGGGTTTAGTGACACAAACCTATAATCCCATCACTTGGAAAGCCAGGGCAGAAGGAGAGTTCCAGATCTGTCCTAGGCTACATATGGAGACTGTCTCAAAAGTAAATAAATAAATACATATATACAACACTGGGCTTGAGATACAGCTCAGTGATAGAATGTATGTTTAGCCCAATGGAGACAGATTTTAGTTATTTTGGGTTTTTGAATTTTTTTATATTTTATGTGTATGATTGTATTGCCTGCACATATGTGAGTGCACCTGTGTCATGCAATACCGCGGAGGTCAGAAGAGGGCTTCGGATTCCCCTGGAACTAGAGTTAAGGACGGTTCGTAGCCACCATGTGGGTGCTGGGAATCGAACCCAGGTCCTCTGTAAGAGCAGTCAGTGCTCTTAACCTCTGAGCCATCTCTCCAGCCCCAAGGCTTTTGAATTTTTAAAATAATTTTATTTGATTTCCCTGGGTGTATGTAAGGGTACCAAGGTATGCAATGCCGACCAAGTCAGAAGAGGACTCCTGATCCCTTGAAAATGGAGTTATAGATGGTTGTTAGCCACCATGTGGGTGCTGAGAACCAAACCCCACTGCAAGAGCAGTCAATGCTTTTAACCACTGACCCAGTTCTCCAGCCCTATTTTGTGTTTTGTTTTGTTTTGAGACAAGGTCTCACTATGTAGCCCTGGCTGACCTAGAACTCCTTATGTAGACCAAGCTGGCCACATACAGAGATCAGCCTGCCTCTGCTTCTGGGGAGCTGGGATTAAAGGCATGCACTATCACACCTGGCTACATGCTATTATTAAGATAGTCCTTGGGGGGCTGGGCATGGTGGCACATGCCTTTAATCCCAGCACTTGGGAGGCAGAGGCAGGTGGATCTCTGTGAGTTGAAGGCCAGCCTGGTCTACATAGTGACTTCCAGGACAGCTGGGGCTACAGGGAAAATACCACTTGCCCCTCAAAGGGTAAAGTGAATTGTGATAAAGGCTGTTATGGAAGCATGCTCTTCTGACCTCCATGGGCATTGCATGACATGGGTGCACTTACATACATGCAGGCATAACACTCATACACATAAAATAAAAATAATAAATAAAAATTTTTTAAAAGCCAGGCGTGGTGGTGCACGCCTTTAATCCCAGCACTCAAGAGGCAGAGGCAGGTGGATCTCTGTGAGTTGAAGGCCAGCCTGGTCTACATAGTGACTTCCAGGACAGCTGGGGCTACAGGGAGACCCTGTTTCAAAAAGACCCCCCCCCAAAAAAAAAAAACCTGTAACTCCAGTTCCAGGGGATCTGACACCTTCTTCGGACCTCCATGGGCATTGTATAATACAAGTGCACTTACATATATTTAGGCAATACATAAAAAGAAAAGTAATAAAAATTTTATAAAGATTCCTTATTAAGATTTTCTATGATCCTGTTAAAATAGAATTCAGATCACACCCCTCCTCTTCCAGTAGTAGAGAAAAGGCCAAATTGAGGTTCTGTTTGGAGAGTGGACCTTTCTCACCTCTCTGTCCCTGTGGCTCTTTTCCTGTCTTGGAGCTGCAGGCACCCTGACCTCCCTCCATCACACCAGCTACTCTACCACCTTAGGGATCTTCATTCTGGAACATCCCTCCAGATGTGTGGCTGGCTGTTTTTTTTTTAATTAGTTTATTTATTTGCCTTTTTGAGACAAGGTTTCCCTGTAGCCCCAGCTGGCCTGGAACTCACTCTGTAGACTCAGCTGGCCTTGAACTCACAGAAACCTGCCTGCCTCTGCCTCCCGAGTGCTGGATTAAAGGCCTGCCCACCACCACACCCGGCATGGTTGGCTGTTTATAAGTCATATTTACTTTCTGTATTTCCAGCATCCATTTGGCTCTTGGCTATCTTAGTACATAGGTCCTCAATCATTTCTACTTCCCTTAATAAATACACAACCTTGTGAGGTGAGGTTAGTATAGCCCCCACTTTAGAGAGTAGAATGAGGCTCAGTTGTGCTCCAGCAGGGTGCCAACTGGGGAAGGCAAATCATCGGCCTTACTGTTTGGACCGACCTCCTTAACTTCAGCACCTCTCAGCATCTCACTTGCTTCAGTGCAGCCCCCACCCAAAGAACAAAGCCACACAGTGGAAACAGCAGGGACCTCAACTTAGTCCCAGCTCTGTGCACGCCACAGCCTTTGCTCCTCACCTGGAGGCAGTACTGGGGGGCTGCGTGGCTTCCTGCCACACACACCCCCCCGGGGGGGCCTTCCCGGAGCCAAGGATAACCCTAACTCGGTGTTCTGTGTCCATTGCACCAATCCCATCTGCGCGCACTCCATTCTGAGGCTACGCCAGGGGGTGACTGTAGTGGGGTGCCCGGGTGGGGAGTAGGGCCCAAGGTGGAAGGGTGGAGCCCATGCACCGGGTCTGAGCACCTGGAACGAGCTAAGGAAGATCTCAAAGGCCAGTTTGGCCAAGCGCAGGACGCCACGCGCCTGCTCCTCTGTCACTGGAGCAAACACCACCTCGTGCACGCCCAACAGAGGCACCAGCGTCAGTGTGGAGCGGGCTAGCCTGCAAAGAGAGGGTGTCGGTGGCCCCTAGGCTCCCAGCCCAGAACCCGGTCCCCTCGGCTCCCCGCTTGAGCCGGCATCCCGCCCTCACCTAAGTCGGTAGTCTGGGCAGCGCATCTGCCGCGTCTTCAGCTTTGACAAAAGGATGCCAAGAATGCGGATGAAGATGAGGAAATTAATCTGTGAGGAGAGAGAGACTGAGCCAGAAGCCATCCCATCCTGGTGGGGAATAGAAGGTGGCTCTCCGTGTATCCCAGAATGGGAAATCCCTGAGGACAGCCTGGAGGAGGTGGGACTGGTCATACCAATATGGTTATTAGGATGGGGGTGCGAATGATCCACCAAATGGCCTTAACGTCATTACGTTCCCAGCACCTGGAGGAGGCAGGGTAGACCTGAGACATAAAAACTCTTGACGCACTGGGTCACACAAGTTCACTAACCAGGCCCCGCCCATCCTCTTTAAGGTCCACCCACATTCTTGCTTTCCTGGAGTCCCACCTAAGCAACCTTTCCCAGGCCTGAGTCCCATTAGACCCCGCCCACATTCACTCTAGGCCCCAGGAGCCCACACTCCAACTTCCCCGCCCTCATTCCCGTAGCCCCGCCCACCAGCCAGGCCCCGCCCCCAGATCCTGCTACTCACTGTGTGTTCTCGTACAGGTACCTGACGATCACCCAGGGAATGACGAAGAGCGCGGGGGCCCCTGTGCAGACCCCAACCCCCGCCCCCCACCCCGCCGCAGCTGTCAGCGCACGCACGAGCCGCAACCAGGCCCAAGACCCGCGGAATTCCTCGGCCCGAGTGGGAGGGGAGGAGTCGCCCCCAAGGAGGACTGGCTGGGCAATTGGGGAAGCCAAGGTGCAGGGCTGGGCTGGGGGAAGGAGTCGGGGCTCACCCCAGCCAAGGAGCAGGTAGCATCGGAAGTATCCCTCTTCTGAGCCTCCCACGAGCACCAGCAGCCGGTGCAGGTACACGCCCTCCACCAGCAGCCACGTGTAGTTGGCACCCACGCAGTATTGGGTCACAATCTGGGCCGTGCGGCAGGTGGCTAGGGCCTAGGGAACCAAAGAGAAAGGAAATCAAGACGGTGGTAAGGGGTCCCGAAGCCTTTTCCCAGCAGTCTTGCAGCCTTGCCTCTCTTTTGGTTGTTTTGTTTTTTTAAAACAGGGTCTCACTGTCTAGCAATGGCTGGCCCAGAACTCCGATGTAGACCAGACTGGCCACACCCCAGCCCCTCACTGGGGGATTCTAGGCAGGGGCTCTACCACTGAGCCACACCCCAGCCCCTCACTGGGGGAGTCTAGGCAGGTGCTCCAGCGCTGAGCCACGCCCCCAGCCCCTCACTGGGGAATTCTAGGCAGGGGCTCTACCACTGAGCCAGGTCCCAGCCCCTCACAGGTGGAATCTAGACAGCATTGTACCACTAAGTTACGTCCCCAAATACATTTTATTTTGGGTAAGATGTCTAGGCTGGCCTTAAACTCCCTCTGCAACTCAAGCAACTCTTGAAATGTCTATTCTGCCCAGCTTACCATGTAGCTGAGATCACAATCCTACATACGAGACCCAGTTCATCCTCATCTCTTGCCATCAAATGTTCTCCCACTCTGCATCCCCAGTGGGTGGTACCCATTGTTAGTTTTCCTCACTTTGCTCTCTTTCTCTTGATGGACTCTCTCACTCTAATTCCTTTAGCAACTGGCATCTTCCCTTTTGAACTCAGAGTGAAGACCTCTCAGAATCCCCAAATACAGCTTTTGCCACACTACCTCATTTTTTTTTTTTTTTTTTTTTTTTTTTTTTTTTTTTTTTTTTGGGGGGGGCTCCCCTTTGTCCTTGGTATTTTTGAGGCAGGGTCTCCCTGTAGTCCCAGCTGGCCTGGAACTTGTTGCATAGACCAGGCTGGCCTCGAACTCACAGAAATCTGCCTGCCTATGCCTCCCAAATGCTGGGATTAAAGGCATGTGCCGCCACACCCGGCAGCCACCTTAGCTCCTGAGAACTTATTCCTACCAGACCAAGCTGACTTCAAACTCCAGAGATCCACCTGTCTCTGCTTCCTGAAGGGCTGTGATTAAAGGTGTGAGCCACCACACCCCACCCCACTTCCTGTCTTTTCTTCCCTTTAAAAAAATTTTTTTGCACCTTAAAAAAAATGGGTGGTATGTGAGCATGTAGTGTGTGTGTGTGCATATGTGTGTGTGCATGCGCATGCATGTATGCTGACACACATGCATGCCTCAGTGGTGTGAGACTGGTGGTTAGAGCACAGTTTGTGGGAGTCGGGTCTCTCCTTCCACCATGTTGGCTCGGGGAATTGAACTCAAATCATCAGACTTGGCAACAAGCGTCTTTACCAACTAAGCCACCTCTCTAGTTCCTCATTCCTTTTTTTTTTTTTCCCCTCGGTACCAGGATAAGCACTCCACTGTTGAGCTTCACCCCAAGACCTTCCTAACAATTGTTAGAGCCTCACTCATTCACCTGGGCTCCCCTCCTGGAGTCTCACCTCCCAAGTCCAGGAACAAATTGCTACCTTCCAAATTCCCCATTCAACAGTTACTTTTTCCCACCTCACCCACACACCTGCAGTAGGTAGGTTCTCTCCTTGGGAAAAAGAAAAGTTCAGTAATGGGGGATATGGTGAAGAAAGGACTGGAAAATCCCAACAAAGGGGGCAAAGGGGTTGGAGGCATTTAATTACAGAAAGGATGAGTTATGAAGGTTGTATGGAAGGTTCTAGAGAGAAGTTTTCGGTAGGGTAGGAGATGGATAAGAGATGGGGAATTTCCAGGTCCCACCAGGAAGGAGGAACAGAAGACAGATGGATTACCTGGTTCCACAGGGTAGGGGTCAAATCCCCAGGGTAAGGCCCAGGTGGAGACAGAAGCCGGTCCCTGGTGAGGATGGCCGCCGCCCGCAGCATAAAAGACGTGAAGAGATTCATGTGAATGTAATTACGAGTGCAGTGCAGCCGCCTGGGGGAATGGAGAGACAGGCTGGGAACCCCTGGAGAGCTGTCCTCAGCTGTGCACAGCTCCTTTAAACACTGCCAGCCAACCTTCCCAAAGAGGACCTCCCATCTTAATGGGTAAAGTGAGGCCCATGTCTCTACCACACCTTTAAGGGCTGCAGGGGGTGGGGAGGGGGGGTCCCACCTGAAGAAGCTCAGGATAAGCAGTGCCAGCAGTAGTGTGGCCAGGGACAGGGAGTAGCCCACGGTGTACACAACCTGCAGCCGCTCCAAAACCCTCCTTTGATCCTGGTGGGGACAAGCAAGGGAGGAGAAAAGGGCTTGTCCTGTCCAGCTGGCCCCAGGGGGGAGGGGGGGATGCCCAGGCTGCATCCTCCTTTGGGAAAATTGTTCTCCTTTGGGAAAATTGTTCCTTTGCTCTCCGTTCCTGGGCAGCACCCCAATTTCTTTTTTTTTTTTTTCTGTACCACTGCCCATTGTCTAAATGGACTTGACTCCATCCTTCACCCCCACGGCTGGGCATGGTACCAGCCAATTTGAGCCTTCTATCTAACACACACACACACACACACACACACACACACACACACGGATTAGTAAACAGGAAAGACTATGAGTCAAACCAGGACAATGAGCATCAGGAATTTAGAATTAAGAAACTTGGATGCCGGATGTGGTGGTGCACCCCTTTAATCCAAGCACTCAGGGAGGCAGAGGCAGGCAGAGCTCTGTGAGGCCAGCCTGGGCTATATATTGAGTTCCAGGTCAGCTGGGGCTACAGGGAGACCCTGAATCAAGAAAAAAATCTTGGTCTTCACAAACCAGCCATAGTGGTTCACCCCGTAATCCTAGTACCAGAGGCTGAGGCAAGAGGATTGCCTTGAGTTTGAGGCCAGTCTGGGCTACAGAATAAGACTCTGTTTCAAAACAAAGTAGGGCTGAAGAGTTGGCTCAGCAGTTAGGAGCATGTACTGTTCTTGTCAGGGACCTGAGTTCAATTCCCAGAACCCATGTCAGATAGCTCTCAACCGCCCATAACTCCAGGTCCAGGGGGTCTGATGCTTCTGGTCTCCAAGGGCACCTGCATTCATGCACACATACCCACACACAGACACACACAATTAAAAATAATAAATCTTTTAAAAATTAAAACAAAACAAAACAAGGATGGTCAAATCAAGATGACTCAGCAGGTAAAGACACTGGCTACACAAGCCTGCTGACCTGAGTTCTATTCCTGGAACTCAATAAAGGAAGAAAGCGAGAAGTGACTCCACAAAGTTGTCCTTTGACCTCCACATGCACACTAACACACACACACACACACACACACACACACACACACACATATACACATAGATAATTTTTTTTTTGTCTTTTTGAGACAGGATCTCCCTATAGCCCCAGCTGGCCTGGACCAGGCTGGCCTCGAACTCACGGAGATCCACCTGCCACTGCTTCCCGAGTGCTGGGATTAAAGGTGTGCACTACCACGCCTGGCTGATAATTTTTTTTTTTTTGGTCTTTTTGAGGCGGGGTCTCCTTGTAGCCCCAGCTGTCCTGGAACTCACTATGTAGACCAGGCTGGACTTGAACTCACAGAGATCTGCCTGCCTCTGCCTCCCAAGTGCTGGGATTAAAGGCGTGCGCCACCATGCCCGGCCTGGCTGATAATTTTTTTAAAAATCATAATATGGGGCTGGAAAGAGTGTTCAGTGGCTACTCTTGCAGATGATCCAGGTTCAGTATCCAGCACCCACATAGTGGCTCACAACTGTCCAAACTCCAGTTTGAGGGAACCAACACCCTCTTCTGACGTCCACAGGCGTTGCATGCATGTGGTGCACTTACATACATGCAGGCAAAACACTCCTACACATAAAATAAAAATAAATAAATCAAGGGTGCTGGAGAGATGGCTCAGTGGTTAAGAGCACTAACTACTCTTGCAGAAGACCCGAGTTCGATTCCCAGCACCCACATAGCAACTAATAACTGTCCATAACTCCAGTTCCAGGGGATCCGACAGCTTCTGTCCCCCACGGGCATTGCACGACATGGGTGCACTTACCTGCATGCAGGCAATACACGCATACACGTAAAATAAAAATAATAAATTTAGGGCCTAGAGAGATGGCTCACCAGTTAAGAACACTGGTGGTTCTTGCAGAAGACCTGGGTTCAAATCCCAGCACCCACATGGCAGCTAACAACTGTCCATAACTCCAGTCCCAGGGGATCCAACGCCCTTGTCTGACCTCGGGCATTCACGATACAGTGCACTTACCTACATGCAGGCAATACACACAT
>NW_008354956.1:1843042-1871934 GCF_000622305.1 Nannospalax galili | reverse complement strand
AATAAATTTTTAAAAATGTTAAAAAGAAGTCTAATGCTACTGGGGACTAGCTTTACATGCCCCACAGAAAAACAGATTAACAGAGAAAAACAGACATGATATACCCTACCATATCATTTGAGTACCCATATCTCACTGTACCTGAAGCTGTTCCTTATACTGTTTTTCAATCACCCGAGCCAACACACTTTTCTTTTCTTCTACTCTAAGCAAGTCTGAGTTGGGTTTCAGTTATTGACAACCCAGACAGCACAAATCAGGATGGGCCTGAAGCCCCTGAGGCCTACACGTATATATGTGTACCACATGCGTTCCCAGGCCAGAAGAGGATGTTGGATCCCTGGAACTGGGGCTACAAACAGTTGTGGCCACTATGTGGGTGCTGGGAACTGAACCCAGGTCCTCTGAAAGAGCAGCCAGGGTTCTTAACTGCTGAGCAGCTCTCCAGCTCCACCACCTTTTCTTGTAGACATCCTAACCCTAACCACCTCTTCTTACCTGAAAAGCCCCGTTCTTTTCCGGGTTCTCACACTGACTGTGGTCTCTCCAAGGTCCCCACTGGCCATCACTACCACACTGGCGGAAGACATAGCCTGCAGCCACTGTGGGAAAATAAGGGAGAGAGGGTCAGAGAAAGACAAAGAGGCAGACACGTGGGTGTAGTGTTCACACCTATAATCTCAACACGTGGGAGGCTAATGCAGAAGGCTTGCCATGAGCTCAAGGCCAGCCTGGGCTAAAAAGTGAGACCCTGTTTTCAAAAGACCAAAAACAGGGCCAGCAAGATGACTCAGCAGATAAACGAGCTTGCTGCCAAGAGAGATGATCTGAGTTCAATCCCCGGAATCCATATGGTAGAAGGAGAGAACTGAGTCCTGTAAGTTTTCCTCTGACCTCCACACTTGTGCTGTGGCAGGTGCAGAAAGAAAGAAAAAGAGAGAGAGAGAGCGAGAGGGAGGGAGGAAGGAAGGAAGGAAGGAAGGAAGGAAGGAAGGAAGGAAGGAAGGAAGGGCGAGAGAAAGAGAGAGGCTGGAGAGAGGGCTCAGCAGTTAAGAGCACTGACTGCTCTTGTACAGTACCCGGGTTTGAGTCCCAGCACCCACATGGTGGCTAACAACTGTCCATAATTCCAGTTCCAGGGGAATTCTATGCTCTCTTCTGACCTCCAAGGGCATTGCATGACACAGGTGCACTTACATACATGTAGGCAATACACCCATACACTCATGAAATAAAATAATAAATAAATAAAAATTTTATCTTTTTGAGACAGGGTCTCCCTGTATCCCCACCTGACCTGAACTCACTATGGAGACCAGGCTGGCCTTGAACTCACAGCAATTGGCCTGCTTCTGCCTCCCCAGTGCAGAGACTAAACGCATGCACCACCATACCTGGCACATATTTTTCAAAAGAGACACAGAGAGATAAAGAGCGAGCTAGGTGTGGTAGTACACAGCATTATTTCCAGCAGGTGGATGTCTGCAAATTCAATATAGTGAGTTCCAGGCTATCCAGAACTACATAGTGAAACTCTGTCTGAGAGAGGGAAAGAGAGAGGGAAGAGGGGGAGGGAGGAACTCTCCAAGAGGCAGAAGGCACCTGCCTCAAAAAAACAAGAGAAAGAGAAGAGGAAAAAGGGGGGGGGCGAGGGGTTATGTAAAAGAGACTGGACACAGACATTGGAGACCTAGACTGATGACAAGAAACGGTCTGGGGATGGAGGGAGAAGAGCAGGAGGGGTTGGGTGAGCTGCGGGAGTATAGTGTCCTTTGATAAAATGGTCCAGGGAGCACCTCACCATGGCGGTGCCAGGGCAGGTACCAGGGGCAGGACGCTCTGGCAGTGGTGTTGGCTGTCGCGTGGTCCCAGCAGACGTACATATCGAAGGATCCATTACAGGCCAGACCTGAGGGAGAGGACAGAGGAGCCAGAAGGTGGAGGAAGCCCAGGGCTTTTACATCTTCTTCATTGCAAGGATGTTGTAGCCCCGCCCACCTGCTCCTTGCAGGCCACAAGCTCCTTCTACCAGACTTCAAGGTCCCAGCCTTCCTCCAAGTCCCACCCCAGACCCCTCACACCAAGGAAATCCCAACCTCCAATTCCCACCTAGAAAAAATCAATTCCCAAGCTTCACCCAAACCCCGCCCACATCAGTGCAGACTCGGCCCGCGACCCCTATGAATAGGATTCTCCTATTCATAAAGTCCATCCTGGTCCGCTACCCGAAGTCCTGGCCCCGCCCACCAAGGCCCCGCCCAGATTTTTCCCTTCAGGCCGGGCCCCACACCCTGCCCATCCATCTTGGGCTCACCCCAAGCCCCTCCTCTCAGCCCTTCCCTCATGTCTCTCCGCCCTCCAGTCACACACCTGAGGGCGGCTCAGCAGCCTCCAGGGTCTCTCCGCACTCGCTGCGGTAACGTTCCCAGCGCAGGTACAGCTCCCCAGACGTCTGCCCCTCAGAGCCTGTCTAGAGGACGAGAGAAAGGAGGACGCCCCCCGGCCGACCCTCTAGGACGCCCCCGCGCCCCCAGGCAGCTAGTTCGCTGAGGGACTCTCCCTTTCTTTGCATGGGAATCCTGGCAGTCCTGGGTGGCCTAGAAACTTCTTAGAAGTCTTGGGTTTGGGGTGGGTAGATTTCTTTTGAGACATGGTCTCACTACGTAGGCCTGGCTGTCCTGGATGGTACTCAGTATGTAGAGCAGGGTGGCCTCGAACTCACAGAAATCTACCTGCCTTTGCCTCCTGCTTTCCTGAGCGTTGCAAACTTTTAAGAATACTAAAAGAGAGCTGGAGAGATGGCTCAGCGGTTAAGAACACTTGATACTTTTCCAGAGGACCTGGGTTTGAATCCCAGCACCCACATGGTGACTAACAATGATCTGTAACTCCAGTTCCAGGGTATTCCCCATCCTGACCTCTGTGGGCATTGTACGACACGTATGCACGTACATACAAGCATGCAATACACTTATACACATAAAATAAAAATAATAAAATATTTTTAATAATAAATTTTTTTTAAAAAAAAATTAAGGAGTGGGTGGCTGGACCTCATCAAGAGGATTTGCAGGGGAAGAGGGACTAGAGTCTGAATTAGGGAGTCTCTTTGAGGTGAGGGAAGACTTAAGACCATCTCCAGACGTCCCTCCTAGCCCCAAGCTTTGCCTCCTCACCTCTGCCCTCTGGAACCGCAGTCCCCACAGCCAAAGCAACAGCAGCAGCCGCTGGGGCATCGCGAAGAGTGCCAGAGGCCACGCAGGCGCAGCTGGGCTGGAGGGGCCCAGGGAACAGTCAGCACCTCTACCCTCTACTCTGCAACTTCAATCTCAGTGCTCACCTGCCCATGCCGGTAGACTCTGAGAACATGTCTCCTGCCCCGCTTCCGCACGTGAGGATTTGGGGGCGGGGCCGCTAGTGATGGGTGGGGCTGAGATCCGCTAAGTGATTCCCAGGCTGCCCCCAAGTGTTGCTGGGGCAGCGGAGATGGAAGGGAGGGGTGTTTGCTGAGGGAACCGGTTGCCCTAGAGCTGTGCCAGGCAGAAGCGTCAGTGTCACCCTGAAGCTAGACCTATAGACTCGGGAACCAGGGACAGCCTTGGAGAGGGGCGGGGGTGGAGGGTGGGGGTGGGTGTTAGAAACTGTCAGCCCAGCCTGGAAGGGGAACTTGAAACTCGCATCTGCGGTCACATCTTCCCAGCCCAAAGGGTTTTCAAATTACAAACAGGAGCCGGAATCTTCTAAAACTTTCCCAGCTTTGTATACATAAAACCTAGAGTCAGTGGGACAACCTTCCCCCAGCATCCAAATACTTAGGTACTAGAGAGGTATTAACCCCTGGGCTATTTCTGTGTTTAGGACCACAGATACTCAGAAAAATCCTTCTAAGCACAACCACCACCCAAAGGGAAAGAGGCAAAGAATGGGGTAAGAACTGGAAATGTAGAAGTCATCTAGGGAGAGTGATGAGGTTAATAACTGGAGAGAGAAATGAGAGAGAGAGAGAGAGAGAGAGAGAGAGAGAGAGAGAGAGAGACTCAGAATAGAGACAAGGGAAAGACACAGCAGGCATGGGCTTGACAGGGGGACCCTTTACCTGTCCCCAGTCCGGACCTTGATCACGTTCCTTGCCTGCTCCCACCAAGGCAGACTCACCAGCCTCTCTGGGTGCTGTGAGAGGTAGCAGGCGCAGACAGCATGGGGTGTTGGGTGGAGGCGTGGCCAGGATGGAACAGACGGGGAGGGGGAGCTCTGGGGAAGAGAGGGAACTGGGGAGCAGACAAGTGTATGTCAGCCACTCTGGGTCACATGGAGAGAACAGCCACACAGTTTTGGTCTCAACGACCCCCTTCCCCTGCCACAGAACACACAGGCACAGTCTCACACAGGTTCCCAAACACTGAGCCAGAGACTGTCACAGACTTTCTCTCACGGAGTGTGAGTAACACGTTCATTCACATGGAAAGAGCCAGTCTCTCACTCACAGGGTGACACATGGCTGAATGCCCAGGGCTGTGGACTCTTCAATACGCACAAACACCTTTGTGTCCCATAGTCCCAAAGCCATTGCCTTTCTTTTCTTTTCTTTAGCCCGGTCTGGGAACTCATATGTAGATCAGGCTGGCCTGAAATTCACAAAGATCCGCCTGCCTCTGCCTCTCAAGTGCTGGGATTAAAGGTGTGCAGCACCACATCCAGCGCCTTTTTGTTTTTAGTCTTGTTTGTTTGTTTGTTGAGACAAGGTTTCACCATGTCACCATGGACCCTGGATGGCCTGGAACTCTCAAAGAGTCCCCTGTCTCTGTCTCTTGAATGCTGAGATTAAAGGTGTGCACCACTACACCTGGTGTCATTCTGTTGTATCTGTGCTCTTCTGTGTGTGTGTGTGTGTGTGTGTGTGTACATCCAAACATGTGCGGGCCAGAAGATAACCTCAGGTGTCATTTCCTGGTTGCTACCCACCTTTGTGTGTGTGCCTTTGTATATGTGTGTGTGTACACCTTTGTGTGTATACACTTCTGTATGTGTGCCTCTGTGTGCATGCATCTCTGTGTATGTATACCTCTGTTTTGTGTATACTTTTGTACATATGTCTGTGTGTATGCACCTGTGTGTGTCTCTGTGTGTCTCAGTGTGTACCTCTGTCTGTGTGCCTCTGTGTGCCTGTGTGTGTGCCTCTGTCTGTGTGTGTGTCTCTGTGTGTGTGCCTCTGTCTGTGTGTGTCTCTGTGTGTATGTGCCTCTGTGTGTGTCTGTGTGTGTGTGTGCCTGTGTGTGTGCCTCTGTCTGTGTGTGTGCCTCTGTCTGTGTGTGTGTCTGTGTGTGTGTGCCACTGTCTGTGTGCCTCTATCTGTGTGTGTCTGTGTGTGTGTGCCTCTGTCTCTGTGTGTGCCTCTGTCTGTGTGTGTTTCTGTGTGTGTGTGTGCCTCTGTGTGTGTGCCTCTATCTGTGTGTGTGTCTATATGTGTGTGTGCCTCTGTCTGTGTGTGCCTCTGTCTGTGTGTGTGTGCCTCTGTCTGTGTGTGTGCCTCTGTCTGTGTGTGTGTCTGTGTGTGTGTGCCACTGTCTGTGTGCCTCTATCTGTGTGTGTCTATGTGTGTGTGTGTACCTCTGTCTGTGTGTGTGCCTCTCTGTCTGTGTGTGCCTCTGTCTGTTTGTGTGTGCCTCTGTCTGTGTGTGTGCCTCTGTCTGTGTGTGTCTATGTGTGTGTGTGTGCCTCTGTCTGTGTGTGTGCCTCTGTCTGTGTGTGCCTCTGTCTGTCTGTGTGTGTGCCTCTGTCTGTGTGTGCCTCTGTCTGTGTGTGTGTGTCTCTGTCTGTGTGTGTGTCTCTGAATGTGTGTGTGTGTCTATGTGTGTGTGTGTGCGCCTCTGTCTGTGTGTGCCTCTGTGTGTGTGACTGTCTGTCTTTGTATGCCTCTGTGTGTGTGTATGTGTGTGTGTGTGTATGTATGTGTGTGTGTGAGAGACTGTGCACATGGAGACCAGAGGTCAACCTTGGGTATCCTTCCTCAGGAGCTGTTCATGTTATCTTTTTAAAAAATTCTTCTTTTGGGCTGGGTGTAGTGGTGCATGCCTTTAATCCCAGCACTCGGGAGGCAGAGGCAGGTGGATCTCTGTGAGTTCAAGGCCAGCCTGGTCTACATAGTGAGTTTGAGGACAGCTGGGGCTCCAGGGAGATCCTGTCTCAAAAATAAAATAAAACAAAAAATGCTTTCCTTTTTTACATTTTTGTTTTTTAAATTTTTCTTTATTATTTTTATTTTCTGTGCATGTGTGTACTGCCTGCATGTAGGTAAGTGCACCCATGTCGTGCAATGCCCGTGGAGGACAGAAGAGGTTGTCGGATCCCCTGGGACTGGAGTTACAGACAGTTGTTAGCTTCCATGTGGATGCTGGGAACTGAACCCAGGTCCTCTGCAGGAACAGCCAGTGCTCTTAACCACTGAGCCATCTCACCGAACCTTCCCCCTATGTCCCTAAATTTTAAAGGTTCTTACTATAATATAATGTCCTCTTCCCCCTTTAAATTAGCCAATCACGTTTATATTGTGCTGTTGAGTTTATATTGTGCCTTGACTAATGAGGGGGCAGCCAACCTCTCTTCAGTGTTAGGTATAAAGGGAGATGCCATCTCAACAAGGTGTGCTTGCTGGATTCAGAGAGGCCTGACTGACACCTTCTGCTGAAGGAAAGCTTTTTCCCTTGCTGAAATGCTTTGGATTATGTGGTCATTTTCCTGGGACCTCAGACCCATTCCTTTTAAAACATTTATTTATTTATTTATTTATTTAGTCTTTTTGAGACAGGGTCTCCCTGTAGCTCCAGCTGTCCTGGAACTCACTACGTAGACCAGGCTGGCCTCAAACTCAACAAAGATCTGCCTCCCTCTGCCTCCAAAGTGCTGGGATTAAAGGCGTGAGCTACCACGCCCAGCCCCTATTTATTTACTTTTATTTTATGTGTATGAGTATTATACCGGCATGTATGTTAGTGCACCAGTGTCATGCAGTGCCCGTGGATGCCAGAAGAAAGTATTGGACCCCTGGAACCGGAGTTATGGACAACTGTCATTCACCATGTGGGTACTGGGAATTGAACCTGGGTCCTCTGGAAGAGCTCTTAACCTGAGCCATCTCTCCAGCCACCTCAGCCCCATTTCTAACAATTCTTGTTCATAGGAACTGCTTCACCACACACATTTTTACAATCTCTACTTCCCAGATCTTCCTTTACTCCAGATGTGGGCAACATCTGTCTGTGGAATGTGGCCCCAAGGAGGCTTGGAACCCAGAGTGAGAACTCAGCACCTGCACCCCTTTTCATACACACCACCAGTTCAGGCTGCTCATGTTCCTGAGCATGCGGTCCCCTGGGACCTAGAAGATTGAGTGGGACAGAGGCAAGCTTGCCCATTTTGCAGAGGACAAGCTGAGGCCTCAAGGCCCCGCGGGAAGGGCAGGGAGTAGAGTGAGGTTCACACCAGAGGCTGGGAGCAGAGGGGTTGGAGGGTCCTCACCGCCTGGCCCCTGGGGACCTCTCTGCTCTCTGCCCCACATTCCTGGCGCCTTGTGGATCCTGGGAAAGTGCCTGGCCCTGAAGTGGACAATGAAGGGGTTCTGAAACAGAAAAGCACCTCGAGACAAGGATGGGGGTTGGAAGATTCTGCCTGCCTTCAAGACGGCATAACCGAGTTCCAGGCCAGCCAGAGCCACTCAGTGAGACCCTGTCTCAAAAACAAAAGACAAAAAAACCCCAAAGAGGGCATAAGGGTTACTGGACTGAAGAGGAGAGAGAGGAGAGTGAGGTTGTGAGAGGGGCAGGAAAAGAAAGGAAGACCCAGAAAGATAAAAGGGGAGAGAGATGGAGGACAGGAAGCGAGGGGGCTGGGAGCGAAGGGCCAGGCCTGTTATACCAACACTAAGGGAGGCTGAGGCAAGAAGATCCAGAGTTTGAGGCTAGCCTGGGCTACAGCCAGACAATATTTCAGAAAGAGAGTGGGAGAGAGCACGCTCGAGAGAGAGAAAGAGAGAGAGAGAGACAGAGCGGAAGAAGGAAGGGAGAGGAGGAGAAGGGAAGAGGGAGATGAAGAAGAGTGAGCTTGCAATATGGCCGTGAGGGGAGGGCTTCTAAGGTCCCAGCCCCCTCCTTGTGAATCTATTTGAATCTACACACAGTTACAGGTCGCTACAGAAGGGAGAGACATTTCCTTCAGTAATATAACTAACCACTTGTAAGGCTCCCAAGCTTCTGTCAGTCACTCCTCACCCAGGATCCTGTAAGCAACCCTAATTAAACTCATTGGGACACACACACACACACACACACACACAAGCAAAGACCCCATGAAAGTGGTGGAGACTAATTAGAAAGAGGAAGGGAATCAGCAGGAGGGAGAGGGATAAGAGAGGATAAGGGCATGAGCATGATCAGAATACATTGTACATATGTATATAAAAATGTAATAAGGGGCTGGAGAGATGGCTCAGTGGTTAAGAACACTGATTGTTCTTTCAGAAGACCCAGGTTCGAATCCCAGCACCCACATGACAGCTAACAACTGTCCGTAACTGCAGTCCCGGGGGATCCGACAGCCTCTTCTGTCCTCCGCAGGCATTACATGACATGGGTGCACTCACCTACATTCAGGCAATACACGAATACACATAAAATAAAAATAATAAATAAAATATTTTTTAATGTAATAAAACCCACTATGTCTAAATAATGTATGCTAACAAAAGCATTTTAAAAAGGGGCAGGCAAGATGGCTCAGTGGATGAAAGTGTTTGGCACCAAGTCTGATGACCTGAGTTGGATCCCCAGAATTCAGGCGGTGGAAGGAGAGAGCCAACTCTGCAAAGTAGTTCTCTGATTTCCACACGCCCACACATATGATAACAATAATAATGTTTTTATTTTATTTATTTATTATTTATTTGTTTGTTTGTTTGTTTATTTATTTATTATCTTTCTGAGACATGGTCTCCCTGCAGCCCCAGCTGGCCTGGAACTCACTGTGTAGACCAGGCTAGCCTTGAACTCACAGAGCTCTGCCTGCCTCTGCCTCCTGATTGTTGGGATTAAAAACGTATGCCATCCCACCCAGTTTTTTTAATTTTTTATTTTATGTGTATACGTGCTATACCTGCATATGTGTAAGGCACCCATGTCCTGCAATGCCCTCGGAGGACAGAAAAGGACATCAGATCCCCTGGGAATGGAATTATGGATGGTTACTTACCTGCCATGCAGGTGCTGGGATTTGAACCCTGGTTTTCTGCAAGAATAGCCAGTGCTCTTAACCACTGGGCCATCTCTCCAGCCCCAATAATAATGTTTTGAATTAATAAAGATGACTTTAGAGAGAGAGATGCATCCTCACCCGCCTGCCATTACCATGCTAGGAGGATATAGAGCGGGTAAGCAGGACACAAATAGAGGAAGGAGCAGAGTCTGGCTCCTTGACAGGCCCCTGCCCAGCCCTGGGTCCTAGGCCAAGTCTCCCAGGGCCTTCCTGGCTGCCCAACCCCTCCCAGACTGCACCGTGCAGCAGCCCACCCCAAGGGACCCAGTCCCCTCAGCTCTCAACACTCAGCTGTTTCTCCAGGGTCCTGGGTTCTTCCGGTCTCTAAATATAGCCTGTCTCTTCTCTCATTCTCTCTCTCTCTCTCTCTCTCTCTCTCTCTCTCTCTCTCTCTTTCTCTCTCCTCCTTCCCTCCCTTCCTCCCTCCTCTATTCCAAGTCTTTACTCCTTTACTGTAACCCCACACTCAGTGTCTGTCTTTCTCTGCCTTATGCCAGGTCCTTTTCTCTCCCATTCCTTCTGCCTCATTCTGCCTCTGGTCTTTTCTATGAGTCTCTCTCTTGTATTTTGCTTGTATTATTATTATTAATAATAATTATTATTATGTCTTTTTGATTTTTTTAAAATTTTTTGTGAGACAGGGTCTCTCTGTAGCCCCAGCTGGTTTGGAACTTACTATGTAGACCAGGTTGGCCTTGAACTCACACAGATCCACCTGCCTCTGCCTCCTGAGTGCTGGGATTAAAGGTGTGCACCACCATGCCTGGCCTTTTGGGTCTTTTTGAGCAGGGTCTCCTTGTAGCCTCAGCTGACCTGGAGTTTGATATTTAGAACAGGCTGGCTTTGAACTCACAGAGATCTGCCTGCCTCTGCCCATACTTCTTCCTCCTCCTCCTCTTCTCCTCCTCCTCTTTTCCTCCTCCTCCTCCTCCTCCTCCTCCTCCTTCTTCTTCTTCTTCTTCTTCAGTTCTGGAATGGAACTTGGAGCCTTGTGCATGCTAGGAAACACTCTGCCATTGAGCCACATCCCAGTCCCTCACTGGGGGATTCTAGGCAGGTGCTGTACCACTGAGCCACACCCCAGCCCCTCACTGGGGGATTCTAGGCAGGGGCTCTACCACTGAGCCACACCCCAGCACTTCACTGGGGGATTCTAGGCACATGCTCTACCACTGAGCCATACCCCAGCCCCTTACCCCAGCCCCTCACTTGGGATTCTAGGCAGGGGCTCTACCACTGATCCACATCCCAGTCCCTCACTGGAGGATCCCAGGCAGGTGCTCTACCACTGAGCCACACCCCAGCACCTCACTGGGGGATTCTAGGCACATGCTCTACCACTGAGCCACACCCCAGCCCCTCACTGGGGAATTCTAGGCAGGAACTCTACCACTGAGCCACACCCCAGCCCCTCACTGGGGGATTCTAGGCAGGTGCTCTACCACTGAGCCACAATCCAGCCCCTCACTGGGGAATTCTAGGCAGGAACTCTACCACTGAGCCACACCCCAGCCCCTCACTGGGGGATTCTAGGCAGGTGCTCTACCACTGAGCCACAATCCAGCCCCTCACTGGGGAATTCTAGGCAGGAACTCTACCACTGAGCCACACCCCAGCCCCTCACTGGGGGATTCTAGGCAGGTGCTCTACCACTGAGCCACAATCCAGCCCCTCACTGGGGAATTCTAGGCAGGAACTCTACCACTGAGCCACACCCCAGCACCTCACTGGGGGATTCTAGGCACATGCTCTACCACTGAGCCATACCCTCACTTGGGATTCTAGGCAAGGGCTTTACCACTGAGCTTCAGTCCTTCTTGTACACACACACACACACACACACACACACACACACACACACACACACATACTATGACTCAGGCTGGCCTCAAACTCCCCTTCCTGCCTCAGCATTTTCTCCTGGTACTGAGATTACAGGCATGAGCTACCACAGATCACTTGCCTGTTTTTTGTTTTTTTTTGTTTTGTTGATCTTTTTGAGACAGGGTCTCCTTGTAGCCCCAGCTGTCCTGGAACTCACTATGTAGACCAGGCTGGCCTCGAACTCACAGAGATCCGCTTGCTTCTGCCTCCCAAGTGCTGGGATTAAAGGCATGTGCCACCATGCCTGGCGCTTGCCTGTGTTTTTAAAAATTGTTTTATTGGGGCTGAAGAGATGGCTCAAAGATAAGAGCACTTTTACTGCTCTTTCAGAAGACCCAGGTTTGACTCCCACATGGGAGGCTCACAAACTGTATGTAACTCCATTTCTGGGGGATCCAACACTCTCTTCTGACCTTTGAGGGCACTGCATGCATATGGTACACATACAGACAAGCAGGCACACACACACATGTGAATAAGAGTAAATAAAAATTTAAAATTAAAACATTAAATTATTTTGTTTTACTTATTTTTATATGCATTTTGGAACGCAGGGTCTTGAATATGGTGGGCAAGCTCTGTACTGCTGAGCTCCACCTGCAGACCTGTTCTGTTCTCACCTGTCCTTAAACTTCCCTGGTTCTCTCCCCTCCTTTTCCATCTTGTTCCTGCGTATCTGTGTGCCTCTCTCCATTGTGCCTGGACCTGGCTTTCCTGGCTCTTGTTGCCTTCCCTCTGCCCTGGAGCAGTGGCCAGGTAGTACCCAGACCCCGGATGTGATGGTAGGAAAGAGCTGGACAGCCTGTGTCTGCCCCCATGGGGCTGCCCAGCCAAGCAGAGCCTGCAGGGAGCAGACAGGGAGCCTGGGGCACTGGCAGATGGTGCAGGAGAAATGAGGCAGAGAGAGATAGGAAGAAGAGGCACCCCGCGGGGCCTGAGCCCAAAAATGGAAGGGTTAGTTGGACCCTGAGATTCAAGACTACAGAGATACCAGGCCTGAAGGATAGAGACCCAGGGAGAAAGAACAAGGGACAGTATGGGTGACCGAGACAGCCTGTGGGCAATGTGACTTCCAATGGAGGGAGTGGGGTGCAGAGAGAGGAGGTCAGGAAGCCAGAGAAACAGTCACAGGGATGGACGTCCTGGGAGCCAGAGGTCTTCGGGGAGACATGGGCCCTTGTGTGCACATACAGCTGCACAGACAGGATCTGTGGAGATAGGAAACCAGGACCAGGAAGAGACAGAACTGGGACAGACAGTAGTCGCTGGGAGAGATGAACATAAAGAATATGGAGGGCTAGGGTTATGGCTCAGTGGGTAGAGTGCTCGCCTAGCATGTAGGAAGCCCTGGATTTGATCTGTCTCCAGCACTGCATTAACCAGGCATGGTGGTTCAGGCCTGTCATACCAGCACTTGAGAGGCAGAGGCAGGTGGAGCTCTGTGAGTTTGAGCCTAGCCTGGTTACATAGTGAGTTCTAGGCTAGGGGAGGGGGGGTTGAGAGAGAGACAGAGACAGAGACAGAGATAGAGAGAGTGAGACATAGAGAGAGTGAGATATAGAGGAGGAGATGGGGGAGGAGGAAGGAGATGGGGGAGAAGGAGGAGGAGAAGGAGCAGGAGGAGGAGGAAGGAGGGAGGAAGGGAGGGAGGGAAGGAAGGAAGGAAGGAAGGAAGGAATGAAGGAAAGAAGGGAAGGAAGGAGGGAAGGAAGGAAGGAAAAAAGGCCAAGGTAAAGAGGGAGATTTCAAAGTGATACAGTGACAGACAGAAAACCCAGCCTGGTAAGACAGAAACACAGAGAAGGGGGATTCACAGAGCATGAAGGAAAAAGATACCCAGATATAGGAGACCAACCCAACAGTTGACTCAATGACAGTACCCAGAGAGAAAAGTGAGACCCAGACAGAGACAGAGAGGGACAGAGAGCCCAGCGTGACAAGACTGTATCAACTCTTCCAAAGATACAAATCCCAAAGAGACGAGGCAGATGCAGTTAGCTCCCTTCAGCCTCTTCCAGGCCTGAGGGGTGCCGGTCTCCATGGCAATCGCCCCAGATCCCCAGGGCAAATATTGTCCAGGCCAGAAGCTGCTGCCTAGCTGTGTTGACATAATGTCACGTTGGGTGGGATAGGGGCTCAAAAGGCCAGGATGTGGGACGGGAGCAGAGGGGCTCTCAGCTGGGGCTCTACACAGCGCCAGCCACCCTCCACCCCCAAATTCCGTACAAACATCTATCCCTCCATCCCTCCCCAGCTTCAGAGATCAACCTGCAGAGGTCCTCGATTGCCCCCTGGTGGTGGTGGATGAGCCTAGACGGGGCCTTTCCAGGCATCAAAGATGGAAGGAAGGCTGGGGCCAAAGAAATAACCCTGAGGTAGATGTGGATAGGTCGATGGCCTAACAAGCCTGAGCCTTGACTTCCAGGCCCAGTTATACAAAGAAAAAGAAGGGACACAGAGGAGGTGTGGAGGGCAGAAGGATGTTGCTCATTTGATAAAGCATCTGCCTAGCATACGTGAAGCTCCAGGTTCTATTCAGCACCACATAAACTGAGCATGATGTCTCACAGTACCCAAACTGTATTCCCAGCACTCAGGGAGGTGGAGGCAGGAGGACTTGTAGCAGAGATTTAATCCCCATTTTCTAGATGAAGAAGCTAAGGCTCAGAGAGGGGAAGTAATTTGCCCAAGGCAGCACAGTTCCTGGGCAATGCAAAAAACTGCCTAGAACAATCTTTCAAAATTCAATTTCCAGACTCGTAGGGGGAGGAGGGTGAGGAGAGGAGAGGAAGAGAGAGAGAAAGAACATAGACCCTGACTCTACCTACCCCCACTTCCTCCTCCAGAGGAGAGCCCCCTCCCACGCCTGTCTTTCAAGTTCTTGACATCTATCTGTGAGAGCCCTTGGAAAAGAACTCCATTAACTGTACCCAGCAGTCAGCAGCTGAACACTTCACACACAAGCGTTTGTCAACTGCTCTTCTCCTCTGGGAAATGTGTGCTCAGAACAGCCATTTACTGGAGCAAAACCCAAGGTCACTCTGATCACATGGACATTTGCCCCTTCAGCTCCCTGTCCTGGGGCTAGGAGATGTTCAAGTACAGGCACCCAGTGTGACACCTTTGCATATCCTCCCCTTCCACCGTCCATAACATAACCACCAGTCTCAGTTCTGGGTACCATGCCATGTTCCATGCTCTGGATCTATTCCCATTCCCCACCACTTGGACCCTCCTGGGCTCCCACAGTGCTCTGGGGCACCCCCCAAACAGGATAATAGGGTAATAGCCCTTAACACAGCCTTCTTCTAGTTTGTTGTTACTGATTTTAAATTTTTGTGGCATTTATTCATTTAAAAATTTTTCTTTGGGGCTGGAGAGATGGCTCAGTGGTTAAGAACACTGACTATTCTAAGCTGGGCATGGTGGTACATGCCTTTAATCCCAGCACTTGGGAGGCAGAGGCAGGTGGATCTCTGTGAGTTCAAGGCCAGCCTGGTCTACACAGTGAGTTCCAGGACAGCTGGGGCTACAGGGAGACCCTGTCTCAAAACAAACAAACAAAAAAAGAACATTGTTCTTGCAGAAGACCCAGTTTGGATTCCCAGCACCTACATGGCAGCTAACAACTGTCTGTAGCTCCAGTTCCAGGGGATCCAATAGCCTCTTCTGTCCTCCATGGGCATTGAGACATGGTTGCACTAACCTACATGCAGGCATAACACTCATACATATAAAATAAAAATAATAAATAAAATATTTTAATATTTTATTTTTATTTCTGGGGCTGGAGAGATGGCTCAGTGGTTAAGAGCACTGGTTGTTCTTTCAGAAGACCTGGGTTCAAATCTCACTACCGAGCCGGGCGTGGTGGTGCACGCCTATAGTCCCAGCACTTGGGAGGTAGAGGCAGGCGGATCTCTGTGAGTTCAAGACTAGCCTGGTCTACATAGTGACTCCAGGACAGCTGGGGCCTACAGGGAGACCCTGTCTCAAAAAGAAAAAAAAAAAAAACAAATCTCACTACCGACATGGTGGCTAACAACCATCCATAACTCAGTTCCAGGGGATCCGACACCTTCTTCTGTCCTCCGAGGGTACTGCATGAAATGGGTACACTTACACACATGCAAGCAAGGCACTCATACACATAAAATAAAAAGGAATAGCCAGGCATGGTGGCGCACGCCTTTAATCCCAGCACTTGGGAGGCAGAGGCAGGTGGATCTCTGTGAGTTCAAGTCCAGCCTGGTCTACATAGTGAGTTCCAGGCCAGCTGGGACTTCAGGGAAACCCTGTCTCAAAAAGACAAAAAAATAAAAAAGAAAAAAAAGAAAAAGAAAAAGAAATAAAATTTTTAAAATTTTATTTATTTTTATGTATATGAGTGTCTTGCCTGCATGTATGTAAGTGCTCCCTGCATGTATGTAAGTGCACCATATGTGTATGTTGCCTGCAGAGGCCAGAAGAGGGTGTCAGATCTCCTGGAACTGGAGCTACAGATGGTTGTTAACCACCATGTAGGTACTCAACTCTAAATGAGCCTCATCCTCCCATTTTCAAAAAGTTTTATTTTGTCAGCTAGAGCGATGGCTTAGTGGTTGGGAGCACTAGCTGCTCTTGCAGAGAACCTGGGTTCAGTTCCCAGCACCCACATGGCAGCTAACAACCATCCTGTTTTAGGATATCTGATGCCCTCTTCTGGCCTCTGCAAGCATTGCTTGACAGGGGTGTACTTACATACACACAGGCAAAACACTCATACATATAAAATAGATATTGGGGGCTGGAGAGATGGCTCAGTGGTTAAGAGCACTGGCTGTTCTTGCAGAGGACCTGGGTTCAGTTCCCAGCACCCACATGGCAGCTAACAACCATCTGTAACTCCTCCAAGTCCAGGGACTCCAATGTCTTCTTTTGACTTCCACAGGCTTTGCACAACATAGTGCACTTACATGCATTCAGGCAATATACTCATACCCATAAAATAAAATAATAAATAAAAATGTAAAACATTAAATCAAATTATATTTAATATTTTTTTAAAGCCAGGCAGGCATGGTGGCACATGCCTTTAATCCCAGCACTGGGGAGTGAGAGGCAGGGTGTCTCTGTGAGATGGAGCACAGTCTCCTCTATATAAGGAGTTACAGGCCAGCTGGGGCTACAGGGAAACCTGTTCTCAAAAACAAAACAAAGCAAAACCAACCAAAACAACAATGAAACCCCAAAGAAACAAACAAACAAAAATATTCACTGTCATGTACCTGTGGAGGCCGATGACTTTTGACCACCCTTGGAGCAGGAATTACAGGCAGTTGTGAGCCGCCCTCACAGGGGGATTCTAGGCAGGTGCTGATGTGGGGTCTGGGAACTGAAGAACAGTCTGTGCTCTTAACCATCCCTCTCCAGCCCCTCTCCTTCCATGTCTCTTACTGTCTTTCTAGCACTTATCAGGGCCTGAAATTTTCTTCCCAGGTCTGTGCTCGTCTTCATGGGCAAAACAAACTAAAGCTAGGGCTGCTGGTGAGCTCGAATGAGCGTCTGGTACACACGTATGTGTTAGGTGCTATTCATTTTGTGTATGGTGGTGTCACCATCTTTAAACTCAAGATCTAGGAGAGCAACTTTGTTTTGTTTTGTTTTTGGTCTTTTTGAGACAGGATCTCCCCGTAGCTAGCTGACCTGGAACTCGATATGGAGATCAGGCCGGCCTTGATCTTACAGAGAACCACCTGCCTCTGCCTCCCAAGTGTGAGGATTAAAGGCATGCACCTCCATGCGTGGAAAGGAGGAAAGCAACTTTGAGATTAACTTGATCACTATGGAAACCTTGGACAGAGCTTTGCATATAGTAGGTACTCGGGTTACTCTGTGTGTGTGTGTGTGTGTTTGTGTGTGTGTTGCTGGGGATTGAACCCAGAACATTAAACATGCTAGGCAAGCATTCTACCACTGAACTCAGCCCCCATCCCCTCACTGGGGGATTCTAGGTAAGGACTCTACCACTGAGTCAGCCCCCCAACCCACACTGGGGGATTCTAGGCAGGTGCTCTACCGCTAAGCCTCAATCCCAGCTTGGTTTTTAATGGCAATCTCACTGTATAGTCCAGGCTAGCCTTAAACTTGTGATCCTTCTCCTGTGACTTCAGAGTGCTGGGATCATAGATGTGTGTTCCACACCCAGTTCTCAGGAAGCTGCTGAGTAAGGGGAAGGAGGTTCACAGGTCTAGGAACTCCACTTTTCAGATGCAGAAACTAAAGCTTAGGGTCACACAATCAGAATGTGATGGAGGTAGGAGTCAAACCCAGATAAATCTGGTTCCAAAGCTTCCAGTGTGTCCTGAGGGAAGCCTTACTCTGCTTTCAGCCTCACTTCTCTACCTATAAAAACATGGTCTGTGTTCAGCAAAGGTGGCTCAGTGGGTAAAGTCACTTGCTGTCAAGTCTGACATCTGAGTGCAATCCCTGGAGCCCATGTAGTGGAAGAAGAGAGTCAACTCCCAAAAGTTATCCTCTGACCACCACAGGCACACCACTACAAGTGGCAGGTGGCTCATATGCATCTTAAAACCACCTGTTATTCCAGCTCCAAGGGATCCAATACCCTCATCTGGCCTCTGCTGGCACTCACACACAGAGCACATACACACACACACACACACACACACACACACACACACACACACAGATTCTGGAAGCTGGCCCTCGTGGTGCTGCCCTGTATTCCCAGCACCGGAGGGAGGGAGGAGACTGAAGATGAGAGAATCAGAGATTTAAGGTCATCCTCAGCTACACAAAGAGTTCCAGGCCAGCCTGGGGTACATGAGGCCCTGCCTCAAAATAAAAATAAAAGCCAGGCATGGTGATGCACACCTTTAATCCCAGAACCTGGAAGGAAGAGGCAGGTGGATCTTTGTGAGATTGAGGCCAGCCTGAGCTACATAGTGAGTTCCAGGCCAGCTGAGGGCTACAGGGAGACCCTGTCTTTTAAAAAAGAAAAAAATAATAATTAAGTAAATAAATAAATTAAAACTGAAAAGAAAAACAAGGTCTAGAAACTGGGCCTTGGCATTTTCCTGTAATCTCAGCACCTGGGTGGTGGAGGCAGGATTGCTAGGAAGTAGCTTAGGCTACATAATGGGTTTTAGGTCAGACTGGCCTAACAGAAAAATCCCTTCACAAAGATCAAACAAAGCAGGGCTGGAGAGATGGTTTAGCAGTTAAGTGCACTGGCTCCTCTGGCAGAGGATCCAGGTTCGATTCCCAGTACCAACGTGGTGGCTAACAACTGTAGGTAATTCCAGTTTAGGGGATCAGACACCCTCTTCTGGCCTCCGCCAGCACTGCATGAACAAACACATGAAGGCAAAACACTCATATACAAAATAAAAGAACTCCCAAGAAATGAAAGGAAACAAAGGCAGGAATCATGGTATACATCTGTAACCCCAGCATCAGGGAAGTGAAGACAAGTGTATCAAGATCAGGAGTTCAAAGTCAGCCTGGGCTAATGAGGCCCTGACTCAAATAAAAAGCAACAAAAGCCAAACAAGGTGGCTCTTGTCTGTAGTGTCAATACTTGGGAGGCTGGGTTGGAGGCAAGCCTGCGTTATGTATGCAATGAGGTACTCTCTCAAAAATACAGAACAACGCAAACACAAAAACAAAATAAAACAAAATGAATCCCTGGCCTGGATCATGGCTAGGCGTTGACCTTCAGTGGAGACTTGGGATAGGCAGTCCAATCTTGAAATCCATTGTCAGATTTAGCACCTAACCCCTCCCCACCCCCAGCTTTGGTGCCAGCTTGTACCGACGTGGTCAGCTGGTCTGGGTTTAACAACTCGGTCTGTGTCAAAATGCGGACTGGATAACGCTGTTGTGGCAGACTAGGACTCTAGGGGAGGGGGCTAGTGAACCAGGGGGCGGGGTCAAATTTTGAGGGCGGAGCTAATCCTATAGGAAGGTGTGGTTCTGGGTTCTGGGTTTAGTTTAATTCTTAGGTTAATCGGGGGCATGGTTAATGGCTCTGGGGGTGGGAATAGAACTTTAGCTGCCACAAGACCCAAGCCTCTGGGGGGCGGGGCTAGCTCAAATAAACAAGGACTGGGGACCCAGCTGGAATGAAAGCGCAGCTGCGCACAGGGTACCTGGGCAGACTTGAGGTTTAGATGTCAGGCTCTGATCATGCGAAGGAACTTCTGGGAAATCCAATAAAAGATTTAGGAGAGGTTTTTGGAATAGGGGAGTGTCTTCTTCCACCTCATCCTCCTCTCAGAACTGGGGGCTACCGCTTCGGGATGAAAAGCAGGAAAGACCCTGCCCCCTCCAACCTGTCTGCATCCGTATTGGCCGAGGAGCCTGTGCGACAGGCTCTCATTGGTTCCTAACAGGCAAGGGGGGGGGGCGGTCTAGAGAAAATGCACTCAGTTTGTGGGCGGGACCAGACAGTACCTAGGGGGGACCCGGACGCAGCCAATCCTGGCCTGAAGATCGTGTTGGGGACTGGCAGTGCAGTCTCCCGACCCCCCTTTCTGGGCATCCTGGGGGATGACCCCAGTGCCAGGCTGGGCGCCGGCCGCCTGATGCTGGGTGGGCCAAGCTGGGGATGCTGGAACGAAGGGCGTTGCTATGGCAACGGGAGGCAGGGCCTGGGGGGGGGACCGGGCCCGGGCTGGGGCTGGGGGGGCCGGTTGTGGCTGTGGCGGGGCGATGGCGGAGCGCGGCCCGGCCTTCTGCGGTCTCTACGACACGTCTTCGCTTCTACAATACTGCAACGGTGAGACCGCTCAGTTCCCACCCTGGCCCCACTCTGGGCTGGCCCTGTCTCCTCTTGCCCCAACCCTCTTCTTCCAAGTCCTTAGCTCCCGGTTTTCCCTATAAACAGGATTTTGACCCCGGAGCAAGGTTCCCCATCCCCAAAGCCAAGAGCCGATGTCCCACCTGCTCCCAAGGTGGCTAGATAGAAGGAAGGATAAATATCCTGAAGAAGCCTGTGCTTAGAAGGAGGGAAGGCCTGGAAGGGGGGGGGGTGTCTGCTGAGCCTGGAACCCAGTCTCCCCCCTCAACCCTCTGGGACCCTACTCTGTGTCCCTAGCATGGCAGGGGGAGGCAGACAGCTGGGGGTGGGGTGGGTGATGCTAAGTTGAGGGCTGGGCATTGGACCAGTCAAACACCAAAGGACTTCCCCTCTACTCTATTCCCAGTCTTCAGCCCTGCCCCCCTCCCACCCATTTCTCCCTAGACGGATGACTATGGCCCCAAAAGGGCCATTTTGAGTGTCTAGCTCGGATGAGGGGTCCTGAGAGGGAGAAGAGGGAAGACAGGAGAAGTGGAAAGTGGGGGCTGGTCTCTGGGCCTGTAGAGACCAGAGAACTTGAGTCACTGGGTGGGACCATCAGACCCAAGGCCTCAGCTTGAAGCTGGCTGCTCAGGGTCAATCTGCCCCCAGGGCACTCCTAGGAGAAGGGCCTGAGAAAGGGCTGTTTCTGAGTTTGGAGGTCACTCCCCTGGGCACACACCCTTTGGCCAGAGACCCCTGGAGTTGGCAGATGACCTAGAATGTTCATCTCATCCTTTTTGCCTTTAAGGGGCAGGATGACAGATCAAGTATGGGTTCTGCCCCTAAAAGGGAAAAAAGATGTGTTTCCTTGCAAAAGTGACTTTGACCTTCTGGACTCCCATGTACTGCAGCTATTTGATTTGGGGTGCATAAGGTGCGTTAGGTACCATATTTAATGGCTTATTTTATTCTGGATTTATTAACCATATATCATGTTCTGGGAAACATGGTAATCCAGGGCCTAATTGATATAGAATTAACTGTAGTATTACTAATGGTAGGTAGAAAGGGCTCCATATAAGGCCGATGGTTGTCTCCTGACCCCCCTCCCTAACTGGCTAAGTGACCCTTGTCTCTAAACTCCCTCCCTCCCTCCCACCTCTCTCTTCAATTTCTTCCTTTTGCAAAATGTGATGACCTATAGAATCTTGGGACTTCTTAATGGATTTCAATTCTCTGCAGCACTCTCCCTCTGACCTCTAGAGCCCACCCCCATCTTCCTTCTGCAGGTTCATCCAAACACCGGACCTGAGAAGGCTGAGTAGGTGGGGGGAGGGAGGGAGGGAGGGCGATAGGCGATTGGGCCACGGAGGGAGAGGGGGGGGACCAGAGGCTGCAGTGCAGGAGCCCAACAGACAGGCTGGGCAGCCTAGGGACACAGGATGGCAGGTGCAACCTCCGGCCTCGCTCATGTTCCTGATACCATCTTTATTTAAACCAGGCTGAGATTCAGGGCCTCCTCAGCTGTGGTCAGCAATGAGTCTGGGTAGGAATGGTCTGGGAGGGGAGGGAGAGGAAGGCCACCTAAGACATCCCCCCCTCACCTGGGGGAGGGAATGGACAGAGTAAGGGGGAGCGATGGAGTCACTGAAAACTGTACCTGTGGGTTGAAGAGAAGGGAAAGAGACAAATCTAGGGTGGGGTATAGAGGCTACATAAAAGGAGGGGGACAGAGGAGAGAAACTCTGGCTAGGCCAAGGGATCCGGTGTCATCCTTGGCATCTCTGCCTGCTTGGGTCTCTAGGGTCTAAGTGATGCCTGCAATCCCTATGTCTGCCGCCAGGGGTCGTAGACGCTCTATCCTTGCAGCTTGAGGGGGGGCCGAACCCCTTAAGAGAGGAAAGGAAGGGGAAGTGGGGGAGGAACATGACCCAACCTTTTGGTTTGGAAAGTCTTAGATACGGAGAGAGAACGTGCATATCTGCAATAGAGTATTGATATTCGTCAGAACGGTGGGGCCCCGCTCTAGAACGTTGTCACTAGTAGGTTGATGTCATCTTTTCGATGCTGATATCACTCAGAGGTATTTAGCATCTTAGTCACAGAATCTTAAAAGCAGAGTGAGGCTCTGGGATGGGTGGATGTTGCAAGATAGAAAGGGACTTTCCCCACCACCATCACCCCCCCCAGGTCGCATGGAGGGGACGGGAGGGGGGAGAGCGAGAGAGCTAGAGAGAGCTAGAGACAGACCTGGGATTTACTATCTAGCTACTACTATCTATGCATAACACATGAATGCATATGGGGGAGGAGGGAGGGGGATGAGGAGAGAGAGGAGAGAGAGAGAGAGAGAGAGAGAGAGAGAGAGAGAGAGAGAGAGATCCTCCTTGTGGGAGCCCTCTTCTCATGCCATTCTCCAAGCATCCCAGGGTGCAGGAAAAGCAGGGAGCATGGCTGGTCCCTGATAGACCCTGGAAAGACCCGGGACGCTCCTGGCCTGGGAGCCCCTGGTGGCCCCCTTGCAGCCAGCGTCTCCCTGGCGTTCCAGATGACAATCTGTCGGGTACCAGTGGTATGGAGGTGGACGACCGCGTGTCGGCGCTGGAGCAGCGGCTGCAGCTGCAAGAAGACGAACTGGCGGTCCTAAAGGCGGCGCTGGCGGACGCGTTGCGTCGCCTGCGGGCCTGTGAAGAACAAGGCGCAGCACTGCGCGCCAGGGGCACCCCCAAGGGCCGCGCCCCCCCGCGTCTGGGCACCACCGCCTCGGGTATCCTGTCTAGGTGGAGGGTTGTGATGAGGCGGGCCCGAGGCCTGGACCCCACACTCACCATCCTCTAACTCCATCGCTCCAGTGTGTCAGCTCCTGAAGGGACTTCCCATCACCAGGACACCCCTCAATGGCTCGGGACCCCCGCGACGCGTGGGCGGCTATGCCACCTCTCCGTCTTCCCCCAAGAAGGAGGCGACCTCCGGGCGCAGGTAAAGCAGACCTTGTAGGAGGCTTGAGGGGCAAAGGCCTGAGCTCCAGCATCACTTGCGTTATCCCTTCATCACCCTGGTCTTTACACAGCAGCCGCCGCTACCTGTCACCTGAGCGTCTGGCCTCGGTGCGCCGCGAGGACCCTCGGAGCCGAACCACATCTTCCAGCAGTAACTGTAGCGCAAAAAAAGAAGGGTACGTAGTGGGGTGGGGCCCGAACCCCAGATAGGATGTGGAGTGAGTGCACGGGGGAATTTAGAGAGGAGCCCCTGACCGTGAGGTCATAACCTAGAGAGGGGTGAGCTTGTTCACAAGGGTTGGGTGCAGTGTTGGGATAGCCTGGTCAAAATGGAAGGCCTGCAGGGGCGTGGCCAAAATTGGGGGGTGTGGCCAGAGGTTAGGAAACTGGAACGAACCCCAAAGACAAGGGTGGTAAAGGGCAGCTGAGGAAGCTAGGGAGGAGCCAGGTTCATGGGTGTGACTATTAAGGTAAAAGAAAGTCTCCATTGAGTCTCAGGCTAGAGTCAGGGTCCAAGACTCAGAGTTTCTATAGGGAAAGGAAAATAATTAAAGATAAGGGTGCGGTTGGAATTTGGGGGTGCTGTTAGAGTTGGCTTGAGAAGAATCAGAACCTGGGGTGAGGAGAGTGGGGTTACCACCAAGTGAGGACCTGTCATTTCAGGAGCCTGTGTCTGGTAGAGCCAGAAGATGCCAGATGGAAATAGGATTTTAAACTTGGGTGGGGCCATAGTGGGTGTGGTCCAAGTTTAAGAGATTGCTTGGACAGCATTGGGACTGGGTTCTGAGAAAGTGGGCAGGGTCAGAATGCTTGGTGGGGTCTGAGGAAAGAGGTGAGGGAGCTGTCAGTTACTAAGAGAGGGAAGCTGAGTGTGATGGTGGCTCAAGCCTCTAACCACAGTAGAGATTGAGGGAGGCCAGTTACACAGTGAATTCTAGTACAGCCTGGATTAAAAATAAATAAAGGTGTAGTGTACTTGCCTGTCATCCCAGAGCTGGGAGGTAGAAGCAAGAGAATCAGGGAGTTCAAGGTCATCTTCTCACTACATACCCTGCTGGAGGCCAGCCTAGGCTACACGAGACCCTGTCTCAAGAGAGAGGAGACAGAGACACAGAGACAGAGAGCCAATCCAGGGCAAAGTTAGAAAGTGGAAGTGGGGAGCTGGAGAGATGGCTCAGCAGTTAAGAACACTGACTGTTCTTGCAGAAGACACAGGTTTGAATCTCAGCACCCACATGGCAGCTAACAACTGTCTGTAACTCCAGTTCCAGGGGATCCAACAGTCTCTTCTGACCTCCGAGGGTATTGCAAGACACGGGTGTGCTTACCTACATGCAGGCAATACACACATATACATAAAATAAATAAAATATTTTAAAAAACAATTAAAAAAATAAAAGAAAGTGGCAGTGGGTGTGATCAGAGGTGGAGTCAATTTAAGATTTGGGCAGAGTCATAGTGTAAGGGTGTGATCCTGCTGTCACTTGGTGTGGCCAATGTTGAGAGTCTGGGCTATGTCAACTGCCCCCTGCACATTTCAGTTTCACTGTAATAATATGTTCTGGTCAGGCTTAAATGCATTTGCCCATTCCATTCTCACAAGCACCCTAGAAAGTGTAGATATTCTATCCCATTTTTTAAAAGGTGTATTTATTGTTACTTTATATACATGAGTGTTTTGCCTGCATGTATGTAAGTGCACCACATGAGTGCAATGCCCAACGGAGGCGTTGGATCCCTTGGAACTGGAGTTACAGGTGGCTGTTAGCCATCATGTGGATGCTGGATGCAGGGAACCGAACCTGGGTTCCTCTTAATCGCTGGAGGCCAGCGATTTTTAAAATGAGGAAATCGAGGCAGAAGTTGGGCAATCTGTCCACGCTTCCAGAAAGGGGCAGAACTAGGGATTTGAGCTCAGGCAAGCTCGATCCCAGGTCTGTGCGATCCACTAGTCTCTCCGCTGCTCCCCCACCCCAAAGCGCTGGGTAATCAGGACTCCACTGGCCCGCCTGTGGGGATCCGGTGCACCCCCACACACCCTGCCTGGGTCAGGGGCAGAGGGCGGGGCACGGAGGGGCGGGGCGGGCGCCTCCCAGGGCCGGAAGCCGTGGAGTTGGTCCCGGCTCCACCCCCGGCCCCGAAGCTCCGCCGGCCGCCGCCATGAGCTGCTTTGGAGCTTGGTGAGACCCTTTCGCAAACACCCCTGAGCCTGATCTTCTTGATCCTGGATCCCAGGCCTAACCTATCCCACCAGGGAACCGAGCACCAAGGGCTCCCCTATTTCTCCTGCAGCCGAGAGGAGGTGGAGACACGCCCCTTCCTCTAAACTTTCACTGCTTACCTGGCTGCCAGAAATTTGGGGTGCTGGGATGAGGCGGAGGGAGGGGAGGAGGGAGTGCCGGGGAGCATTTTGCTGAATAAGAGGGAGGGTCCTTTAGAGACTGCAGTCTTCCAGGATCGAGTGCCTGCCACTTCGTGCTGTGTGATCTTTTGGCGATCTCTGCCTCTCTGGGCCTGTGTCTTAGGCTCTGCAAGATCTACCGAGCAAAGCACAGGGCCTGCAGAGAGGTAGCGCTCCGCTCCTTTCGCGCCTGATTATTCGTCAGAGACCTCCACAGAACCACGGGGTTGGGGAGTACTTCCTCACTTATCTGATCTGCCTGTTAAAACACTTCTTTTTTTCTTTCTTTTTATAATTGCATCTTATCCTGACAGCAAAACCAAAGAAGTTATCTTCAGCATGGGTGAGTGTGGAGGGTGGGCGGGGCCTGATTGATTGTTAGGCTTGGGGGGATGGGGGTCAGGGTTGGGGATCTGGTGTCCTGGCTGCTAGGCCTTTGCCTGTCTGTCCTGATTTTCTCCACCTGTTTATTAACAAAGAAAGAGAGATAGAAGGGGGAGGAAGAAAGAAAGAAAGAAAGAAAGAAAGAAAGAAAGAAAGAAAGAAAGAAAGAAAGAAAGAAAGAAAGAAAGAAAGAAAGAAAGAAAGAAAGAAAGAAAGAAAGAAAGAAAGAAAGAAAGAAAGAAAGCGAGCAAGCAGCCGGTGGCGGTGGTGGCACATGCCTTTAATTCCAGTGCTTGGGAGGCAGAGCCAGGTGGATCTCTGTGAGTTCAAGGCTAGCCTGGTCTACATAGTGAGTTCCAGGCCAGCTGGGACTACAGAGAGACCCTGTCTCAAAAAAAAAAAAGAAAGGAAGGAAAAGAGGTGGTGGAGAGATGGCTCAGCAGTCAGTTAAGAGCACTGGCTGCTCTAGCAAAGGACCCGGGTTCAATTCCCAGCACCCACATGATGGCTAACAACTGTCCCAGTAACTCCAGTTCCAGGGGATCCAACATCTTCTTCGGACTTTACATACATGCAGGCAAAATACTCACACATAAAATAAAAATAATAAATCTTTTAAAATTCAAAAAAAAAAGAGAGAGATAGAGCTAAGTGCCTGCAACCCCAGCATTTGGGAAGCTGAGGCTGGAAGACAGAAAATTGGAGAGGTCAGTCTGAGCCACTTAGAGAGACCCTGTCTACATGTAAAGGCTGGATGTGGTGGCTTGTAATCCCAGCACTTGGGAGGCTGAGGCAGGAGGATTATCTTGAGTTCCATGCAAGCCTGACTTACATAGTGAGGTGCAGGCCGGTCTGGGTTATAAAGACCCTGTATCAAATAACAAAAATAATGATAGTAATAATAATGATTAGAGGGATGGGATTAGGCCTAGGGGCTGGTGTGGCTGACCTCTGAGGGTGTCTTGGCAGAGGAGGGCTCCGTGAAGATGTTCCTTCGGGGCCGCCCTGTGCCCATGCTGATCCCGGCTGAGCTGGCACCTACGTACAGCCTGGACACACGCTCTGAGCCACCCTCCAGCCGGCTCAAGCTAGACTGGGTGTATCCTTTGGCTAAGCTTCCTCCCTGTCCCCTTGGAAGAGGGCAGGTCTTGGAGAGGGGCTTTCAGCAGGAGAGGGGTGCTCAGGGGCCTCAGCTGGGATTGACCTAGTCACAGGAGCCCAGATATGGCTCAGGGTGCACAGAGGGAAGCAGTGTAGCCAGATTGCCCTTCTGTAAGCTTTTAATACAGTGACTGTGTGCAGAGCACTTTGTTGACACAGACTACCCTTGAACTTCTTATGTAGTCAAGGATGATCTTGAACTCCTGATCTTCTCACCAAGTGCTGGGATGGTGGGAGTGCACCCAACCACTCCTGGCTTAGCACAGCACTTGTTTTGTTTTGTTTTGTTTTGTTTCTCACTATATAGCTCAGGCTGGTCTGGAACTTATTGTGTAGATTAGGCTGGCCTCAAACTCAACAGAAATCTGCTTATCTATGCCAAGTGCTGGGATTAAAGGTGGGTGCCACCACTCTGGAACAAAAATTTTTTGTTATAAAGGTGTTATTTTCATGGTACCCATTTCACAAGTAGGAATGGATAAAACAGTAGCTTCTCCCCCAAACAAGTGCCAGGAATAGCACCTAGAGCCTTGTACATGCTAGGCAAGCACTAAGCTATACACCTAGCCCTCAGAGAGGATTCTAGGCCAGTGCTCTACCACTGGGTCACGTCCCCAGTCCGTCACTGACAGATTCTAGGCAGGAGCTCTACCACTGAGCCATACCCCAGCCCCTCACTGGGGAATTCTAGGCAGGGGCTCTACCACTGGGCCACACCCCCAGCCCTTCACTCATGGAGTTTGGGCAAGTACTCTTAACAAGCCCTTGATTTTTTTTTGAGTGTCCCTATGGCTGGCTTTAAACTCAGCATCCTACCTTAGCCTTCCAAGTGATAGAATTGCAGGTGTGCACCTCACAGGGGGCTCCCTTTGCCCCTCGTAAAGACACCTGTCACTGGATTTAGGGCCCATGGATCTCCAGTAGGATGACCTCATCCTGAGATCCTAATTACATTTCCAGACACCCATATTCCACATACAGTCATTGTCACAGCTTTGAGGGAGGGGTCAAGACCCAAGACATAGACCTAGCAAAGCATGGTGACTGGCCTGTAGTCTCAGGAGACAGTAGGATTGCTGTCAGTTGGAGGTCAGCCTGGGCTACATTGTGGGACACTGCCAAAATAACCCAGAGAGGGTCAGGAACGTGGCTCAGTCAGCAAAGTGCTTGCTGTGCAGCATGGGGACCTGAGTTCCATTCCCAGGGTCCACAGGAGGAAAAAATAATGAGCCAAGTGTATGTCTGTAATTCCAGCACAGGGTGGGGCAGAGACAGGAAGATCCCTGGGGCTGGTTGGCCGGCCAGCCTAGCTGAATCTGTGAGCTCCAGGTTCAGTGAGAGACTGTCAAAATTAAGGTGGAAAAAAAAATAAGGTGGGGCATGATTGAGGGAGGACACCTAGCCTTGACCTCTGGCCTCTATCCCACTGCAGAAGGTTGGGCGTGGTGGCGCACACCTTTAGTCCTAGCACTTGGGAGGCAGAGGCAGGCAGATCTCTGTGAGTTTGAGGCCAACCTGGTCTACATAGCCAGTTCCAGGACAGCTGGGACAATAACAACAACAAAAAACCCACTGCAGAGGCAGCAGAAGAGACAGAATGTTCCAGGGGTCTGGCTGTCCAGAGAGCCATTCACTTTGCTCAACAGGCTCCTTAACCTGCCCCTGGGTATCTCCAGCTATGGCTACCGGGGCCGGGACTGCAGGGCCAACCTTTACCTCCTGCCCACTGGGGAGGTGGTGTACTTTGTGGCTTCCGTGGCTGTACTGTACAGCGTGGAGGAGCAGAGACAGCGGCACTACCTGGGACACAATGATGACATCAAATGGTGAGGCTGGTGAGGTGGGGCAGGGCGGGGGATGGGAAAGCACAGGCTTGGGCATTGATCCAATCTGTTGGCAACTGGGCCTCTTTCCGAGTGACTGCCACCATGGTGTGTGAGAGCCAGTGCAGGGTGTGATGCATCCAACCAGCTAC
>NW_008354956.1:1817746-1842953 GCF_000622305.1 Nannospalax galili | reverse complement strand
CCCTGTAGCCCCAGATGTCCTGGAACTCACTATGTAGACCAGGCTGGACTTCAACTCCCAGAGATCCTCCTGCCAAGTGCTGGGATTAAAGACCTGAATCACCATGCCCAGCTTTATTTTTAATTTTTTTTGTGTGTGTGTTTTTGAGGCGGGGTCTCCCTGTAGCCCCAGTTGGCCTGGAACTCACTATGTAGACCAGGCTGGCCTCAAACTCACAGAGATCCACCTGCCTCTGCCTGTCAAGTGCTGGGATTAAAAGTGTGTGCCACCACACCTAGCTTATTTTTAATTTTTAAAATTTATTTTTGTTTTATATGTATGGATGCTTTGCCTGAATGTATGTCAGCACAACATGTGAGTGCAATGCCCTTGGAGGCCAGAAGGCATCAAATCCCCTGGAACTAGAATTATTGACAATAGTTAGCTGCCATGTGAGTGCTGGGAACTGAACCCAGGTCCTCTGCAAGAGCAGCCATGCTCTTAACCATTGAGCTATCTTTCCAGCCCAAATTTGTTTAATTTTATGTGTATGAGTTTTTTGCCTGCAAGTAAATGCACCATGTGTATGCAATGCTGGTGGTGGCCAGAAGAGGGTGTCAGATTCCCTAGAATCGGAGTTACAGATGGTTGTTAGCACCCACCTGAATGCTGGGCACTGAACCTGGGTCCTCTGCAAGAGCAGCTGGCACTTTTAACCAATGAGCCATCTCTCCAGTTCCACATTTATCATTCTTACGTGTATTGCTTGAGTGTATGTATGTGCTCCACATGCATACTGGAGCCTGCATTGGTTGGATCTCCTGGAATTGGAATTACAGCGATAGTTGTGAGTCACCATGTGGGTGCTGGGAACTGAACCAAGGTCTTCTGCAAAAGCAATAAGTGTTCTTAACCACTGAGCCATCTCGCGAGCCTTCCATGAACCCCCAATTCATGTTTACTGTGTAAATAACTCCATTGGCCAGTTTGTGGAATGAATGACAGGCAATTATGAATCCAGCTGCTAAGGAAGTGTCCTTGGTCCCTGCAAACCCCTCCCCCAGCTGAGCCCTGTTCATTCTCTGTCTCCACAGTCTGGCTGTCCACCCAGATATGGTCACCATTGCCACGGGACAGGTAGCAGGCACCACAAAGGAGGGCAAGGTAAGGCTGTGAGGCTGCTTAAAGGGGCTTGATGGAAGCGGGACCCCCTCCCAGATAATGCACCCCCCCACCTCTTTTCTGCAGCCGCTGCCTCCCCACGTGCGAGTCTGGGACTCCGTTTCCCTCTCCACCTTACATGTTCTGGGCCTTGGGGTGTTTGACCGAGCTGTGTGCTGCGTGGGTTTCTCTAAATCGGTAAGTCTTTAGCCTAGCCTGGCACAATCCCTTCAGAAAGTACCTACTAGGATGGGGGCTGTGCCTCAAGATGACAGTGGAGCCATGCCCCCTTAGAATTCCTGGCCCTGGAGCCTCACAGCCATGTGGGGTTATCCATTACAGCACAGGGCACACCGTGCCCTTCTTTTTTTGTTGTTTTTTTACCTATGCAGTCTAGAAAATTCCTTATCTCCCCTGGCATTTCAAGCCCAGTACCTAGTGCCTTGTGTCCAACCCAAACCCTAGATAAGCACAAACGCTAAAGTAATCCTTGTGGAATTTGTGGAATAAGTTGATGTTGCTGCAAATGACCATGATGGATGGATTATTTTTTTCAGTTGGGGTTTTGTTTAAAAGTGTTGGTATGCAGTGGATTGGGGAGCAAAAGATAGCTTGTACTCCACAAAGATAGATTACGAAACACTGAGCTTGGGCATGGTGGGCATACCTGTGAGCCCGGTCTTCGGGAGGTTGGAAGCAGGAGAATCAGGTGTTTGAGGTCAACCTTTCCTACATGGGACTTTGTCTCAAAAACACAAACCAGAGGCAGAGGCTGATGGATCTGTGTTCAAGGCCAGCCTGGTCTACCTAGTGAGTTCTAGGCCAGTCAGAGCTACATAGTAAGACCTTGTCTCAAAACAAAAGGGGAGGAAGGGAAGGGAAAACACTGAAGGCTGGAAATGTAGCTCAGTTGGTAGAGTTCTTGCTTAGAATGCAGGAAGTCCTGCATTCCATCACCAGCACAACATAATCTGAGCTACATGAGACTCTGCTTTAAAAAAAACGGGGGGGGGGGTAGAGAGATGGCTCAGTGGTTCAGAGTGCTATTTATTTATTATTTATTTATTTATTTTATTTATTTATTATTTAGTGTGTATATGTGAGTGTTTTGCCTGCATGTATGTGAATGTATCACATTCATACCATACCCCCAGAAACCAGAAGAGGACGTTGGGTCTCCTACAAGTGGAGTTATGGATGGTAGTTAGCTGTCATGTGGGTCCTGAGAGCTGAACTTGGTTTCTCTGGAAGAACAGACAGTGCTCTTAACTACTGAGTCATCTCTTCAGCCCCAGCCCCTGTTTTTGGAGACAGGGTTTCACCATTCAGCCTGGTCTCACAGAAATTCACCTGCCTCTGCCTCTTGAGTGCTGAAATTAAAGGCATGTGCCACCATGCCCAGCTATAATATCTTTTTACATTTATCTATTTATTTATTTATTTATTTATTTATTTATTTATCAGTCATGCACCTGTGTGTGTGTGTGTGTGTGTGCACATGCCACAGCATTTGTGTGGAGGTCAGAGGACAACTTGCAGGAGTCACTGCTTTCCTTTCACTGTGTGGGTCTCAGGAACAGAACAGAACTCAGGTGGTCAGGCTTGCTGACAGGCGCCTTTAACCTCTGAGGCATCTCATCAGGCCTAACCCCCCACCCCTCACCCTGATCAACTTTAATAATGGCTGGATTCATGTACGTAAAGTCATTCCAGGACTGGTGGGTGTGGCCCAATGGCAGAGGACTTGCCAAGTCTGCTGCGGAGTAGTCCCAGGTAAGGACAGAGTAGCTGAGTTTCTTAGGGATGAGTCATTGGGAAAGGCAAATTATTAAAGTCTTTAAGGGGAAAGTCATGTAGTGCCTGCCGGTACTCCCCACTACTAAGAAGGCTGAGGTTAGACAACGGAAAGTTCCAAGACCAGCTTGGGCAATGTGAGTACTTAAAAACACTTTTTTAAACATTTAATGATTTATTGGGACTGGAGAAATGGCTCAGGGGTTAAGAGCACTGGCTGCTTTTGCAGAGGACCTGAGTTTGGTTCCCAGCACCTACACAGTCACTAATAACTATCTCTAACTCCAGTTTCAGAGGATTCGGCACCATCTTTTGGCCTTTTCACATAGATGGTGCACATATATACATACAGGCAAACATACACATGAAATTTAAAAATAAATATTTAAAAACAAAAAAACCACCCACGGGGCTGGAGAGATGGCTCAGTGGTTAAGAGCACTCTTGCAGAAGACTTGGGTTTGGTTCCTAGGACCCAGATGGCAGCTAACAGCTGTCCTTAACTCCAGTTCCAGGGGATCCAACACTCTCACCTGTCCTCAGTGGGCACTTCATGACATGAGTGTACTCACATACATGCAGGCATAACACTCATAGACATAAGAATAAATTTTTTTGTTCAGCATGGTGGTGCATACTTTTAATCCCAGCACTCAGAAGGCAGAGGCAAGCGATCTCTGTGAGTTCGAGTCTAGTCTGGTCTAGTCTAGTCTAGTCTAGTCTAGTCTAGTCTGGTCTAGTGAGTTCCAGGCCAGCTGGGGCTACAGGGAGACCCTGTCTCAAAAGACCAAAGAAAAAAAACAAAAACGCTGACAGAAGCAACTTAAGGGGAGAAAGGGGCCTATTTGGCTCAATTCCAGGTTACAGTCCATCATTTGGGGGAGGTCAGGACAGCAGGGATCTGAAGTAGCTAGTGGCATTCCCTCCACAGTCAGGAGCAAGGGGCAGTGAATGAAACATGCTAGTGCTTTCTTTCCCTGCTCTTAAGCAGTTCCAGATCCCCTGCCTAGGGAATGGTGCCACCCACATTGGGCAGGTCTTCCCAGCTCAGTGTCATCAAGACACTTCTCCCCAGTCATGCCCACAGGCCAACCAAATCTAGACAATCACTCATTGAGATTCCCTTCCCAGGTGATTCTAGACTATGTCAAGAGTGGGACATAGAGAAATGTTTTCTAACTCTAACTTTCTCTGTCTCTCTCAGAATGGGGGCAACTTGCTGTGTGCAGTCGATGAATCCAACGATCATGTGCTTTCCGTGTGGGACTGGGCCAAGGAGACCAAGGTGGTAGATTGCAAGGTGGGGCGACCTGGCAGCTCTCCTTCCCTCCCTGTGTTGGCCCTGAAGAACTTGCTGCGTCTCTTGGTTAGGGGGTCTGCAGCCAGACTCACATTTAAGTCTTGGCTCTGGTGTCATCTGCTATGTGACTTTATGTGAATGGCTTCCCCTTTCTGAGCCTCAGTTGCCTCAGCAATGGAAAATGAGGCTCGTGGTGATGTCCTCCTCTTGGGAGGTAGGAGAGTTGAGATGTCGTATGGGTAGACGGGGCTCAGTGCAAGGGTTGTGTGATGTTGTACAACTGTGATCCCAGAGCATGGTAGGGAGCTGAGCAAAGTGGATCCTGAATTTGAGTCTAATCTGAGCTACCCTGCTTCAAGAAAGCAAGAGAGAGAAAAGGGGGTGGGGGGGTGGAGAAGGTAAGGTAGGAAGATAAGATACTGCCTAAGATCACTTGCCTGGGCTGAGGCCAGGAAACCTCAATCTAGGTCTGGGCTCTCTGTTTAGGAAAGGGTGGAGAGATAGAGACTGAGCTGGATCAAAATATAGCTGTGTGGCCTTATGCAAGTAGTTTGCCTTCTATGAACCTGGTCTATAATTGAAGATACCAATGGGGCTTATCTCCTGGGACAATGAGGCTTAAATCAGTTAATGGGTTTTATAAGTGCTCAGCAGTGTGTGATTGGGAAGGTCCTGGCAAGTTGGCTGTCCAGTGCACAACCCCCACAGCTGTACAGGATGGTCCTGTGTGGGATCTGTAGGGTATAGAATGGTAGTTCCTGGTGGCTTTGAGAATTCCTCATCTGGTCTCTCCTGACGCCTCCTGCAGTGCTCCACTGAGGCTGTGCTGGTGGCTACCTTCCACCCCACCGACCCCACTCTGCTGATCACCTGCGGGAAATCCCACATCTACTTCTGGAGTCTGGAGGGAGGCAGCCTGAGTAAGCGGCAGGGCCTGTTTGAGGTGAGAGCTATGGGTATTGGGTATGGGCAGGCAGAGACGCTTGGCCTCAGGGCTCGGCAGTGTGGGGAGGATGGGCTACTACCTGCACATCCTATCTAGGGAGACGCCTCCTGAACTCTGAAGTGGGAGGAATAACAGCAGCTCCCAGTAGATGCCAAATTCCCAATGAATGATGCTGTGGGCAGAGATGTGGGAATCACAGAGGCCAGAGGCTGGCTGCAACTGATAAGCTGAATCAGAATCTGGGCAGGAGAACTGGACGAAGTGGCATGTGTCTTTAATCCCAGCACTGAAGAGGCAGAGGCAGGCACATTTCTGTAAGATCAAGACCAACTGGTCTACTTAGTGAGTTCCAGGCCAACTGGGGCTATAGTTGTCTCAAAAAGACAATAATCATCATCATCATCATCATCATCATCGAGCAGCAGAGCCAAGGGAGATAGAGTTCAGTAGGTAAAGTGCTTGCTGTATAAGCATGAGGGGCCTGGAGTGGCCAGGTGCCATGGTGCACACCTTTAATCCCAGCACTTAGGAGGCAGAGGCAAGAGGACCTCTGTGATTTCAAGTCCAGCCTGTTCTATATAGGGAGTTTCAGGCCAGCCAGGCTATGTACTGAGACCGTCTTAAAAAAAAAAAAAAAGCTGGGCATGGTGGTGCATACCTGTAGTCCCAGCACTTGGGAGGCAGAGGCAGGTGGATCTCTGTGAGTTCAAGGCCGGCCTAGTCTACCTAGTGAGTTCCAGGACAGCTAGGGCTACAGGGAAACCCTGCTTCAAAAAGACAAAAAAAAAGGAAAGAGAGAAAGAAAAGTTAAAAAAAAAAAAAAAAAAAAAGCTAGGTGTGGGTACTGGAGAGATGTTGGATTAGCATTAAGGATCAAGGTTCCATTTCCCTAGCACCCACATAATGAAGGCCAGGCAGGTTTGGCAGCCCACCCTACCTGTGATCCCAGTGTTCACCTGTAAACCTGGTGCTTGGGAAGGAGAAACAAGGGAGAGCCGGGCCAACTGGCTAGCTGGACTAGCTAACTCAGCGGACTCCAGGTTCTGGGAGGGACCCTGCCTCAGTAAAGGGGAGAGCAACTGAGAAAAGACAATGTCAACTTCTGGCCGCTGTATGTGCATGTGTACCCCCACACACCTGTGAACTCATATGCATACACTCAGGCCACATACACACACATACATGCTGGGTATAGTGGTGTATGAACTCATACACACTCAGGCCACACACACACACACACACACACACACAAGCTGGGTGTAGTGGTATGTGAACTCATATGTATACACTCAGGCCACACACAAACACACACACACACACACACAAGCTGGGTGTAGTGGTGTGTGAACTCATATGCACACAGTCAGGCCACACACACACACATACAAAGCTGGGTGTAGTGTTGTGTGAACTCATACGCATACAATCAGGACACACACATGTCAGGTGTAGTGGTGTATGAACTCATATGCATAGAATCAGGACACACACAAGCTGAATGTAGTGGTGTATGAACTCATACATACACACAGAGCTGGGTGTAGTGGTGTGTGTTTCTAATCCCAGCACTAGAGGCAGAAGATCAGCCAGCTTAGTCTATTTGGTGAACCCCACATCCCTGTGTCTTTAAAACAAGGTAGATAGATGTTTCCTGAAGAATCACAGCCCAGGTTGCCCTCTGGCCTCTACATGTATGCACGTGCATGAGCATACATGCACACACAAAGAATCTGAGCAGATGTAGGACTAGGAGGGGAGATGCAGGGATGTTTGGCGAGGGCTCCCCATTGTCGCCTGCTCCAAAGAGAGGCGCTAAGGACATACAAGGCACAGATGGAGATCTTTCCAGCCCCAGAAACACTAGGCGGGTTCAGAAAGCAAGGGGGGAGAATGTGCAGGGCAAAGTGCAGACAGAGCAAAGTTGGGGGACAGAGGGGAGGCAAGGAGTCCGCCCCAGGGAGGGCAAGGGTGACAGTGTGCTCAGAGCCTCCAGGCCATCTGAGCACTCCAGGTGGGAGGCAGTGGGGGAAAGCAGATATTCCATGTGGGGTCTCCCACACCACAGCACAGGAGTTCCCCCAGACCACAGCCCTGGATGCAGGCAACCTCCACAAGACCACTGTGTTTCAGGACTCTGACATTTTCCCTTCTTCCTGTACTTTAGAAACATGAGAAACCAAAGTATGTGCTGTGTGTGACCTTCTTGGAAGGTGGTGATGTCGTCACTGGAGACTCTGGGGGGAACCTCTATGTCTGGGGCAAAGGTTAGTAGTGTCACCTCATCTGTTAGGACTCCAACCCTGTCTTCTCAAATACCCTTGGCTGTGCCTGCTCACATGGAATAAATGTCATTGTAGGGTAAATTCTTTTTTAAAAAATTTTATTACATTTATTTATTTGGTGATAGAGAGAGAGAGAGGGAGAATGTGTGTGTGTGTGTGTGTGTGTGTGTGTGTATGCCACAGCACACATGCTGAGGTCAGAGGACAACTTGAGGAAGTTGATTGATTCTGTCCTTCTATCATGTGGATTCTGGGGACCAAACTCAGCCCATAGTAGCTAGCTGAACAGTTGTGGATTGAATGGGTGAATGGATGAATGAAAGGATGGGTGGATAGATGGGTGCATAGATAGCGAATGGGTAGGTGGATGTTTAAATGGAAGGAACAACAGACTGTTGGGCAGTTTGATGAAAGAGGAAGTAAATGAATCAATTGAAGGGTGGATGAATTGTTGGATCAATAGATAGAAGTGTGAATGAATGGGTGGGAAGTAGATTAATGGGTGAGCAGATAGAAGATGGGGTGGATGGATGGACTGATAGATCAGTAGATGGATAGGTGGATGAATGGATGAGAAATGGGTAGATGGATGGATGGATGGGTGAGTTGATAGGTGGATTGATGGATGGATGGATGATGGATGGATGGATGGATGGATGAGAGATGGATGGGTGAGTAGGTAGGTAGGTGGATGGATAGATGGATGGATGAATGAGAGATGGATGGATGGGCGAGTGGGTAGGTAGATGGATGGGTGGATGAGAGATTGATGGATGGATGGGTGAGTGGGTAGGTGGATGGATAGATGGGTGAGAGATGAATTGATGGATGGGTGAGTGGGTAGGTGAATGGATGGATGAGAGACGGATGGATAGGTCAATGGGTAGGTGGATGGATGAATAGATAAATGGATTAATAAATGGGTCAGTGGGTATATGGATGGATTAATGGATCACAGATAAATGAGTAGATGAATGGATGGGAGATTGTTGGAAGGAAAGATTGATCGTTGGATTAACAGATGGGTAGATGAATGGATGAGAGGCAGATCGATAAAATGAAGAGTGGATGAATTGAATGAGTGAGTGAGCAGATGGATGGATGGATTGATGGATCAGTAAACAGATGAGTAGATGAATAGATGGGAGGTGGAAGGAATGAAGGATTTATTGATCGCTGGATCAGCAGAGAGATAAATGGATGGATGGATAGAAAAGGGTGAATAGATGGATTGATAGACTGATAGATGAGTGGATGGATGGATGAGAGCTGATAGGTGGATTGATAAATCAGCAGATAAATAAGTAGATGAATGAATGGGATTAGGAAGGAAGGAAGGAAGGAAGGAAGGAAGGAAGGAAGGAAGGAAGAATTTGGATCAGTGAAGAGATGAGTGAGTGAGTGGGTAGATGGATAGATGGACGGACCAGTAGATAGGTGAGTGGAAAAAGCCATGGGGAGGTATGTGGGTGGATGAATCAAAGGATGGATGGGTAGGTGTAAGTTCAGATGATTCAGGGGATGGATGATAAGGCACTTGAGTCCATGGATGGTGGGCAGATGGTGGGTGGAGGGACCATAGAAAGATGAGTAAGCAGATGGATGTAGGCTTCAAGGTGCTCAGTACAGGAGCAGTCTTCCTGTGCTGACCCTACCCTTGGCTACATACAGGTGGGAACCGCATCACCCAGGCAGTACTGGGTGCCCATGACGGTGGCGTGTTTGGGCTCTGCGCCCTGCGGGATGGGACACTGGTATCTGGAGGAGGCCGAGACCGGCGGGTGGTCCTCTGGGGTTCCGACTACAGCAAGCTGCAGGAAGTGGAGGTGAGGATGGGAGATGGGCTCCTGGGAGTGTGGCAAGGCCCTCATCCTACCAGGGATGGACCTTCCCAGCTATTCATCATCCCACTCCCCAACCCATGTGTGTCCTACACATGTCTCTGCCACTCAGGTCCCTGAGGACTTTGGTCCAGTACGTACTGTGGCAGAGGGACAGGGAGATACACTGTACGTGGGGACTACTCGCAACTCCATCCTGCTTGGGTCAGTGCACACGGGTTTCGTGCTGCTTGTCCAGGTGAGAAACTCTGCAGCTCTGTTCCCACCCTAAATATGCCTGTCATCATCATCACCATCTCCAGCACCACCATCATCCCTATCACTATGATCGCCATCACCATCATCACCAGCACCAGCACCACCATCATCACTATCACCACATGGTCCTCCATTTCTTCCCACTCCTATCTCTCCTTACCTCCCTGCCCCATCCCTTTTCCCCTGACCTGGGAAACCCCACATCACTTCCCTTCACCTGTTCCTGCCTCACTATGCCCTGGCTCAGGACTCCTCAGAAGGGTTACCTGCCTGCTAAAGTGAGTCCCCAGCCCCCCTGCCCCCAAGCATGTTGCCTCCTGCTGTTCTGATTGGGGATAGCATCCTTCTGTCTGGTTGGTAAGTATCCTGGCATTTTCCCACAGGTCCTACACCTTCCAGGGCCCCAACTCCAAGGATCTGGGAAAATGTTCCTGGGGTGGGCCTGATTTTCATTACCTTTTCTTCCTCCTCTTCCTCTTCCTCCTCCTCTTCCTCTTCCTCTTTCTCCTCTACTTCTCTTTCTTTTCTTTTCTCACCATGTAACTATCATGTATCCATGGCAGGCCTGGTACTTATTTTGTAGCCCAACGTAGCCTTGAACTTATGGCAGTCCTCCAGCCTCCCAAGTACTGGAATTATAGATGTGTGCCACTATATCTGACTTGTGTAGCAGGATTTTCTAGGTATCCTGAAGCAAGAAGGGACCTTAGCAAATTCTATGAATATTTTATTAGTATTTTAAAATTGTTTTCGTTTTTGTTTTCAGACAGGATCTCTCATTATATAGCCCTTGCTGGCCTAGAACTCATGATGTAGACCAGGCTGGCCTCAAACTAACAGACATTTGACTGCCTCTTGTTACCTAAGTGCTAGGATTAAAGTCATGTGCCACCACACCCAGCCTTATATAAGTCTGGCTGTATTATTTATTATATTACTAATACATGTTAATATAGTAAATATTATAACTATATGAATATTGACTATATATTATCATAACATATAATAATAGTATCAATTATTGCCATGATAGGACTGCAGTTATTATGCAGTTATTAACTGATAATATACTGATATTTTCTGGAGTTAGTAACTGTTGGTCAGTTAGGCATTTCCTCAGAGTATTCTTCCAGACTTGTGTTGCCACTTTCTATTCTTTTTTTTTTGTAAAATGCTGGAACTTGAAACCAGGGCCCCTTACATGCTAGGCAAATACTCTCCCACTGAGGCACTTTCTCAGCCCCTCACTGGGGATTCTAGGGAGGTCTTCTACCACTGAGCCATGTCCTTAGCCCCTCACTGAGGGGATTCTAGGCCAATGCTCTACCACTGAGCCATGCCCCCAGCCCCTCACTGGGGAATTCTAGGTAGGGGCTCTACCACTGAGGCACGTCCTTAGCCCCTCACTGAGGGATTCTTGGCAGGGGCTCTACCACTGAGGCACGTCCTTAGCCCCTCACTGAGGGATTCTTGGCAGGTGCTCTACCACTGAGCCACATCCCAGCCCCTCACTTGGGTTTCTAGGCCAATGCTCTACCACTGAGCCATGCCCCCAGCCCCTCACTGGGGGAATTCTAGGTAGGGGCTCTACCACTGAGGCACGTCCTTAGCCCCTCACTGAGGGATTCTTGGCAGGTGCTCTACCACTGAGCCACATCCCAGCCCCTCACTTGGGTTTCTAGGCCAATGCTCTACCACTGAGCCATGCCCCCAGCCCCTTACTGGGGTAATTCTAGGTAGATGCTCTACCACTGAGCCACACCCCAGCCCCTCACTGGGGGGGTTCTAGGTAGGTGCTCTACCACTGAGCCATGCCCCCAGCCCTTCACTGGGGGATTCTAGGCAGATGCTCTGCCCCTGATCAATATCCCTATTCCTTTGTTTTTTGTCTTTGAGATAAGGTCTCATGTGGCACAAGCTGGCCTTGAACTTACTATCTATGATGGATGACTTTGAACTCCTGACCCTCTGCCTCTACCTTCTGAGTGATAGAATTATTATAAGTATGTACCCGCACCCAGCCCGTGTTCAGCACCTTCCATCAATGTTCTGAAGGAGTTCAGCAGTGCTCTAAGACACATGGGGTAATTAGCCCCATTTTAAATTTTATTTATGTGTTTGAGTATTTTGTCTGCATGTATATAAGTGCACCCATGCATGTAATGCCTGTGGAGGTCAGAAGAAGGTGTTTGATCCCCTGGAAATAGAGAGACAGGAGGTTGTTAGCTGCAATGTGGGTGCTGGGAATGAAACCTGGCTCCTCTGCAAGAGCAGCCAATACTCTTAATTGCTGAGCCATCTCTCCAGCCTCATTTGACCCCATTTTAGAGAAGATAAAACTGAGGCTCCAGCTGGGCATGATGGTGCATGCCTTTAATCCCAGCACTCAGGAGGCAGAGGCAGGCAGATCTCTGAGTTCAAGGCCAGCCTGGTCTACATAGCAAGTTCCAGGTTAGCTGGGGTTACAGGGAGACTCTGTCCCCAAACAAACAAATCAAACCTGAAGCCCCAAACTGGGCATGATGGCACATACCTGTAATTCCAGCACTCAGGAGGTTGAGGCACAAGTTTCAGCTCAGCCTGGCCTACATAGGAAGGCCCTGTCTCAACAACAAACAGGGCTAGGGAGACAGCTCAGTCAGTAAAGTATATGCTGTGCAAACATGAGGGCCTGAGTTTGATCCCTCAGAACCCACATAAAAAAGTGTGGCATGGTAGTGTGCCTGTAAGATGGAAATGGGCTGATCCTTGGGGCTTGCTGACCAACTAGTCTACCAAATTGCTGTGGTATGTGTTTACTGAGAGACCCTGTCTCAAAAAATAAGAGGTCAGCGTCCAGCAAGATGTGTCAGTGGATAAAGGTGCTTGCCTCCAAGCCTGACGATGTGAGTTTGATCCCTGAAACCCACATGGAAGGAAAACCAACTTCTACAAGTCCTCTGTACAAGTTACACACTGACTTCCACACACATGCACTTTGGCATATGTTCCCCCAAATAAATAAATAAATAAGAAAGAGAGAGAATGCCAGGTGTGGGGGTTCACAACTTTAATCCCACCTCTTGGGAGGCAGAGGGAGGTGAATCTCCGTGAGTTTGAGGCCGGTCTGGTCTAACTAGCAAGTTTGAGATCAGCCAAGGCTACATAGTGAGACCCTGACTCAAAAAGAAAAAAAAAGGGTGAGCGGGGGAGGCTGGAAAGATGGCTCAGTATTAAAAGAACTGACTGCTCTTGCAGAGGACCCAGGTTTGATTCCCAGCACTACATGGCGGCTAACAATCATCTGTAACTCCAGTTCCAGGGTATCCAATGCCCTCTTCTGTCCTCTGCAGGCATTGTACAACTGTACTTATATACATGCAGGCAAGATACTCATACACATAAAATAAAAATAAATTTTTTGGGGGGTCTTTTTGAGACAGGGTCTCCCTGTAGCCCCAGCTGTCCTGGAACTTACTATGTAGACCAGGCTGGCCTTGAACTCACAGAGATCTGCCTGCCTCTGCCTCCAGAGTGCTAGGATTAAAGGTGTGCGCCACCATGCCTGGCCAAATGAAATATTTTTAAAAAGAGAAAGCAAAACAAAGGAAACATCCAGCATTAACTTCTGGCTCCTCCCTCCACCCCCCACAAACATACATTCATAAGCAAAACACTAAGGTTCTAAGGCAAAGTTAGTTGCCTGGGTAACTGGCTCCCACCACTGGTAGGGGAGTTGAGGGCCCTCCATTTGACCCTAGACTTCTTGGCTCTATGACTCAAGGCAAAGCCTTCTAGGCCTTTCCTGGATCCTTAGAACTAGAGCCTGGAAGGTGTATGGCTGGGGTGGATGCAACCTGTGTGGTTCCTGAGGTCAAGTTTGGAGCCACCACCTTCTCTACCCTCTCACCCTGCAAAGAAGAAAGCAGAGGACGTAGGAGAAGGGACTGGATTTACTTCAAGTCACACTGTGGCCAGGGTTAACCCATCCCAGGAGAATCCTGCTGGGGAAAGGATTTGGTGGGTTGCAGTAGGCAGTGTGGGCTGCTGGGGCTGGTCTGGAATTTCTTTCTGGCATGAGGGCTGGCTGAGGAATGGACCAACATCTCTGCCTCCTTCCCACCGTCTGCCTTCTTTCCCACAGGGCCATGTGGAAGAGCTCTGGGGCCTGGCCACGCACCCCAGCCGGGCACAGTTTGTGACCTGCGGGCAGGATAAGGTGGTGCATCTGTGGAGTTCAGAGAGCCACCAGCCCCTGTGGAGCAGGACCATTGAGGTGAGGGGCCAGGGCTGCAGCCATACTGTCTGCAGAACTGCCATGTTCCACGCCTCAGGGCCTGGCACAGCAGGGGGAACGGTATCTTGGGCCTGTGAGATGAATCAGTGGGTAAAGGTGCTTGCCACAAAGCCTGATGACCTGAGTTCAGTCCCCAGAACCCACATGTTGGAAGGCAAGAACAAACTCCAAGTTGTCCAGTCTTTACACATGCAACACACACATATACACACACACACACAAAATAGAAGAATATCTCATATAGGAATTTGTTGTTCATAGGCTCCTTCAGAGAAGCTGGATCAGTGGGGTCTTGATGGAATGAAGCCCAGAACAGCACTAGGGAACCCACCCTTCAGAACAGCCTCAGCCAGTCAGGAGGAGTTAAGCATTATTGAATCTAGCCTTTAATCCCAGCACTTGGGAGATAGAAGCAGGAGGATCAGGAATTTAAGGTCATCCTGGGCTACATAAAGAGTTTAAGGCCAGCCTGAACTACACGAGACCCTGTCTCAAAAAACAAAGGAATAATATTGGGCCAACAATATGGCTCAGTGGGTAGAATCACTTGCTGTGCAAGCCTGGTGACCTGAGTTCAATCCCTGGAAATCAACACTACAAAGTTCTTCTCTGACCTCCTTGTGCACACTGGGCATGCATGCATGACCCAACCCTCCACACACATATCATGTACATACACAAATAATTTTGTTTGTTTATTTTTGGTTTTTGAGAAAGGGTCTCCCTGTAGCTGCAGCTGGCCTAGAACTCACTGTGTAGACCAGGCTGTCCTTGAACTTACAGAGATCTGCCTGTCTCTGCCTCCTGAGTGCTGAGATTGAAGGCATGTATCACCATACCTGGTAAACAATATAGTTTTTAAGTCATTAAATTTAGGAACATGACTGAGCCTGGGATGTTGATGCACACTTGTTATCCCAGTACTCTGGAGGTTCAGGCAGGAGTATTGCCAAAAGTTCCAGACTAGCCTGGGCTGCCTAGTGGAGACCTCTCAAAAATCAAAAACATCAGGCAAGGGACTGGAGAGATTGTTCAGTGGTTAAGAGAACTGGCTGTTCTTGAAGAGAACCTGGATTCTCAGCACCCACATTGCAGCTAACAACCATCAGTAATTCTAGTTCCAGAAGATCTGACGCCTCTTTTGGTCTCCTCAGGCATTGCACATGGGTACACATACATGCAGGCAAAGCACTCTTACACATAAAATAAAAATAAAAAAGAAAAAAGAAGCCAGGTGTGGTGGCACACGCCTTTAATCCCAGCACTTGGGAGGCAGAGGCAGGTGGATCTCTGTGAGTTCAAGGCCAGCCTGGTCTACATAGTGAGTTCCAGGCCAGCTGGGGCTACAGGGAGATCCTGTCTCAAAAAGACCGAAAAATAAAGAAAGAAAAAAGAACAGGCTGTCAAGAAAATAAATAAAAGGATGTGGTGACCAATGCCTTTAATTCCAAAACTCAGGAGGCATAGGAGGCATAGGCAGGAGGCTCTTTGAGTTCCAGGTCAGTCTGGTCTATAGAGTGAATTCTTGGCTAGCTAAAGTGACATAGTGAGACCCTGTCTTGAAAAACAGGGAGGTGGGCCAGGCATGGTGGCACAGGCCTTTAATCCTAGCACTCGGGAGACAGAGGTAGGCAAAGGCCTCTGAGTTGAAGAACAACTTGGTCTACATAGTGAATTCAGGCCAGCTGGGGCTACGGGAAGATCCTGTCTCAAAAAGACAAAAAACAAAAACGGGTGTGTGTGGGGGGGGGTCTTGAATGATCACTCATCAGTTAAGAGCACTGGATGCTTTTTCAGAGGACCCATGGTTTGGTTCCCAGCACTTACATGGTAGCTAACAATCATCTGTAGCTCCATCCAGTTCCACGGGATCCAACATGGTCTTCCAACTGCTTTGCAAATTGTACAACATGAATGTACTTGTATATATGCAAGCAGAACACTTGTATACACCAAATAAAAATAAATTAATTTAAAAATTAATAATAATAATAAAAAGAGACTGGCTGGGCCTATAGCTCAGTTGTAGAATGCTTTCTTAGCATGCAAGAAGCCTTGGGTTCCACTCCCAAAACTGCATATAAACAAATAACAATAGTAACAAAAGAACATTCTGTGGTTATCCCAGGAACTGGGAAGCTCTAGCCCTCTGCAGTTGTTTTCTCCAGAGCCACAGTTGTCCCTGATCTTAACCACATGACTCTTCAAAGTCAAGTCAATCACAAATGCAGACAGAATTCAACTTTGGTCTTTGGATGCACTATCCACATTTCTGAGGCTTAGTTATTATGTGTGATTACTACTATAGTAGGGAGAGACAGTAAAGACTATGTCTTTCAAGGCCTGAGCAGGTAACTCAGTTGTTAAAGTGCTTGTGCCAGAAACATGAGGGCCTGGGTTCAGATCCCCAACACCCATGTAAAAACCAGGCATGGCGGTGTGTACCTGTGATCCCAGTACTGGGGAGGCAGAGACATGTGGAAGCCTGGAAATTGCTGGCCAGCCAGTCTGATCAGTCTATAAGTTCTAGGTTCAGTGAGAGACATTGTCTAAAAAAATCCAGTGGCGAAGGATTGAAGAAGACACCTGACATCAAACTCTGGCCTCCCTATGTATACACACCCACACAAGTGTGCACACAAAGAATATCCAAGTTCTCCTTTGGTCAGACCTGGTGACAAAGGTCTGTAATAATAGATTAAGGAGATTGAGGCCAGAGGATTGCAAGCTCAAGATTGGCTTTGACCACACAGCATGTGAGCTCAAGGGCAGCCTAACCTTTAGGAAGGCCCTATCTAAAAGAGTAGAGGGCTGGGAACCTGGCATAATCATGCACACTTTTAATTCTAGCACTTGGGAGGTAGAGGCAAGTTGATCTCTGTGAGTTGGAGACTAACCTGGTCTATCTAGTGAGTTCCAAGCCAGTCAGTGCTACTTGGTGAGACCCTGTCTCCAAAAAAAATAAATAAATAAAATAAAAAACCAACTCCAAATCAAAGAGTAGAGAACAGTTGGGGATATAACTCAAAATAGAGTAGTTTTTATCTGGGGGGCATGGCTCAGTGGCAGAACACCTGCCTAGAATCCCCCAGTGAAATATGGCTCAGTGGTAGAACATTTGCCTAGAATTCCCCAATGAGGGGCTTGGGGGCATAGCTCAGTGGTAGAATATTTGCCTAGAATCCCCCAGTGAGGGGCTGGGGTGTGGCTCAGCGGTAGAGCACCTGCCTAGAATCCCCCAGTGATGGGTTGGGATGTGGCTCAGTGGCAGAGCCTCTGCCTAGAATCCCCCAGTGAAGGGCTGGGGTGTGGCTCAGTGGTAGAGCCTCTGCCTAGAATCCTCCAGTGAGGGGCTGGGGTGTGGCTTAGTGGTAGAGTGCTTACTGAACACAGGAAACCCTAGATTCAATTCTAAGAACAAATAAAACTCTTTCTCCTCTGGTGCAGAATTATGTATTAGACTGTCTTCCTGGAGTGCTGCCCAGTGCCACTATAGGGCACTAGCTAAGCACAGATACTCTTTGCCCAAGCTGGCCTCTGACTCACTGACTATCAGAAGCTGACCTTGAACTCTGTCCTCCTCCCTCTACCTCCCAAGTGCTGGCATGGTCTGCCATATGTCTTTTTTTTTTTTTTTAAATGTGTACGAGTGTTTTGTGTGCATTTAAGTGCACCGAGTGCATGCAATACCAGTGGAGGCCAGTCAAGGGTGTTGGATCCCCTGGAACTGGAGTTACAAGTGGTTGTTAGCCACCATGTGGGTACTGGGAACTGAACCTGGGTCCTATGCAAGAGCAGCCAGTGCTCTTAACCTTTCAGCCATCTCTCCAGTCCCCGTGCTTTTTCCTGTATAGATTAATATGATGAATTTGTGTTCAGTGAACACCAAATGATGGTGTTGCAGTGACTAACGCAACGCATTGCTTAGCACACAATGTGCAGGTGTTCTGTATGATTCAAGGAGCCACATGGAGAAGTCTGCTATGTGGCCCACGGAAGCCAGCTGGCACAGGATCACACATTACCACAGGCGACTGAATGAACTAACATTCATTTAATGTGCTTTACCTCACTCTAATGTAATATTTGATAAAGGCATTAATATTCAACTTTGAACATGTTAGTACAATTCTAGGCACATGGGCACTCAGTGATGTTGGATAATCAGATTTGCCAAACTCAACATGATTCCGATGATTTTGTTAACTTCCTTCCTTCCTTCCTTCCTTCCTAACTTCCTTCCTTCCTTCCTCCCTCCCTCCCTCCCTTCCTTCCTTCCGACAGGGTCTCCCTGTAGTCCCTGTAGCCCCAGCTGGCCTGGAACTCACTATGTAGGCCGCCTTAAACTCTCAGAGATCTGCCTGCCTCTGCCTCCCGAGTGCTGGGATTAAAGATGTGCACCCCCTTGCTCAGCTGAAGGTATTTTCCCCGGCCTTTGGTTTATTTTCTACTGGCTTGAGATGTCTCCTCATCATGTGTAATATTAGTGGAATATACAACTACCAAGTCATAAGAATTCCTCAGCTGTTAAGAGCACTGGCTGCTCCTGCAGAGGACCAGGTTCAAATCCCAGCACCCACATGGAGGCTACAACTGTCTGTAACTCCAGTTCCAGGGAATCTGACACCCTCTCCTGACCTCTGCTGGCACTGCATGACACAAGTGTACTTACATGCATGCAGGTATTATACTCCTAAACAAAAAAATAAAAATAATAAATAAAATAAAAATTCCTCAATGAGAGTGAGGCCTAGTGGCACACGCCTTTAATCCCAGCACGTGGGAGACAGAGGCAGGCAGATCTCTGAGTTTGAGGCCAGCATGGTCTACATAGTGAGTTCCAGGCCAGCTGGGGTTACAGGGAGACCCTGTCTCAAAAAAAAAAAAAAAAAAAAAAAAAATCTGCCACAGAGCCAAACTGAAATTGGATGATACATACATATACATATATATGTGTATATGTATGTATTTTTTTCTGTATATGAGTGTTATGTCTGCATGTGTGTAAGTGCACCATGTGTGTGCAATGCCCACAGGATAGAAGAGGACATCAGATCCCCTAGAACTGAATTTACTGACAGTTGTCAGCCGCCATGTAGGTGCTAGGATTCAAACAGGGTCTCCTGCAAGAATAGCCAGTGTTCTTAACCGTTAAGCCATCTCTCCAGCCCGTTTGTTTGTTTTTATTTGTTTGTTTTGAGACTGGGTCTCCCTGTAGCCCCAGCTGGCCTGGAATTCCCTTTGTGGATCAGGCTGAACTTGATCTCACAGAGATCCACCTGCCTCAGCTTGAGTGCCGGAATTAAAAGCATGGGCCGCCATGACCTGCAAGCAAACCAACTTGAAGTGAAATATGAATTTGTGCCATTGTAGTATAACACTATACACTTGACAGTTTTAAAAGAAGTGTTTTTGTAGTGTGGTGTCATATGTGTTTATAGTATATGTAGTCAATAAGAACAGGGAAAACCAGGTGTGGTGGATCACCTTAAATCCCAGCACTTGGAAGGCAGAGGCAGGGAGATCTCTGTGAGATTGAATCCAGCCGGTCTATATAGAGTTCCAGCCCAGATGGAGCTACAGGGACACCCTGTCTCACCTAAGCAAAATAAAACAAATAAGCAGCAACAACAACAAAAGAGGGGCGGGAGGAAAACCAGTAGGAAAGACCCCAGTGGGCGGGAGAAAGTTTCTGTCAGGTTGGCATGCTCAAGAATGGGGCATGGCTTCTGGGGGTGTCTGGAAGACAGCCAGTAGACAGGCCCTGAGGCCATGCTAGGAGCTGGTTTTGAGGCTGGGGGTGGCTAAATGGATATGGTACCCCAGGTCTCAGCTTTGCCCACCACTTTCTTCCTCCCAGGACCCTGCCCGCTCAGCTGGCTTCCACCCCAGTGGCTCTGTGCTGGCGGTGGGCACAGTAACTGGCAGGTATGGCTGAATGGGGGGAAGGCTTCTTGTGTCTGTTAGAACAAGCTCTTCTCCCTCTCATCCTATCGAAAGCCCAAAGCTGTGATGATGAGGCACCTATGCCCAGCAGTCCCAGATCCCTTCCAACCGCCCACCTCCATTTATAGCCCTCCCCTCACCTTCCAAACCTGCTGCTTCTGTTCCAAGCTCTTGTCTGTGTATCCACCTTCGCTTGTGTTCAGTGCTGGTCCTGTGTGAGGCTCCTCCCCCGTTCTAAATTGCCATCCATTTCTAAGTTGTTTCGTTTTCTTTTTGGTCACCTCTGCCCATCACAGCCTGGGTCCATCCATGGTAGCCTGGCTCTGCCCTCACAATCCTGCATATGGAGGGGTGAGGTGGGTGGCTGTTATCTCCCCACTATGTCAGTTCATCCCTCTCTTTTTTAAAGGTGGCTGCTGCTGGATACGGACACCCATGACCTAGTGGCCATTCACACGGATGGCAATGAACCGATCTCAGTGGTCACTTTCTCTCCAGGTAGGTCTGTGACCCCGGAGAGGCAGGGCCTGGGAGACTGAGGACTCAGAGGTGCAGACTGGAGGGGAGGGGCTAGAGACAACGCAGCTAGGCCTGGGGGGTGGGGGGGCTGTCCTGCCGGGGGGCGGAGCCTGGGACTGCTGAGGAGGGGCTGAGTCTGGGAGAGGAGGGGCGGAGCCTGGGTGCCTCCTCATAGCCCCTCCCCCTCCCCAGACGGGGCGTACCTGGCCGTGGGCTCCCACGACAACTTGGTGTACGTGTACACGGTGGACCAGGGTGGCCGCAAGGTCAGCCGCCTGGGCAAGTGCTCGGTGAGTGGGCAGTGGTCCCCAGCCCGCGCCACCACCCCACCCAGAGGGTGTAAAATTAACTAATTTTCTACCTCAAGGGAGCCACAACTTCACAACGCAGTTGATCTGCCCTGACCACGTCAAGGCATCCTAGTCCACCCCCAACCTCATCCCTTCCTGTGTTCTAAGCCAAGCCCCCCCCAAACCTTCGTGTAGCCCCACTCCTCTCCCTCCAAGCCCCCTTTGTAGACCCACCTCTCGCATTCTAAACCTACCCCTCCTATCCCAAGCACGCCTCTGTGTAGCCCCGCCCCTTGCATTCAAACCCCGCCCCCTGTGTGGAGCTCTGCCGACGTGTTCTAAATTGCCTTTGTCTACTAAGCCCTTGTGTCAGCCCTGCCCCTCACGGTCTGGCCCCGCCCATGGTAGTGTGGCCCCGCCCCACCCTCAAAGGCCTTTGTATCCTCCCTCTGGTCCCCTGTGTTCTCTGTGTATTTTGCCTTCCTGACTTAATCCATCCCCTTACCTGGTTCTAGCCCTCTCCTCTACTCTAAGTGACCCTTATGTCCCCTGCAGGGTCATTCCAGTTTTATCACCCACCTGGATTGGGCCCAGGACAGCAGTTGCTTTGTCACCAACTCCGGAGACTACGAAATCCTGTACTGTGAGTTCTCAGAGTCTGGCCAGAGTCATGGCTTCCGCTGTCTCATTTGCATGTGATTTGCATAGATCTCCCAGGCATTCCGCGAGCTGGTATGAGCCATTCGAATTGGAGCTCAGCACCTGTAGTGTCTAATGTCCTTGCTGGTACAGCCAGTTTTAGCCAGTCTTTCCCAATTTGATAGAGGAATAGCTTGTTTCTATGCACTTGTACCTTGCTCACATTTTGGGGTGTCAAGGCCCAAAATCCAGCCCTCAGCTGGTCCAGAGAGACAAAGTAGGGCGTGGGAACTTCGCTCCCTCTGTCTTGGCCCTCAGTGCCAATATCTGGGAAAGTGGTGGATTTACTAGAAATTCTTCAGGCCCTGAACACCTCTCCCAATTATCTGCCCCAGGGGACCCGGCTACCTGTAAGCAGATCACCAGTGCAGACACCATGAGAAACGTGGAATGGGCCACTGCTACTTGTGTGTTAGGGTTTGGGGTGTTTGGTAAGTTCTGGAATCAGGGGGGGGGGTCCTACTGAACATGGGGGCTCCAAGAAACATCCCTGATTGGTGGTTTTCACAGTCTCTTACTGGTTACCTGGAGGATGGGAAACTCACTCCGTTCCTGTGTGTAGAGTAGCAGAGTTAAATGATCCTGAGGTCCTGTGGAACTGTAATGACAGGAGGACAAAAGTGTGGTGGCACCTAAGGACTTGCCAGTGGTCCAGCCACCTGCTCAGTGAGTCCCCAGGCCATCCTCACAAGCTTCAGGAGCTCTCACAGGCCTGTGCAGTGCTGGAACACTAGTCAGACCATAATACTTCCAGCTCTGCTCTTCTGGGGCACATAATTGAGTGAGGGAGACAGACTCATCCCAGACAGTGGAGACCCACAGTAAGAAGGGCTGGAATAGGGAAAGAGCTCTGGAAAGGGGGTATTGCACCAAGTCTGGGAAGAAGTCAGCAAGGCTTTCTGGAGGGAGAGACATTTGAGGTGAAATCTGGAGAATCAAGACACACCCCCAGCCCCTCACTGGGGCATTCTAGGCAGGCGCTCTACCACTGAACCATGCCCCTAGCCCCTCACTGGGGGATTCTAGGCTGGTGTTCTACCACTGAACCATGCCCCCAGCCCCTCACTGGGGGATTCTAGGCAGGTGCTCTACCACTGAGCCACACCTCCAGCCTTTTTTTTTTTTTTTAACTTTTGAGACTAGCCTCAATAAATTATCCAAAGAGGCCTTGAATATTTTGGCCCTTCTACCTCAGCCTCCCCAGTAGTTGGGTTTGCAGACATGTACCCCCAGCCCAGCTCCCTGGAAGATCTTACCTCTCATTCTGCCTTCTCGCCCATAGGGATCTGGTCAGAGGGGGCAGATGGCACTGATATCAACGCCGTTGCGCGCTCCCATGACAGGAAATTGCTGGCTTCAGCTGATGACTTTGGCAAAGTTCACCTGTTCAGCTACCCCTGCTGTCAGCCACGAGTGAGTTTCTCTGGGGAGGTGGGAGACACAGGCAAGTCAGTGGGATTGGAGGCAGGATTCAGAATGCTGTGATCTAACCACACTACTTTGTGTTTTGTTTCATTAGTTTTTGTTTTGTTGTGGAGGGGCAGATTTTTTAAAAATTTTATTTATTATGTGTATGAGTGTATTGCCTGCATGTGTTCTTTTAAAAATATTTTACTTATTATTTTTATTTTACGTGTATGAGTGTTATGCCTGCATGTAGGTAAGTGCACCCATGTCGTTCAATGCCTGAGGAGAACAGAAGAGACTGTCGGATCCCCTGGAACTGGAGTTACAGACAGTTGTTAGCTGCCATATGGGTGCTGGAATTCAAACCCAGGTCTTCTGCAAGAACAGTCAGTGTTCTTAACTGCAAGCCATCTCTCCAGCCCCTGCCTGCATGTGTTTAAGTGCACCTATGTTGTATAATGTTCACAGAGGTCAGAAGAGGGCATCAGAACCCCTGTAACTGGAGTTAGGTTGATCGGTTGTTAACCTCCATGTGGGTGCCAAGAACTGAACTTGGGTCCTCTGCAAGAGCAGCCAGTGCTCTTAACCACTGAGCCATCTCTCCAGCCCCAGATTTTGTTTTGTTTGTTTTGTTTTAAGAGAAGGTCTCACTGTGTAGCCCTAGCTGACCTGGAATTCACCGTGTATACCAGCCTGGCCTCAAACTCACAGAAATCCACCTGCCTCTGCCCCTCAAGTGATGGGATTGAAAATGTGTGTTACCACATATGGTTGTGTTTTTTTTTTTTTTAATTTATTTATTTTGTATGAGTGTTCTGCCTGCATGTATATAAGTACTCCATGTGCATACAGTGCCCTTGGAGGCCAGAAAAGGGCATCAGATTCCCTGGAACTGGAGTTACAGATAGTTGTTAGCTTCCATGTGGGTACTGGGAACTGAACCCGGGTCCTCTGCAAGAGCAGCCAGTGCTCTTAACTACTGAGCCATCTCTCCAGCCTCTGTTTCTGTTATTTCTGAAAGAGGATCTCATGTAGCTCAGGCTGGCTTCAAACTTCCTATATTGCCAAGGATGACCTGGAACTCACAGTAATTGTCCTGCCTCCTCTTCCTCCCAGTGCTGAGATTACAGGTGTGCAACGCCACACCAAGTGTACACAGTGTTGAGAATGGGACCCAGGGCTTTGTGCATGTGAGGCAAGCACTCTACCAACTAAGCTACATCCCCAGTCCTTTTTTTGGTTTAGGTTTATGGGGGAGGTTTTGTGGAACCTTACTCTTTACTGGGCCTCAGTTTCCCCATCTGAGCAGTGAGGATGTCCTAAGAAACAAAGAGTTTTCCTTCATAGGGTTCTGTGGTTCTGAAAGTCTTGCTTCTTTTCTCCTTGTTAACACAGCAAAAATTAAATGAGCATCTACTGTGTGTCTAGGCAAGGGGGTAAATCATCACACAAGACCAACAAGGGGCACCCGGCCCTGATCAAGTTGACACTTCAAACTGGGTGTGAGGTTCTGTAGGTTAAGGGTTTGGATTCCCAGCATCCATGATTCTCCTAGAATAAGGACCAAAGTTCAACCCCACAGAGGCAAACAGATGGTAAGAGTAATTTCCCGAGGCTAGGCAAGGCTGCTGCTTACAGCCCATTTTATTTTCTTCAGTTTATGAACAAGAGTTGGGGTTTACTAAAGATACTTTAATATAATCTTAAGCAGGAGGGTTAAGAGAAGGAGAGACACTCAGAAGGAAGGAAGATGCACCCATGAGCATGGGTGTGGCTTCTTGAAGGAAAAGTTGCAGAAAGATGTACCTGTGTGGGCACAGGCTCCTCAAAGGAGAATTGCCACATCCCACTTTTAATGGGAAGCTGATTTTGTGCAGCCAGATCTTAAAAGTTTTTCTGTCCTTTCTCTTCAGTGCTGGGGATAGAACCACAGTATCATGCACACTATGCAAAGGGTCTACCACTGAGCCACACCCCAGCCCCTCACTGGGGGATTCTAGGCAGGTGCTCTACCACTGAGCCACACCCCAGCCCCTCACTGGGGGATTCTAGGCAGAGGCTCTACCACTGAGCCACACCCCAGCCCCTCACTGGGGGATTCTAGGCAGAGGCTCTGCCACTGAGCCACACTCCCAGCCCCTTACTGGGGATTCTAGGCAAACTGCCAGTAAGCAATGTTCCCAGCCCTTAGGTATTATGGTTCTTTTGTTTGCTTGGGAGAATATTTATTTTTGTGTGTGTTTATTTATTTCTTTGTTTATTTTTGCAACACAGTCTCCTGTAGCCCAGGCTGGCCTTGAATGCTCTATGGAGCCAAGGCTGGCCCTGAGCTCCTGATCTTCCTGCCTCTACCTCCCAAATTCTGGGATTACAGTCCACTTTCATTTCCTAGGGTTTTCTTTTCTGTGTGCCATTAACTTAAAGAAACTAGTTCATTTGCCTTTCTTTCTTTTCTTTCTTTCCTTCCTTCCTTTCTTCCTTTCTTTCTTTCTTTCTTTCTTTCTTTCTT
>NW_008354956.1:1796608-1817569 GCF_000622305.1 Nannospalax galili | reverse complement strand
AACCAAATTAAATTCCAAAAAAACTGGAGATTTTAATTTGGGACTGATTTTTTTTTTTTTTTTTTTTTTTTTTTTTTTGAGACAGGATCTCACTATTTAGCCCTAGCTAGCCTAGAACTCCTTATGTAGACCAAGCTGGCCTCAAACTCACAGAGATCTGCCCACCTCTACCTCCTGAGTGCTGAAATTTAAGAGGTGCACCAAGCCTAGTTTGCCCCACTGATTTTGAGGGGGGATCTTTTTTGAGACAGGGTCTCCCCTGGGGAGGGGAGCTTTGCTCACTGGCAAAAAAAAAAGGCAAAAAAATTAAAATAAAATAAAAATGAAGACCGGTGTGGTGGCGCACGCCTTTAATCCCAGCACTTGGGAGGCAGAGGCAGGCAGATCTCCTTGAGTTCAAGGCCAGCCTGGTCTACATAGTGAGTTCCAGGACAGCTGGGGCTACAGGGAGACCCTGTCTCAAAAAGACCAAAAATAAAAAAATAAAAATAAATAAATAAGTAAAAATGAAAAGGCTATGAAGTCCAGGCATATTGGCGCATGTCTTTAATCCAAATGCTTGGGAAGCAGGTGCAGGCAGATCTCTGTTTGAGGCCAACCTGATCTACACAGCGAGTTCTAGGCTAGCCAGGGCTACAGGGAGACCCTGTCTTATACAAAATAATATAAAGTCTGTGAAGAAGACAGTAGTTTCAAGGTGCTGTTACCTGTCTGACCTCTTTTTTTTTTTTTTTTTTTTTTTTTTACCTCTTCCTCTCTCACAGGCCCTCAGCCACAAATACGGTGGACACAGCAGCCACGTGACGAACGTGGCCTTCCTGTGGGATGACAGCATGGCCCTGACCACTGGGGGCAAAGACACAAGTGTGCTGCAGTGGCGGGTGGTCTGAAGCAGTGGTCTGGGGGACACGGGCCAGGGTGGAGGCCCACGGGGGGCTGGAGTTCTATTTTCGGGAGATGTCTATTATGGAGTAGAGTAATATATACCCAGAGTATGTCTATAGCAGAGGACTGCTGGGCGGGAGGGGATGACAGATAGAAGTCTTTATTTATCTGGGAGGGAAGAGGGGTCACCATACCTTGGGGAGCCATTGGTGTTTGCTTTGGGGTGTTTTTTTTAAGTTTATTCTTTTATATCATCCAGAAATACAGACTTGTGCACTGACCTGTCTGCAGTCTGGTCTGTATATTTGGTGTGTGCAAGGTTTAAAGTGACTGTGTGTATGTGTATGTGTATATATATCTTTGAGTGTGTCTGTATATGTGTATCTATGTGTGTATGAGTATGTATGTGCCTGTGTGTGTATGTGTATATATGTGTCTGAATGTGTGTGTATGTGTTTATATGTGTCTGAGTGTGTGTGTATGTGTATATGAGTATGTGTGTGTTGGTGTGTATATGTGTGTCTGTGTTTGTATATATGTCTATGTGTATTTGTGTGTATGTGTGAGTATATGTCTCTATCTGTGTGTGTGTCTGTGAGTGTGTGTATGTGTACATATGTGTCTGAGTGTGTGTATATGTGTATATGAGTATGTGTATGTGTGTTGGTGTGTATATGTGTGTGTCTGTGTTTGTATATATGTCTATGTGTATTTGTGTGTATATGTAAGTGTATGTCTCTGTATCTGTGTGAGTGTGTCTGTGAATGTGTATATGTGTCTATATATGTGACTATGTATATAGGTATCTGTATGTGTATGCATGTGAATGTGTATGTGTGTTTCTGTATGTGTGTATATGTGTATGAGTATGTGTCTGTGTGAGTGTGTGTGTAATGAAGAGCTGTGAGTATCTGGGCCTGTATTGGATGCAATTGACAAAAATCTCTTTTTGGATTTTTTTTTTTTTTTTGCATTTTTTTGGGGGTGGAGCTGTGCAGTGATGTGCATGCGGTCAGAGGACAACTTGCTGGAGTCTGTTCTCTCCTTTCACTGTGTGGGCTCCAGGGATTGAATTCAGATCATCAGGCTTGGTGGCAAGTGCCTTTATCCACCAAGTGAACATGCTTCACATTTGTGTTACTGTGTGCATGCCTATGTGTGTGCATTTGTGTGGAGAACAGATGTCAGTGTTGAATGTCTTCCTCAGTCGATTTCCACTCTATTTTCTGAAACGGTGTTCTAGTTCGTTTCTCCATTGCTGTGACAAAACACTCTGACCAGTACCACCTTGGGGAGGAAAGGGTTTATTTGGCTTACATCTCCCAGGTCACAGTTCATCAGGGAGCCCAAGGTAGGAACTCAGGGCAGGAACCTGGAGGCGGGAGCTAGAACACAAGTCATGGAGGAACACTGCTTCCTGGCTTGCTCCCCTGACCTGTGCTCAATCTTCTCAGGGGTGACACCACCCACAGTGGGCTGGGCCCTCCCACATCACTCAACAACCAAGAAAATGCCCCCCACACAGGGCCACAGGCCAGTTCAATGGAGGCAGTTACCCATTTGAGGCTCCCTTCACCCAGATGTGTCCAGTTGATGACTAAAGCTATCCAGCACACAGGGTCTCCCACTGTACTTGGAACTCACCAAATTGGCTACACTGGCTGGCCAGGAACCCCTAAGGATCCTTGCAATTCTACCTCCCTGCACTGAGATTACAGACCTGTGCTGCCATGCCTGAGTTTTGTGTGGGTATGGGGGATCGAACCCGGGTCTTCATGCTTGCATGGCAAACATTTTATCCCAAGCTTCTAGAAATTAACTTTATTTTTTGAAACAGGTGCTCATGTAGCCCAGGCTTGCCGTAAACTGTGTATCTGAGGATGACCTTGAACTTCTGATCCTCCCACCTCCATGTTCCAGGCAAGCATTTATATGCCTGGTTTATGCCCTGCTGGGGATGGCTTTGTGAGACTAGGCAAGTGCAACAGCTATCTGAACTAGAGATCCCACCCCAGCAGAAATCATCTCTAAAATTGGGCCCAAGGAAGGTGTGGTTAGCCCACATACCCGAACAAGGAGAGGCAAGTTCCCTGGCAGTTTCACTGTGTGGCCAGCATTTCTCTCCAGGAGTAGCATTCTGTGTGCAACAGATCTGTCACTCAGTAGATCCAAAGCACTTATAGTTCCCAAAGTGCAAAAAATTCCAGAGAAGGTCTGTGATTGACCCATCTTTCCATCAATCTACTTGACCTGCAGAGTGCTCTACTGTGATTGGCTATATGGGAACTAAACCTGGAACCTTAAGATAACCAGGGAGGTGGGATTCTGTAAAAGCAAGGAAGTCTCCAAGGAAGGTGGGAGGGAACAGGGAATATGCCGTTTGTTTATTTATTTATTTATTTATTTATTTATTTTTATTTTATTTATTTTATTTTATTTTGAGACAGGGTCTCCTTGTAGCCCTGGCTGGCACAGAACTCTCTATGTAGATCAGGATGGCATTGATCTCACAGAGATCTACCTGCCTCTGCCTCCCAAGTGTTAGGATTAAAGGCAAGTAGCCACCGTGGTGGACTGTTGGGTTTTTAATTTTTAAAAATTTGATGTGAGCCAGGTATAGTGGCACATGCCTTTAATCCCAGCACTTGGGAGGCAGAGTCAGGTGGATCTTTGTGAGATCGAGGCCAGCCTGGTCTACATAGTGAGTTCCAGAACAGCTGCGGCTCCAGAGAGACCCTGTCTCAAAAAGACCAAGAAAAAAAATTTGATGTGAGGAGTATTTGCCTGTGTTTGTGGAAGTGCCCCACATATGAGCAGTGCAGAAGAGGCTGTCAGATCCCCTGGAACTGGAGTTACAGATGGGTGTTAGCAGCCATGTGCATGCTGGGAACTGAACCCTAGTCCTCTGCAAGAGCAGCCAGTGCTCTTATCCACTGAGCCATCTCTCTAACCTTGATTTTTGAAACAGGGTCTCATGTAGCCCATGGAACTGGCTAGGGTGACCAAGAATGACTTTGAACCCTTGATCTTCCTGCCTCTACCTCCCTTGTACTGTGATGACAGGTCTGCACCATTGGGAAGGGCTCTACTTTATTGAAACAGTCTCACTCAATAGCCCAGGCTGGTCTTGAACTCACAGCAATCCTTCTGCCTCTAGAGTGCTGGCATATGGACATGTACCACCATGCCTGACTTCATTTTGGTTTTTTTCTTTCAATTTATTTCTATTTTATGTGTGTGAGTGTTTTTGCCTGTGTGTATGTAAGTGTACCACCTGTGTGTGATGCCTGTGGAGGCCAGAAGAGGGTGTCAGTTCCCCTGGAACTGGTGTTACAGATGGTTATAAGCAGCCATGTGGGTTCTGGGAGCCAAATAGTGTTTTTAATTACTGAACCATCTCTCCAGCTCCTCATTTTGTATTTTAAACCAGAAGTTGATAAACTTTCTGCAGAGAGCCAGACAGTGACTATTTTTGCTTTGGGAGCTGCCCTGGTCTCTCTCACCACTAACTCTGACACGGTGGGAAACAAGTGAGGGCCGCTTGTTTGTATGGATGAGCTGGGCTCTATCCCAACAGAACTATTTATGGATGGTGAAATTTGAATTTCTCATCATTTTATGTCCTGGAATACTAATGTTTTCATTTCTTTGAGCTATTTTAAAATATCAAACACTCTGGGTGCGGTGGTACACGCCTTGGGAGGGGAAAACTGGAGGATCAGGAGCTCAAGGTCAGCCTTGGCTTCATAGTGAGATTGAGGCCAGCCTGTGCTACATGGAGCCCTGTCTAAAACACAAGAAAAGGGGCCTGGAGAGATGGCTCAGTGGTAAGAACACTGATTGTTCTTGCAGAAGATCTGGGTTTGAATTCCAGCACCCACATGGCAGCTAACAACTGTCTGTAGTTCCAGGGAATCCCACAGCCTCTTCTGATCTTTACAGGCACTGCATGACACGGGTGCACTTACCAACATGCAGGCAATACACACATACACATAAAATAAAAATAATAAATAAAATATTAAACACACACACACACACACACACAAGAAAGAAGGGACTTTCTAGAACTAGAAAGGAGAAAACAACAAAGCAAGGATCGGCAAGATGGGTCAGTGGGTCAAGGTGCTTGCCCTTAAGCCTGACAACCTGAGGTACCTGGCACTCACATGGTGCAAGGAGAGAACTGAACCCTGCAGGTTGTCTTCTGACCCCCACATGTGCACTGCAGTACAGGCGTGTGAGCACACACAATAAACAAGGAAACAAAAATAAAGAAGAAATTATTTTTTTATCTTTTTTCATATTTTATTTATTATTTTTATTTTATGTATATGTCTGTATTGCCTGCTTGCAAGTAAGTGCACCTGTGTCATGCAATACCCATGGAGGACAGAAGAGGCTGTTGGATCCCCTGAAACTGGAGTTACAGACAGTTGTTAGCTGCCATGTGGGTGCTGAGATTAGAACCTGGGTCTTCTGCAAGAACAACCAGTGTTCTTAACCACTGAGCCATCTCTCCAGCCCCCAAGAAATTATTTTTAAAAAGAATAGAGGGGTAGATATGGTGGCAAATACCTTTAAGCCCAGCACATCGGAGGCAGAGGCGGGTGGATCTCTGAGTTTGAGGCCAGCCTGGTCTGCATTAGCGAATCCAGGCTGGTTGCGGCTACAGGGAGACCTTGTCTCAAAAAGACCAAATCAAAAATAAATAAATAAATGAATCAAACAACCCAGCTAGCCATAACTTCATTCACTAGCAGGCCTCCAGGTCAGGGAATTGGGGCTTGAGGAAGTGTGTGTGTGTGTGTGTGTGTGTGTGTCTGTGTAAAGGGATACATGTGCACATGTACATGTATGTGTGTGCTGTACATATGGAGGCCAGAGAGTCCGTGTTGGGTGTCTTCATTTGCTGCTCTCTGCATTATTTTTTTGAGACAGCCTCTCACTGAACCTAGATTCAGCTACACTCCTGCCAAGCAAGCTGAAGAGAGCCCTCCTGCTCCCCCTTCCCAGCACTAGGCCCTGCTATTCACATGGGTGCTGGGGGTCTGAACTCAGGTCCTCATGCTGTGTAGCAAGCACTTTACCAACTGAGCCTTCTCTCCAGAACCCTTGAAGAGCTTGAACTTCAATCTGTTTCAGATAAGACATACTCAACTATTTTACATGTACTCTAATATTCATTCAACTGTTTGTTGAGTTTCTGCACTGGGCTAGGTAGGATATGGAATGGAAGTGACCAGAGCAATCCTGGCCCTACCCTTTCAGGCCTCAAAGTCAGTAAAAGAGACACAGATCTGTCCTCAACAGGATGATCAAGGCTGGGACAGGGTTCAGCAGGTGACTGGAACCCCAAGAGGATTTTGAGTTTATAGGGAGGAGGGAGACAGCAGCATCAGAATTTCAACCTGGGACAGTCCCCTGTCTTCACTGGGCTCTTTTTTGTTTGTTTGTTTGTTTTGAGAGAGGGTCTCCCTGTATCCCCAACTGGCCTCACAGAGATCTGCCTGCCTCTGCCTCCCAACTGGCTCCTTTTTTTTTTTTATATGTCAGTGTTGAGGTCTGCCTGCTGGCTCTTACAGGAAGCCCTCCCTTGATGACACCGGTCTGCCTCTGACCACTCAGTACTGTCTGAGGACAGGTCTGCCTCCCCACTGAGCTGTGCCATCCCACCAGGCCAGAGCTGGGGCTGTCCTGTGTCCTAAAATATACACACAGACGCACGCACACACAAATAGAAATATAGATGTTGATATTGATATTTACCTGCATGAATCTAAGTGCACCATATGCATACAGTGCCCACAGAGGCCAGAAGAAGGTGTGGGATCAACTGGAACTGGAGTTACTGAAGGTTGTGAGTCATTGTAGGCATGCTAGGAACCAAACCTTGGTCCTCTGCAAGAGCAGCCATTACTCTTAACCACTGAGCCATCTCTCCAGCCCAGAATTCATATATTCATTTGACCAATGTATAAGGAGCATTTTAATCTTTGTGAGGCTTTGAACTCTGTTTTCAGAGTTAATATTGGGTTGTTTTCCTCGATGAACCTCCAAATTATTTTTAGTGTGTGTATGATGTGGGGAGGGACAGTGTACCACAGGACATGTGTGCAGGTCATAGGACCACTTTATGGAGTTGGTGTATTGACTGTATGTAGGTTATGTGCACGTGAGTCATGCAATGCTTATGGAGATTAGAAAAGGGCATCAGATCCCCTGGAACTGGAGTTACAGATGGTTGTAGCCGCCAACCATCTGGGTGCTGAGAACTGAACCCAGGTCCTCTGCAAGAGCAGCCAGTACTCAACCACTGAGCCATCACTCCAGCCCCTTTTTTGGTCTTTTTGAGATGAGGGTGGGGGTGGGTGGGGGGGTGTTCCTGTAGCCCAGCTGGCCCAGAACTTTGTACACCAGGTTGGCTTTGATCTCACAGAGATAGATCCGCCTGCCTCTGCTTCCTGAATGCTGGGATTAAAGGCATGCGCCACCATACCCAGCCCCTCTCCTAGGTTTGAGACAGGGTCTCCTGCTAGCTGCGGCTGGTCTGGAACTCACTATGTAGACCAGACTGTCCTTGAACTCTCAGAGATCCACCTGCCTCTGTCTTCTAGGTTTTTAAAGGCCTGTTTTCTGCCACTCTTGGATGAAAGCCTTTCCTGTCCCCACTGTACTGACTATTCCACACTTCTGGAAAAGTGACCTGGGCTCTTTGGAAACTGAGCTTTACCTTGGGGGGCTCTTGGCACTCTGTCGCCCCCTCGTGGCCATCCTCCAACCTCCTCGGAAAAAACCTCCTTTGAAAAGCCCACTGACAATTGCTGGTGCCTCTCCACGTATGGCCTCAGGCTCAGTTTTGTATTATGTCCCTCTCAGCTGGGCGGTGAGAGATTGCCCTGCCTGTGGCTCTATCCATGAGTGTCAAGGTAAATGATCCCTGAGGAACAACAGCAGAGCGTGCCTCCACATGTATGTGTACAGTGGCACACCCTCACATGTGTATGTGCACCTGGCACACAGGCACCTGATCATACACACACAAAAGAAAAGAAAGGAAAGAAAGAAAAGTAAAGATCAGCAAGGTTTCTAGGTGTTGTCTAAGGGTGTGTTGCCTGAAAATGGGTGGAAAATAGCTCTGGGAGTTGGAAGTATCCTGCTGGGGTTGAGTGTTTAGTCAGGTGGGTGTACTAATTTCTTAGGGATCCTTATAATCTTCCACTGAGGGCTGGAAACTTTCATTTTAACTGAAAATTAGACAGCCAGATGTGATGGTGTAGACTTATATCTCAAGAGTCAAGGGAATGAGGTAGGAGGATCAAGAGTTCCAAGTCAGTCAGGCCTCAGAGTGAGACATGTCCCAAACATAGGGGCTGGGGTGCACTTAGTGGTAAAGTCCCTGCTAGAATCCCCCAGTGAGGGGCTGGGGTGTGGCTCAGTGATAGAGCCCCTGCCTAGAATCCCCCAGTGAGGGGCTGGGGTGTAGCTCAGTGGTAGAGTACCTGCCTAGAATCCCCCAGGGCGGGGCTGGGATGTGGCTCAGCTACAGCTCTTGGTTAGTTTGTAGAAGGCCATTGGTTCCATCTCCTGTACTACCTAAAATAAAGCAAATAACCAATTCAAGAAGAATTTGTAAATCATCATTCATTGCTACCATTTTTGAGGTCTGTTTGCCAGTTCTATCCTAAGTCCTTTGACACGGAATTTTCACAGAATGAATCTCAGGACTGATTTACACAGGCCTTGATTAGGCAAATGTGGTTTTTAGAGCCCTTACCTTTTATTCATGCAAACAATGGGTATTTCACACCTTCACTTTCAGCCACCCTCTAGGCAGCAGACTCACAACAGTAAACAGCCCCTGACTTAGGAAAGGCACTCCTCCTAAGGGCGAGGCCAATGATGAGGAAAAGCGTGAAAAAGTACAATACATAGAAAATTAGATGGTGACGTGTTCTAGGGGAGGAAGTCAAGCCACTCTAGGGACAGACTGGGGTGTGTTGGGCAGCACTGTGCAACCATTTGTTTGTTTTTTTGGTCTTTTTGAGACAGGGTCTCCCTGTAGCCTCAGTGGGCCTGGAACTCAGTATGAGGACCAGGTTGGCCTCCACAGAGATCTGCCTGCCTCACGAGGGAAGGGGAACCTTTTTAAAAACAATCTCATTGTGCAGCCTAGGCTGGTCTCAGACTCACAGCTATACTTCAATCCTGTCTCACAGGAGCTGAAATTAATACAGGTGTGTACCAAGTCCAGGCTCAGGAGAAACTGGAGGCAGAGGACAGTACTTGTCTGAAGTCTGGCCCACAAGATTCTTACTTGTAGCCCTGATCTTTGCAGTGGTACTTAACAGATGCCCTTTAATATTTTTTTTACATTTATTTATTTATTGGGTGTGTGTGTGCATGGCACTGTTTGGTGTGGAGATCAGAGGACAACTTTCTGGAGTCGGTTCTCTCCTTTCTGGGACTAGAACTCAGGGCACCAGGTTTGACTGCAAGCTCCTTGACTGGCTGAGCCATCTTACAACCCTTTAACAGATCTCCGCCCCACCCCGCCCCACCCCGCCCTTGTTCTCAATCTCCTAGGGGGACAGGCAGAAGTTAGTGCCTGAGGGCAGGAGGACGGGAGGGGGGTGGCGGTCTCCAATGAACCAAATATTAGTGAAGGAGGGTCCCAGGCAAATGAGGGCTTAAGTTGGAGAGGATAAGAAAGGGGTTAATGGTCCCCAACTTTGGACTCTGAAGCATCAGGTGAGATTTCCAGTCAGTTTCCTAGCAGGATGGGGACTTAGTGGGGTGCAGGAGAGCGGCAGAGGAGGGGTTAACGGGGGCGGGCCCGGCCGGGGCGGGGCCTGGGCTCCGACTCCAGCCTGGGGCCAGGGGTTGTCACTGCTGTCCTGCCCCGGGGGGGGCGCCCGCCGGGTCCTCGTACGGTGCAGAGCCAGGACCAGGTCGCAGCCGACGGAGAAACCAGCTCGCCCTGGCCAGCTGCGGAGCAGGTGGGTGCTGACCCTCCATCCCCATTCCCTCCCGCTGTCGGCCAGACCTCTGGGTAGCCGGGTCACAGCCCTCGGTACCTGCGGATTCCCTTCCCCACTCAGCTGCCTCAGTCTCCCAGCGCCGTTCTCTCCAGCTCTGCAGAGCCCCGCACACCATTTCTGCATCTCTCCCCATCCCTACCTGGGGTCCCTGGGATCCCCTGCCTCTCTGGATCTCTTCTCTCCACCCAACTCCTACCATCATCCCTCTCCTTATTTCCCTCCCTCCCCCACACCATGGCCCCTTGCATGCCCCTCTCTCCTCTCCTCTCCTCTCCCCTCCTCTCCTCTCCTCTCCTCTCCTCTCTCATTTTTTGAAACACGGTCGTACTGTGCAGATTAGGCTGGCTTCGAACTTCCTATGAAGCCCAGGCTGGCCTCAAATTCACTGCAATCTTCCTGTTTTAGCCTCCTGGAGTGTGCTGGGATTATAGGAGTGGGCCACCATGCCCGACCTTCCCCCCCCCACCGGATTTTGAGAGAGTGTCTGGCTATACAGCCTAGGCTGTCCTTGAACTCACCATCTTCCTGCCTCCCTCCGGTGTGCTGATATTACAGGTGTTGGCCCATAACCACCAGGCTCCAGTTATTTTATCTCTGGGGGTCCTTTCTACCTCCATCCCTGGCTGGCTTGGCCTGTCTGATGTGGGATTCATTCTATTTGGATGGCTGCACTTTCTCTCTCTCTCTCTCTCTCTCTCTCTCTCTCTCTCTCCTCTCTCACCCTGATGGGGCGCCTTCAGCCCCATTGTCATCTCCCTCTAAATTCTGAGACTTCTGAGACTTCTCAGAGCTGTGGAGCTGTTTAGGATTGGCTTAGGGGACAGTGGGATTGTGATGCAAGGCAAGTACACTCTGAATGACACTCTGACCCATGTACCCCTTTGGTAGTCATCCCTGGATTTTGAGGTACCACCACCCCACCCTCCTGTTTCAGGAATTCCTGGCTGGGGGGTGGACTTCCTCCCCCACTTCCTCTGTCCCAGGATTTGGCTGGGGCTCTCTTAACTCCTTCCTGCTTTGTCGCACTCCTCTCCCCTAGAGCTGGAACCTCGCACCCCACAACCAGCTGGAGGGGACAGTTCTAGAATTCCTAAAGCTGCGCGCGCGCGCGCGTGCGTGCGTGCGTGCGTGTGTGTGTGTGTGTGTGTGTATGCATGCGTGTGCGTGTGTGTGTGTATGCGTGCGTGTGCGTGTGTGTGTCCATCCTCGGCTGCATATGCATTGAGGGATTTGTTTGGGTGGCACAGATGGAAAAGCGGGGAACACCTCAGTACCCTTTTTTGGAGTCCCCCAAACAGCTGTAACCACACCCAAAACTGACTAGCTCTGTCTCTGAGGTTGAATGGTAGTTGACTTCAGGTTTGGTGTGAACATAGGGAGGAGCATGGGGGTGGGGCTCCCAGAACTCCAGGAATCATAGCATCAGGAGCCCTGGAGCCTGGCTTGGTGGCACATACCTGTTATCCCAGCACTTGGGAAATGGAGGCAGGAAGATCAGGTGTTTAAGGCCAGCCTGGACTACATGACACCCTGCCTCAAAAGTAAAAGCTCTTGCACTTGGGAGGCAGAGGCAGGCAGATCTCTGTGAGTTCGAGGCCAGCCTGGTCCACATAGTGAGTTCCAGGTCAGCTGGGGCTACTACAGTGAGACCCTGTCTCAAAAAGACCAAAAAAAAAAAAACAAAAAAACAAAAAGTAAAAGCTCTTATACTGGCAAATGTCTGTAATCCCAACACTTGGGAGGCTGAGACATGAGGATCTCGAATTGGAGGCAGACTGGGCTGCATAGTGAGACCCTGGACTGGAAGAACCCAGGATGTTAAAGCCTCTGAGGGGAGCACAGAAAACTTCAGCTCCATCATCCAACCAGAGGCCCTCAGGATGTTCCAAGCCTTCACTCCAAGATCAGCATTGAAATCTTGATGGTTTGCTGTATTCATCGCTGTGTGCTTCCAAGGGCCTGTGGGAGCCATTTGGGTCAAGCTCCTCCCATTTCACGAGTAGGGAAACTGAGGCACCAGAGCTTCTGGTGCTCACAGTGAATCATTGTCAGCCTGGGGTGTTGAGACTCTCATCTGGCCGCAGCCCATATCAGGAGACCCAGCTTCCCTTGACCATATCCAGAGACCTGAATTCTGCCACCACTAAGTCAGATTAATCTGGAGAATAAGGTCTTTTAAGTGAGTGGGGAGCGATGCCAGGGTGAGTGTGATGGCTGGAGGCCAGAGGAAGGGTTCCCCAGTGCTGGGAGCAAAAGATTTCTAACAGCAAAAGATTTCTAACAGTGCTGGGAGAAAAGGACTGGAAGTGGCCCCAGGTGTGGGGGGGAGCTATCAGAGAGAGGGGTGGAGAAGGGAATTAGTTACCCCCCCATCCCTGACCACCTCCCCTCCATCTCCTGACCCTCCCCACAAAGCCCACTGTTCCCTCAGGACAGGGCCTATAATTTGGTTTGTGTCTAGACAAATAATAACTCAGCTGGTGTGAACAGGGAGGGACGACGGCAAGACCGCTGAGCAAGGGGTAGGAAGCAGCCTGGGTTCCTAGGGTTCCCCCAACTCAGTGGGGAGAATATCATTTGGAGGGTCAGGTGGAGTTGATGATCAACCATCCTGAACCCCCACTCCTCTGTGAACTTTCAATATTTTAGAATATGGCCCAATCTTAGAATTCATCCTGTTAGAATGTTTTTTTAAAAAAGAGCAGAAATGGGGGGGAAAGAGGAAGCGGAGTTCACCTATTTACAGTGGGTTCTCATTTTTGTAAAAATGAAAAGGGAAACATGCATTCATTTTCTGGAAAAAGATAAAAATCACCAAAGGTTTAATAATAGTGTATGAAAGTCATCGAATGTTTTTTTATTATATTTTTTTTAAATCATAGAGGGTTCTAACAATAGAACTTCAGAATCTTGGAATGTGAGGCGCCTGGAATATTGGAAACTGACAAGGGTGCGTGCTTGCAAAGGCGAGGATATTAATAACAGAAAAAGAGAAGAATCAAAGCTCTAGAATGTTAGAATAGAACATTGCAGCCAGAACTGGGCAGGCCAGGGACAGCAGGATTTGCCTATGTTTGCAATCTAGAATGTCAGGGTAGTTCTAAGAATTCCATATTCCTGCTGGGTGGTGTGGGCAGAATGGGGGCGGTGGTTTGGGACTAGAGACACTCTTTAGTAAAAATGGGGAAACTGAGGCCCAGCTGAGCAGTGAGTGTCCTGACTGCTCCCTGCCCCTGGTTTCCGGCCGCTGCCAGGGCGCCAGGTGGGCAGCGAGACTGCTGATCACATTTCAGCCCTAATGAGCTGGCCGGTCCCCTGGGGTTGCCAGATTGGGGGGGAGGGCAGAGCCCATAGTGGAGGAAAAGAGGGGGAGTAAGGCTAGTGCTTCAGAAACAAAGCGGGTGAGTGGGCTAAGAGATGTGAGGATAAAAGGGAGGGCTCCATTGCTTCTTCCCTTTCTTTTTTCAAATCCTCCATGTTTTTGGGCCTTGCTGGATTTGGGAGATACCTGGTGGGGGTAGGGGTTTAATCCAGCTGAGGCCTGTAGGGAGTTAGGGTCAAATCAGTCTTTCCACCCCTCCCCCCAACATATTGCACCGTGCTTGGACTTGTTTCTCCAAAATCAGGAGAGGAGGGCGTAAGATTTGCAGGTGTGCCTCACCAACAAAGTCTAAAGGAAATAACATTGATCTCACTTGGGGCTCGGCAGCTGATGATGGGTCATTCTGTGTGTGTGTGTGTGTGTGTGTGTGTGTGTGTGTGTGTGGTGTATAGGCACATGTGTACTGTGTACAGAAGCTGGAAGAAGACTGATTTTCTTTCCTTCCTTCTTCTCTGCTCTTTTTTTTTTTTTTCAAGTTCAGCAAATTATCATGGTTTATTTAAAAGGTTGTTCCTATATCAGATTGTGTTTTTTTGTTTTGTTTTGTTTTTGTCCTTTTGAGACAAGGTCTCCCTGCCTCTGCCTCCCAAATGCTGGGATTAAAGGCAGCGCCATCATGCCCCACTTTGTTCTTTATTTTTCTTTAAAAAAAAAAAAAGTATTTATTACTTTTTATCTGAGTGTATTGTTTGCATGTATGTAAGTGCACCTGTGTCATGCAATAATACCCACGGAGGTCAGAAGAACACACTGAATTCCCCTGGAACTGGAATTATGGATGGTTGTTAGTTGCCATGTGAGTACTGAGAATCAAATCCATGTCCTCTGCAAGAGCAGCCAGCACTCTTAACCACTGAACCATCTCTCCAGCTCTTCTTTTTTCTTTTTCTTTTCTTTTTTTTTTTGTTTACTGGTCTTCTTGAGATATGGTCTCCCTGTAGCCCCAGCTGTCCTGGAACTCACTATGTAGATCAGGCTGGCCTCACAGAGATCTGCCTGCTTCTGCCTCCCAAGTGCTGGGACTAAAGGCGTGCACCACCATGCTCGGCTCTTATTTATTTATTTGTTTGTTTATTTATTATTTATTTATTTTCCCCCTCTTTAAAAAAAAATTATGTGTATGAGTGTGTTGCCTGCACCTGTGTCGTGCAATGCTGTGGAGATCAGAAGAGGGCTCTTAACGGCTGAGCCATCTCTCCAGCGCAGCCCCCCCCTTTTTTTAAGACTTGGTGTTGCTGAACCCGGGGAGCTCCCAGGTTCTACCTATTTCCACCCCTCAACAGTGGGTTACAGGCACACTTGGCCATTCCCAGCTTTTATGTGGGTGTTGTGGATTTGAACTCAAGTCCTTTCTTTCACAGCAAGCTCTCTTAACCACTGAGCCAACCTCTGGGGTTGCTTTTTTTTTTGGTCTTTTTGAGACAGGGTCTCCCTGTAGCCCCAGCTGGCCTGGAACTTGCTATGTAGACGAGGCTGGCCTTTAACTCTCAGAGATCCTCTGGTCTCTGCCTCCCAAGTGCTGGAACTAAAGGCATGCACCACCACGCCCAGCTTGGGGTTGCTTTTTTGGGTCGAGGAAGTTCCTATCTTTAACAGATTCTCAAAGGGATCTCAGAGTCCCCAGAAAGTCAGGAGTACCTTGACATTCTGGGCCTTAGTTTCCCCATCTGCACCCCTGTCACCACGAGCTCAGAGAGAATTCTAAGAATCAGAGATTCTGTGTTGACCTGGGGGGAGGTTATGGTGGCCAGATGTCAGGCAAGAAAGAAGAGAAGCCTGCTTCCCTATCTCTGTCTGTCTGTCTGTCTGTCTGTCTGTCTCTCTGTCTGTTGGAGCTGCCCTGCTCCATCCCCAGTATCCCCAAGACTCAGGTAGGCTGAGGACAAGATGGGTGGGTGCCAGACTGGCTCCCTGGGAGGAAATTAGCAATGGGAAGTTCATTTCCGTTGGCTGACAGGAATGTCTCCGCTGCCTGTGTACCCAGTCCAGTCTCAGCAGGGACCTGGAAGCTGAGGGAGGGCTTTTAGGGGACACCTAGTTCTCCCTTGAGGGCCCCTCCTCCCATTACAAAACATTCATTTCTTGGGACTGGAGAGATGGCTGAGCAGTTAAGAGCACTGGCTGCTCATGCAGAAAACCTGGGTTTGAGTCCCAGCACCCCACATGGTGGCTAACAACTGTCTGTAACTCCAGTTCCAGGGGATCTGACACCCTCTTCTGACCTCTGCGGATACTGCACAACATGAATGCACCCACCTACACGCAGGCAATATACTCATACACATTAAAAAGAAAAATCATTTCTTTTTTCAGTCCTCCAGTATCCATGGAATAAGAATTGTTCAAACAGTGCATTTATTTTGTATGTATGTGTGTGTTGTATGTACGTGTGTGTGTGTGCGTGTGCACATAAGCAGAGGTCAATGCTCGGTACCTGTCCCTATTGCTCTCCATTTATTTGTTTGTTTGTTTGTTTATTTATTTATTTATTTGGTTTTTGGAGACAGGGTCCCCCTGTAGCTCCAGCTGGCCCGGAACTCACTATGTAGACCAGGCTGGCCTCCATCTCACAGAGATCTGCCTCCCTTTGCCTCCCTATTCTGGTATTAAAACCTTGTATCACCATGCTGGGCTCCTCCTTATTTTTTTATTTTTATTTTTTTGGTCTTTTTGAGACAGGGTCTCCCTGTAGCCCTAGCTGTCCTGGAACTCACTATGTAGACCAGGCTGGCCTTGAACTCACAGAGATCCACCTGCCTCTGCCTCCCAAGTGCTGGGATTAAAGGCGTACGCCACCATGCCCGGCTCCACCTTATTTTTTTTGAGACAGAGCGAATCTGTCTTTGAACCGGGAGCTTGCCATCCAGGCTTGGCTGGCTGACCAGTGAGCTCCTGAGAGCCACCTGTCTCTGCCCCACCAGTGCTGGAGTTACAGGTGTCAGCTACGGGTGTCTGCTTTGACTTGGGACCTGTCCTCCTGCTTTTGCAGCACTCACTCTACCCACTGAGCCATGTCTCTAGCCCTTTCATTTACTTACTCATTTTTCAGTTTTAAAAAATATTTTTTTTCTGGGCTGGAGAGATGGCTCAGTGGGTAAGAACACTGGTTGTTCTTGCAGAAGACGCAGGTTCAAATCCCAGCACCTACATGGCAGCTAACAACTGTCCGAAACTCCAGTCCCAGGGGATCCGATAGGGGGCATTGCACGACACGGGTGCACTTACCTACAGGCAGGCAATACACGCATACAAATAAAATAAAAATAAATAAAAATTTAAAAAATACATTTAATTTCTTATCTTTATGTGTATGACTGTATTGCCTGCATGTGTAAGTATACCTGTGTTGTGCAATACCCATGGAGGTCAGAAGAAGGCGTCAGATTCCCCTGGAACTGGAGCTGTTAACTGCCATGTGGGTGCTGGGAATTGAACCCAGGTTCTGTGCAAGACAGCCAGTGCTCTCAACTGCTGAGCCATCTCTCCAGCCCCTTTTGTTTTTAAATTTTGAGATAGGGTCTCATTTATTCAAGAACTCTCTACATAGCTGAGGATGACCTTGAATCCTCCTGCCTCCACCTGACAAGGTCTGGGATTATAGACCTGTGCCAACAGGCCTAATTTATGAGGTGCTGAGGATCAAACTTAGAGCTTCATGCATTGCTAGGCAGGCACTCTGCCAAGTGAACTACATCCCAGACCCACTGTGATTGATTGATTCATTGATTATAGTACTGAGGACTGAACTCAGGAGCTCACATACATGAGGCAAGCACTCTACTGCTGAGAAATGGCCCCCAGCTCCTTCCTGGTAATTTAGGTCATTCTGTCTTTGAGTTATACTTTAGCCCCAAATACTGCACATTTTACAGATGATACCAAAGATTTCCATGTGTGATGTGATTGGGATAAAGACTGTACCCCTCCTTTGGGTCCTGAGGAAAAAATAATAAATAATCCCCTTTAAGTCACAAAATGAAGTGGGGAAGAGATGGAAGAGAGAGACAGACAGGAAGGACCAAAGCTAGGGGGACAGAAGGACAGAGAGAAGAGGAAAGAAAGGACAGAGGTTTAGGGAGTCTTGGGTCTGGAGGTTTTAATTGACAGTGAGCTGGGTTGGCTCATATTGGTCTGGTCAGGAACAAGCTCCTCTTACCCCCATCACCAAGGGACCCAGGAGCCTCCAGCTCTGGATTGGCAGCAGCAGGTGTCTAAAGACCCCAACAGGGGGCAGGACTCAGTGAACAGGACACAGCCTGACCTTTGCAAGTCAGTTAGGAAGCGGATGGATCCTGCCCTTTTAAGCGCCTCACTGCCTGCAGCCTCTTCCTCTGCCATCCCCCCCGCCGCCCCGCTGGACTTATTGAAGCCTAGGGTATAGTCTAGGGGGAGGGGAGGGAGAGCCATAGTGGGAGAGAGGCTGGCCAGGGTGTTGGCTTCTGTGCCCAGACACTTATTGAGTACCTATTGTATGCATGGTCTGTCAATACTGGTAATAGGACAGTCCACATGATGTACAAGGTACCTGTCTCCCCATGTGTTCATTCTAGACAGACAAAACGAACCAGGTACAAAATGATGTGGAGAGAGGGTTCTGAGAGTGGTGGGAAATTGGTGAGGGGACTCCTTAGGGAGAGAAGAGGTAATGGAGGTTGTGGAGGAGGACCTAAACAAGGCTCAGGCCAGCTAGAGGGGAGGGGGAGGGTGAAGGGCTTGGTGCTGGAGGAAGGTTATTAGCTTTGAGCCTGCTTCAGGGAAAAGTGGGCAAGAGGTCGGTCAGGAAGAGTTTGTTACCTATCACCAAGTGCCAGAAGTTTTGATTTTTTTTTTTTTTTTTTGGTCTTTTTGAGACAGGGTCTCCCTGTAGCCCCAGCTGTCATGGAACTCACTATGTAGACCATAGGCCTTGAACTCACAGAGATCTGCCTGTCTCTACTGGAATTAAAGGCCTTCAACACCACACCTAGCTATGGAGTTTCGATTATTTATTAATTTTTTTCAATTTTTTATTTTTTGTGTGTATGTGTGTATTGCCTGCATGTAGGTAAGTGTACATGTGTCATGCAATGCCCTCAGAGGACAGAAGAGACTGTTGAATCCTCTGGAATTACAGACGGTTGTTAGCTGCCATGTGGGTGCTGGGATTCAAACCCAGGTCTTCTGCAAGAACAGCCAGTGTTCTTAACTGCTGAACCATCTCTCCAGCCCTAGAGTTTCAATTTTTGAAGTCTATACAATTTCTTGAAATATCACAGATTAAACCTAGGGCTTTACACGTGCCAGTCAAGTACTCTACCACTGAGTCTCACCCCAGGCCCTCACTGGGGGGTTATAGGCAGGTGCTCTACCACTGAGTCATGCCCCTAGCTCCCTGCAAGCCTATTTGGAAGTTTTTGGAGTGTTTCATGAACAAGGGCTGGTTTCCAAAGACAGATCTCCCTGGCTGCCTTGTGAAGTGAGTTGAAGGGATAGACTATCAGATAGACTATCAGATAGATTGCAATGATGGTGCTTCTCCGGCCCCTGGGCAGTGATGGTGGCGTAGAGCCAGCAGGGGTGAAACACACACGTATGGACTCAGATTCTTCTGCAGGTGAGGCAGGAGGGCTTTCCCTTGGAAAGAGACTTGGATCTCAGGGAACTTCATGGACTCACTGTGATGTGTACACATCCTTTCCCTCTCCACATGGCAATTTCCTCCTCTGTCCAGTAGATTCAACCTGTGGTTCTCAAAGTGTTTCCTGGGAATTTTTCAGGGGTGTCTTCTCAGCCTTCACATCATCCTATCCAGAACACTGGGCAGTTTCTCCTATATAGCCCAGGCTGACCTGGAACTCAGTATGTAGCCCTGACTGGCCTAGAACTTAGTATGTAGCCCAATTTGGCCTGGAACTCACAGAGATCTACTTGATTCCACCTCCTGCATGCTGAGATTAAAGGAAAATGAGGGCCAGAGAGATGGCTCAAGAAGTTAAGAGCACTGGCTGCTCTTGCAGAGGACCTGGGTTTGGTTCCCAGCACACATATGGTACTAACAACCATCCATAACTTCAGTTCCAGGGATCTGATGCCCTCTTCTGGTCCCTGTGGGCATTGTACATACAAGTGCATTTGAATGCAGGCAAAACACTCATACACATTAAATAAACATAAACAAAAAGGTACAAAGATAAAGGGAAATTATTTAAAGTTGGTCCTGGTGACACATACTTATAATCCCAGCACTCAGGAGGCAGAGGCAGGAAGCTCTGGAGTTTGAGGCCATCTTGGACTATAAATAAAGATCCTGTCAGAAACAGAGGGGTTGGAGCTGTAGCTCAGTGGGTAGAGTGCTTGCCTAGCATTCATGAGTCCCTGAACTCCATTCTCAGCTTGGCATAAACTGGGGCATGGGGAAGGAGGTTTGGGGGTGGCATACTCTTGTCATTTCAACACTCAGGAAGAGGCAGAAAGATCAAGAGTTCAAGTTCATCCTCAGTTACATATTGATTTTCAGGACAGCCTAGGCTACATGACAGTCAGAGAGAGAGAGAGAGAGAGAGAGAGAGAGAGAGAGAGAGAGATCCATAGACCCTGAAACTGGTCAGGGGCTTGGTGCATGACTATTCTCTGCCCTGAACTCATAGATCTTCCCAGAAAAGAGGAAGTGACGGATCCAAAGATCCTGGCTGTGGACAATGGGAAAGGAGAGGGAAGAGACTGTGAGGGCTGTGTTCCCTGCTGGCACCGACCCCAGGCTTCCCCTTGCTCCCTGACCTGAACCTTTCCCTGTCTGGCAGCTTCTCCCCCATCCTGCTGTCACCCACAGTCCCTTTTATGTCCAGTTGCTCTGGAAACTGAAACAGAGGCTGGAAAAAGGAAGGAGAGAGACTTCCTACCCTCTGGCATCAGGACCCTGGACAGGTCTCAAAAAGCCTGCCTCAGTTTGTCCAATCTGGAAAATAACCATTTTCTTCATGGGATTCTTAAGGAAAATTAATAAATAATATCCAAGGATGTGCTTTGAACAGGGTCTACTATGTAACAGGCTCAATACACTGTGTCTGCTTGTTGTATTACACTTTATTCATTTATTTGTGTGCGCATGCCCGTGTATGTGTGTGAGCGCGTGCGTGCGTGTGCGTGTGTGTGTGTGTGTGTGTGTGTGTGTGTGTGTGTGTGTGTGTATGTGTATGGTTGCTAGGTTGCACATGGAGACATCAGAGGATAGCTTGAAGGACTGGTTCTCTCCTTCCACCATGTGTGTACTCGGGATTGAACTCAGGTCCTAAGGCTTGGCAGGAAGCACCCTTACTCGCTGAGCCCCCTTGCTCTCCTCCAATGTTTGTTTTGAGACAGATTATCATGTAGCCCAGGCTGGCCTCAAATTTGATTTGCAGTAGATGACCTTGAATTTCTGTTCCTCCTGCCCTCCACCTGACAAATGCTGGGATTATAGGTGTGGGCTAACCTGCTCTGAGTATTGGGTCTTTGGGAAGCCAGCTGGGCATGGTGGCTCACATTTAAAAAAATATATTTTATTTATTATTATTTTTTTATGTGTATGACTGTATTGCCTGCATATATGTAAGTACACTGGTGTTGTGCAATGCCTGCAAAGGTTAGAAGAGGGCGTTGGATCCCCTGGAACTGGAGACCAGGCTGGGAGTGCTG
>NW_008354956.1:1780407-1796457 GCF_000622305.1 Nannospalax galili | reverse complement strand
GAACAACCAGTGTTCTTAACCACTGAGCCATCTCTCCAGCCCCACTTTTTTAAAACAATAAATAATTTATTGAGAATTTCATACATGCATATAAGGTGTTTTGATCAAATCCATGCCCACTCCCTCCCCTCCAACTCCTCCCATATCTCCCCATCACTTTTTTTCTGATAACTTCATGTACTCTTTCTTTTCTTTGACTGATTGATCTATTTTTATGGGGCTTTTGGCTATGCTAACATTCCCCCCTCTAAAGAGGTAACCCTAAAATCTTTTAAGGATTAGATACAAGCTCCCAAAAACTTTCAACATTTTTGGCCTTTGGAACAGAGTATGTTGCTAAGAGGCCCAAGGACACTGTGAGTTTTAGCCAAACTGGCTACTTTTCTTTGGGGTCTTTTTACCCTAACTGCGTAGGCAATTCCTGTCTCCTGTTCTTATCACACCGAAAGAGAAGTAAAGGCAAGAGTAATTAGCATTACAAGTTCTAGACAGGGAACTAGAAAAAAGTCAGAACAGGACAATTTTCAAATGTTCACATGAGAGTCCATTAGAATTTCTTGACAAGGGTTTCCAAAAGCATCCCTCTATTGGGTTCCTCCTCATTTTGCTTTTGTCTTCCAAAGCTGGACTCTAGAGTGATGGATTCAGGATTTGCTTTCAGGTATTTTAATAGCTTTTGGAGTGGTTAGAATCAGTGTCAGTTTCCTCTCAAAAGCCTTTAGATAGGGGGAGAAAATAAATTTATTCATCATTTCAGAACAGTAACTGGTTATCTCCCTTAGCTACAGGTGGGCACTACAGTATTGGAGACCAAGATTTGAAGTCTTACATCTAAGCAGCACTTTCCAGTTAGGAACAAAGTCATCAATGAGAAATAGTCTAAATAACGTTTTATATAGACTTAAGCCTAATGTATGGGAAGTGTAATCCCTTGAAGTCTTAAATAAAAATATTGATGGCTTTACCCTTTGGTTGTACTTTCCTTTTGGGTGTTTAAGACCATAGAGTTGGCCCAAATAAATCAATTTATTTTTACACTTCAGGTTATTTGAGGATTTGTTCCTCAGGGGCCACATGGGCTTGGGAGGAGCTCCTGGCTCCTTTCTTTTACCAGTTCCATCTATGTGAAGATAAGTCAAAGGTCAACCATGTCTGGCTTCACTTGGAAGCATGAATGAGATGTTTCCTCTGAGTTGACCCTCCTATTTGTAGACTGGACACTGGTTCAAGTCCATCTTGTGAGGTCTCCATTCTTTCCTGACCAAGAGGACAGGTGACTCACTGCAGTTACAGGACATTTGAGAGCTGTTCCATAGTCCCATTGAACTTAGTCAGCCTTGGAGGGCAAGGGGCAAAAACTGTCCTTTAAGTCCCTCTGACCACATTAGTATAGGCCTCAAACTATGGCTGTTAAACATCCAGTAAGGTTAATTCCACCAGTCTGGTACTTTTAATTATCATGTGCTATGTAGATAAGGCTTGGGTAAAAAAACAAATATTCTCAGATAAACTTTGACTAGATATATATTTTGTTCCTTAAACTAGTTGACTAAACTATGACTATAGACATTTTTTGTTTGGTTGGTTTTTTTTGGGGGGGGGGGTCTTTTTGGGACAGGGTCTCCCTGTAGCCCCAGCTGTCCTGGAACTCACTATGTAGACCAGGCTGGCTTTGAACTCACAGAGATCTGCCTGCCTCTTGCCTCCCGAGTGCTGGGATTAAAGGCGTGTGCCACCACGCCCAGCTTGACTATAGACATTTTAAGATTATATGTATATTATTTTTGTCTCATCCTTTATATATCATAACAAACCTACATAGACCTTTATCACTTGCTTAGGCTTTCTCCTTTTTTCTATTTTGGAAAATATCTCCATTCCCATATCCTTTTAACATCTTTTACATTTTCATTTTCTTTCTTTTTTAAAAATAATTATGAAGGCGGGTGTAGTGGCGCATGCCTGTAGTCCCAGCACTCGGGAAGCAGAGGCAGGTGGATCTCTGTGAGTTCAAGGCCAGTCTGGTCTACAAAGTGAATTCCAGGACAGCTGGGGTTACAGAAAGACCCTGTCTCAAAAAGACCAAAAAAAAATATTATGAGACATAATAGCATTAACAAATACATTTTCCATCTGTTGTGAGACTTCTTTTCCTGTGGATGCTAAGCAATGCTTATTCCCTTTTAAGGTTCTAGTGTCAAGCCAATGTTTGATTAAGTTTTACTGGGGAACCGATGAATTTATTGAGCTTACTTACTGAGATAACTGAGGGGTTGCTGAGGTGTATGTATGACCTGAGGGTATGTACACTGGAAAGCCTTCACCCGGCATGGCTCATGCCTTCTCTTCCTAGCCTTCCCCAGATTGTATACTTTAGCCCTCCCCAAATCCAGGAGGACATGTGTGATTAGGGTCCAATTACATACAGTTGGCTGGGAAGAGTGGCTGGATAATGCAATGAGGGTCCAATGACCCTGCATGGCCCTCCTTTAATGAATGAGCACAACTGTCAACAAGGGTGGCTCACATTTTTAATCCCAGCACTCAGGAGGCAGTGACAGGTGGATCTGTGTAAGATTGAGGTTAGCCTGGTCTACATAGGAGTTCCAGGCTATCTGGGGCTTCAGGGAGTGTCTGACTCAAAAAGCCATTGGGAAGCCCCTCTATTAGCCCCTCAATCTTGTGTTTTGAGGCATCTGTTGTTTAGAGTTGGACTGAAGCAGACTCTTTGAAGGGTCCATGTCTGTCTTCCATAGGAGCAAGAGGAGGAGTTGCGGAAGAGGGATGCTTGTCAGGATGTCCATATCTGTTTCACCACCCTCTTTTCTCCCCACAGGCCCTGTGACGTCAGCTTTCAATATAGTAATGAGAGGGGCATCTTCATCTCAAGCCCTCAGTCCCCTCCAGTACCAACCCTGAGTCCCCTCTGTGCCCCCTTCAACCTTCTCCTTCTGCCCACAATCCTCTGGTACTCCAGGGCTTACTCATCTTCCTGTTCCCTAACATTATTTCCCACAATCCCCAGCCCTAGGGAGCCTTCCAGTTCCTCTTTGTCTTCCCTTTTAAGACAGACACATCACCCCCCCACCTCCTCTATTGGTGACCTTACAGAGTTCTTTGTCTCCTGTAGTCCTAAATAAATGCCAGCACTCTAAACTGCATCTTCCCAAAGCTATTTCCTGACGCTTCTAGAACATTCCATTCCACCGGCACTTCATCATGGCCCTACTTACTTTCTAAGTCCTCACAACTTTGATGCTTTCAGTTCCTCCGTAATCACTGCCCTCACCGTCACCCATTGTTTCTCTGCCCCCATCTTTATTTATGCTCTGACTGCTTGTACAAACATCCCCATTTACAAACCCCTTAGTCCCCCCTGGTATCCTTCCTCCATCCCTGCTGGAATCTCCTCCTCTCAAATTCTCTTCCCTGCTCTAGCCTGCCCCAAAACTCACCCGGACCTTATCTGTCTCAGTGGATTGTGTCTCCTGTGATGCTCCCCTGAGCCTCCAAAGAGGGGGTTCAGGGGGGCCCGATGGCCTCCCGCCCCCCGTGGCCCTGTAGCCCCAGCGGGCCAGGGGAAACATTTCACAAACACCGGCGCCCAGGATGGTCAACCGCACGTGGGAAGGCTGCCACGTGGACTCTCGAGTGGACCACCTGTTCCCTCCGTCCCTCTACATCTTCGTTATCGGGGTGGGCTTGCCCACCAACTGCCTGGCCTTGTGGGCGGCCTACCGCCAGGTGCGCCAGCGCAACGAGCTGGGCGTGTACCTGATGAACCTGAGCGTGGCCGACCTGCTGTACATCTGCACCCTGCCGCTCTGGGTCGACTACTTCCTCCATCACGACAACTGGATTCACGGCCCTGGCTCCTGCAAACTCTTCGGGTTCATCTTCTACAGCAACATCTACATCAGCATCGCTTTCCTGTGTTGCATCTCTGTGGACCGTTACCTGGCGGTGGCGCATCCCCTGCGCTTTGCCCGTCTGCGCCGGGTCAAGACAGCTGTGGCCATCAGCTCCGTGGTCTGGGCCACGGAGCTGGGCGCCAACTCGGCCCCGCTCTTCCACGATGAACTCTTCCGCGATCGCTACAACCACACCTTCTGTTTCGAGAAGTTCCCCATGGAGGGCTGGGTGGCGTGGATGAACCTGTACCGTGTCTTCGTGGGCTTCCTGTTCCCCTGGGCTCTCATGCTGCTGTCCTACCGTGGCATCCTACGGGCAGTGCAGAACAGCGTGTCCACCGAGCGCCAGGAAAAGGTCAAGATCAAGCGCCTGGCCCTGAGCCTCATCGCCATCGTGCTGGTGTGCTTCGCGCCCTACCACGTGCTCCTGCTGTCCCGCAGCGCTGTCTATCTGGGCCGGCCCTGGGACTGCGGCTTTGAGGAGCGTGTCTTCTCCGCCTACCACAGCTCCCTGGCCTTCACCAGCCTCAACTGCGTGGCTGACCCCATCCTCTACTGTCTGGTCAACGAGGGTGCCCGCAGCGATGTGGCCAAGGCTCTGCACAACCTGCTCCGCTTCCTGGCCAGCGAAAAGCCCCAGGAAATGGCCAACGCCTCCCTCACCCTGGAGACCCCTTTGACCTCCAAAAGGAGTAGCGCTGGCAAGGTCACCCAGGGGGACCAGGTGCCACTGAAGGTGCTACTGCCACCAGCCCAGTGAGCTCCACTAGTGCACAGCCCCATCCCCAAGTCCTGTGGCCCCTTGCTCTGTGTATGCAAATTATATGTAAATAAGGTCATGTGACTATTCATATGAATACAAGAAAAAAAGAATAAGGTGTGTGTATTTTTGCCAGCCATCTTCCTCACTTTGATCCATAAGGATTCACTTGAAGTAGGTGGGCCTGTTGGGTGAATGACCACACAGCAGGGACACTGTCCTTTTGGGCTACTACAGGAGGACTCAGTCCTGGAGAGCTTCCTGGACAAGGGAACAAGAAAATTAAATCTCATATTTGGTTTCTAACAGAAAGACAGAAGAAAGAGCCTGCTGTGGCAGCACCAGTCTGTAATCCCAGCCACTTGGGAGGCTCAGGCAGGAGGATTAGAAGTTCAAGACCTGCTTAGACCACAGAGTGAGACACTATCTCAAAATAAAAATTAGAGGGGCTGGAGAGATGGCTCAGCAGTTAAGAGCACTGACTGCTCTTGCAGAGGACCTGGGTTTGATTCCTAGCACCCACATGGTGGCTACGAACTGTCCTTAACTCTAGTTCCAGGGGAATTCGAAGCCCTGTTCTAACCTCCGTGGCATTGTACGACACAGGTGCACTCACATACATGCAGGCAATACACTCATACACATTAAAAAAAAAAAAAAAAGAAAGAAAGCCAGGGGATGCAATTTAGCAGGAAATTGCTTACCTAGAATCCCCCAGTGAGGGGCTGGGGCATGGCTCAGTGGCAGAGCACCTGCCTAGAATCCACCAATGTGGGCTGGGGGTGATGACTCAGAGGTAGAGTACATGAAAGCTTGTGACCCTAGGTTCAATCCCCAGTAGCACAAAAACCCAGAAAAATTCATAAATAAAGAGGACCGTTTCCAGTAAAGAAATAGAAATGTGGCTGGGTGTAGTGGCACATGCCGTTATCCCAGAACTTGGGTAGCAGAGACAGGTGGATCTCTGTGAGAGGTGGATCTCGAGGCCAGCCTGGCCTATATAGTGAGTCCCAGGCCAGCTCCGGCTACAGGGAGACCCTGTCTCAAAAAGACAAAAAAAAAAGTGAGTCAAGTGGGGGAGTTGGCAGGAGAGTCAGTGATTGGGGAGTCAGTGTTTATCCTTGGGTCACCTCTCATCAAGCTCCTTGGATCACCTCTCATCAAGCTGGGGAAAATGACAGGCAGAACCATTCCTTTTGCTTCCCTTTTGTATTTGGACATATGGTCTTGCTCTGTATCTCAGGCTGGCCTCTAGCTTACCATCCTCCTTCCTCAGCTTCCCATGTGCTGGGATTACAGGTGGGCACCGCCACATCCAGCAAACAGAGCAATTTTGAGATTTTACATTGATAGCATCCTCTGAGTCCTGCATAGAGACAGAAGAGAATGGAGAATGTTTGAATCCAGGTGAGGGACAATCTGGGGTGCACTGCCTATAGGAGTGAGCAGGGCAGGCTTAGAAAGGAGGCTCACAACAAGAACACTCATGAATTCTCTCATTTAGTCCACAGAGATTTATACCAGGCCTGTGTTGAGTGGGGCTGAGGATGACCCTGTGGCCCTTGGGAGTTTAGGATTAACAAATTAAAAATAAGCTTCCAGCTCTTCAGAAGCTCAAGAAAGGGGATTCTTATGAGCCTGAGTTTGTAATTAGCTTGGGAACATAAGACATTTCTCCCTTTTTATCTATCTATCTATCTATCTATCTATCTATCTATCTATCTATCTATCTATCTATCATCTATCATCTGTTATTTACCTAGATACAGGGTTTCACTATGTAACCCCATCTGGCCTGGAACTCACTATGTAGATCAGGAAGGCCTCGATCTCACAGAAATCAACCTGCCTCTGCCTCTCAAGTGCTGGGATTAAGGGGGTACACCACAATGCCCAGCTCCCCCTTTATTTTTTTTATTGTTTATATGGATTTTCAAATTATTATTTACTCATTTTTTATGAGTATGAGTATTTTGCCTTCATGTATGTTGTGCTCATGTGTATCGTGCTCAAGGAGGCCAGAAGAGGATGTCAGATCCCCTGGAACTGGAGCTACAGTTGTTAGCTGCCATGTGGGTGCTGAGAACCAAATCCAGGTCTTTTGCAAGAACAGCTGGTGCTTGTAACTGCTGAGCCATCTTTCCAGCCCCTAGAAATTATTTTTTGGTACTGAAGATTGAATCTTGGAACTTGTGCATGAAGTGCTCTATGGTAAGCCACAGTCCCATCCCTCCATACCCCTTAAACTTATTTTAAGACATTCTTTACCAGTTGACCAGGCTGGTCCTAAGCTCACTCTGTAGTCTGGGCAGGCCTTGAACTTGTGATCCTCTTGCCTCAGTATCCCCAGTACTTGGGATTACAGGCCTTCATCACCAGAACCAGATCTTTTTTTTTTTTTCCTTTCATTTATTTACTTGTTTGTTTATTACTTTTGACATAGGGTTTCAATGTGTAGCCCCAGCTGGCCTGGAACTCACTATGTAGACCTGGTTGTCCTCAAAACTAGAGATCTGTCTCTGTGTCACCCAGTGCTGGGATTAAAGGCCTGCACCATACCCAGCAAGATCAGTTTTTAGGATTTTTTTTTGAAGGAAGAAGCCCAGGAGCCCATAGGATTGTGAAACTTGAGCCCCTGGCCCATTCTGGGAAAAGGGTGCCCAAGGGGACTGAGCGGAAAGGGCCTCCTCTGGGAATCAGCCAAGGCCCTAGTGCAGCCCGGTCAGTGAAAAGGCTGTGGCCTAAAAAGTTAAAGGTCTTACTGTCGGTAAGTCAGTGCTGGGGCCAGCCTGGGCTCCCTGTCTCTCCCCATCTCTGTTTATTCCCACGCCCCAGGGTGGCCGGGGCTGCCTGACTTAGCTGATGGTGTCTCTTTCCCTCTGTGGCCTCATGGGTGACCCGGATGGCTGTGGTTCCATCAATGGGAGGGAGGGCAGAAGGAAGTGCCCAGCCTGGCCAGTGTGCCCCCTGCCCCCATCTTTCTCTCTCCCCATGGTGTAGAAACAGGCCCGTGAGAGGAGAAGATCCCCTTAACACACGCACCCTTGTCCCAGAAGTTTCCAGAAGTTCCAGGGAACCCTTCTGAAAGGAAGAGGAGGCTTAAAGAGAGGCCTGGGGGTAAAATGCACTTAGCAAGGAAAATGATTTTGTGGAGGAGGGTGAGAGGGAGTAGAGGGTGGAGGGAGTACAGAAATGCCGGGACTTGGGGATACAGGAGAGGGGAGCATCCCAACATGGTGTACTCTAATCCCAGCCCTCTGGAGGCCAATACCCAAGGATCGTGAGTTCAAGGCCAGAGTGCGTTGCAAGACTTTGTCTTCTCAACAAAAGAAAGCAAAACAAAATTTATTGAGCACCTACGTGTCAGGTGCTGTTCTAAGACCTAAAGAAACAGCAGAGGGTCATGCTGGAAAGAACCAGGTACAAGCTTAGTAGAAGTTTCTGAAACCTTTACTGGGCATCCTTGGCAATCTAGCTTTTTGGGCCCTGGCCTCCTACCACAGGGCTCAGAAGACGGCTCTGGGCCAGGACCCTCCCTAGACATCACAGTGTCGACTCCACGACTCCACGCAGATTACATCTGGGAGCTTGGACATTTGGGCAGTCTGTAAAATGGGAAGGGGGATCTGTGAAGTAGATGACAGACTGTTTGACCACAGATTTTCTTTCTGGTACTGGGCATCAAACACAGGGTCTTGGGGCTGGAGACATGGTGCAGTGGTTCAGAGCACTGGCTGCTTTTGCAGAGGACCCAACTTCAGTTCCCAGCACCCACGTGGATAGCTAAGAACTGTCCATAATTCCAGTTCCATGGGATCCGACACCCTCTTCTTGCCTCTATAGGCACTGCATGACACAGATGCACTTACATGCAGGTGAAACACTCATACACATAAAATAAAAATAAATTTAAAAATCAAAACAAAAACCAGAGTCTTCCACATGCAGGCAATCACTTTACCAACTGAGCTATATCCCCAGCCCCCTCTTGTTGTACCTTTTAGCGTGGGAAGGTGACTAAAGACACTGAGAGAGCCCAGGGTCCCGTGGCTGTGTCACAAATTCTTCCCTCTTCCTAGTCACCACCCTTGTTGTTCCTCCGCCTTCCGGTCCCTTCGGTCTCCCAATGACCCACCCTCACGCCACCATCCAGGAATCTCTCTCCACACAGTCCTGACTTTGTTTATATGATTTTTTGCTCCCTGCTGGGTAAGGGAGGACAATGTAGAATGTGTCCTTAGAACCCTTTCCTGAGCCAGTTCCCTGGGGACCTTCACCCTCCAAAGGAGGAAGTGGGGCCGCCTGAGAACCAGTTTTATTAGCCGAAATGCGGGGCAGGGTCACCAGCTTGTGGAGGCTGAGGTGCCTCGCACTACCCCCTGCTCCTCTCTCTGACTCAGTCTCTTGGTCAGTTACTCAGGAAAAGGATAGATTGGTTGGCATTTTGGGTAGAATTACAGAATAATACACAGATGCTGGTAAAAGCATCTTGGAGAATCGTACCATCCCAAGCACTTCACGTGTTAGACAGGCTTGGCCTCCGAATGACCAGCAACAGATGGATGTCTTCTTCTCTAGCTTCTTCCCTGCTTACTTCAAACTGGTTGGACCCTAAGACTCTGTAGGACAGGAGGGTCAGAGGGAGACATTCACCCTTCCCACCCAATCAGCCAGCCTTAACTACATGGTGGGGGGGGGGACTAAGGATGGACACAGGGGAAGTGAGAGATGAAGAGGGCGCTTCACCATCTTAGGCCAGTGGCCAAAGGTCTGGAAGCCACCAAAAATATAGGAAAAAAAAAAAAACAAAACAGCTGAGGGTGCTCATTCTTTGTAGATAACACCTCACCACCATCATATGCTCTGTTAGTAAGGCCAATAAATATTTTTATTTCCTAAACCGTAGTTTGGAGGACTAGTTTCTTGGTTGGTTATAAGGACAGTGGGAGAAGGGGGCCAAAGCAGGCCTGGAAACTGAGCACGTGCCTCCCAGCAGTAAATTCGACTTATAACGTGGTTCATTTCTTGAGCTTTTCAAAAAGATTTATTTTTAATTATGTGTTGTGTGTCTGTGAACATCAGTGCAGGTGCCAATGGCGTCCAGAAGAGGCATCAAGAGCTCCCAGACCTGGAGTTACAGGTGGGTGTGAGCCACCCAACATGGATGCTGGGAACTGAGCGCAGGTCCTCTGTAAAAGCAGCAAATGCTCATAACTGAGCTGTCTCTTCAGCCTCCTTTTTTAAAAATATTATTATTTTATATGTATGGGTGTATTGCCTGCATCTATTTGAGTGCACCCGGGCGGTTCGAACCAGCAACCCCTGCGCAGTGATGATTGGGGATGAGTAAGCACGCCATTCGCCAGCCCATGCCACCCCCAGTACCGGGAACACTCAGGCGCAACAGGTAGCCTAGTCAAGCAGGGATTCATTTATTGCAGGTATTACAGAGCTGATAAAGGCTGATAAAGGCATCTGGAAATCCCCCTCCCCCCGTGCGCAAGTATCCTTCAGACTTTTAAAACAAGTCAGGCTGAGCCCCAGTAACTAACTTACTCCCAGACCTCTGCAAGGTGGGGCCTTTAGGTCTCCACATATGTGAGTGTAACTGTTTCCTGCAATGCCTCGGAAGTCAGAAGAGGGTATCAAATTCCCCCAGAACTGGAGTTAAGGACAGTTAGACACCGTGTGGGTGCTGGGAATCAAACCTTGGTCTTCTGCAAGTGCATTCAGAGCTCTTAACGGCTGAGCTATCTCTCCAGTCCTCCACTTCCTGAGTTTTACATTCAGGAGCCTGAATCAACTACAGATGCACCTCAGCCACAAAGCTTGGCCTAGAATTCTCCAATAAAGAGCAGGGGGACATGGCTCAGTGATAGAGCCCCTGCCTAGAATCCCCCAGTGAGGAGCTGGGGGTGTGGCTCAGTGGTAGAGTGCCTGCCTAGAACCCCCTAGTGAGGGGTTGGGGGTGTCACTCAGTGGTAGAGCACCTGCCTAGAATCCCCCAGTGAGGGGCTGGGGGTGTGTGGCTCAGTGGTAGAGCACTTGCCTAGAATCCCCCAGTGAGGTGCTGGGAGTGTTAGTGGTAGAGCACCTGCCTAGAATCTCCCAGTGAGGGGCTGGGGGTGTCACTCAGTGATACAGCATCTGCCTAGAATCCCCTAGTGAAGACTGGGGGTGTGGCTCAGGCATAGAGCAACTGCCTAAGATGTACAATACCTTGGTTCCATCTCTGGCAAGCCTCACAACACAACCCTATTATAAGGCTATCATGAGTGCCATTTCACACACAGGAATACTGATGCCCAAGCTGGGCACGCAGACATGTAATATCCAGCATTCATGAGGTACAGGCAGGAGGATTGCCTCTACATTGTTAGTGTGGGGCCACCTTGGACTACATGACTCTGCTTTAAAAAAAAACAAACAAAACCGAGAAGGAGCCAGCCGAGCTTGGTCGTGCACACCTTTAACCCCAGCAGCACTTGGAACGCAGAGGCAGGAAGATCTCTTGTGAGTTTCAAGGCCAGCCTGGTCTACATAATGAATTCAAGGTCAGACGGGGCTACAGAGAGACTGTCTCAAAAAATCAAAATCCAAAGTCAGTTTAAAAAAAAAAAAATGGTGGGGCTGAAGAGATGGCTCAGCGGGTAAGAAGACTGACTCTTGTCGTAGAAGACACAGGTTCGAATCCCCACATGGCAGATAACAACTTCGGTAACTCCAGTTCCAGGGCATCCGACGACCTCTTCTGTCCTCCGGGCATTGCACGACATGGGTGCACTTACCATACAGGCAATGCACGCATACAGACAAAATATTTTTTAAAAAATTATAAATATTAAAAAAAAAAAGAGTGATTTCCGGAGGAGTTGAGTCACTCCAACTTCAGAGTAGAGGCCAAGTAGGTGACTAGGTGGTGAGTCTCTCTTCCTCCCCAGTGAGCGCTCTAACCCGCGTTGGAAAGCTACTGAGTACTCACTCAGTGCATTTAATTGGTACTAACGAAAAGCCTCCTTTGGGCAGTACGTGACATCACGCAAGAACGCGGTGACGTCATTGAAGGCGGGACTAGACAACGTCTCCTAAAGCGGGACTAGGAATCCATCCACGCTGCCGAGAGCGGCCGTTTAACTGCACCGCCCACTGACGCCTGACTTCCGCCCCATATTTGCATAGACAACGACCGGACGTCGAGACGTCGACGCGGCGACGTCAGGGAGCGCCCCAGCAGTCACCTCCCCGCCCCGAAAGTACGCAATACGTAGGCTCGTCCACACGTACGCGAGCACGTACGCGGGCACGCACGGCCCACGCACGGGCAGGGGAGGAGAGACGAGCTCGGAGGCGCCCCGCCCAGTCCGCAAGGTTGCGCGTGCCCGCTGCGACCGCCAAGATGGTCGTGGGCGCGTTCCCCATGGCGAAACTGCTCTACTTGGGCGTCCGGCAGGTCAGCAAGCCGTTGGCCAACCGCATCAAGGAGGCCGCCCGCCGCAGCGAGTTCTTCAAGACCTACATCTGCCTCCCACCGGCCCAGCGTGAGTCTAACCCCACGTCCCTCCAGCCCTTCCTCTCCCGACCCCCTCTCTAGTGGCTTCCCCGAAGGGGAAGTCGACTTCCGAAGCCGACCAATCCCGGCACGAACCGGCAAAACCCGGCAGCCAATACGGAGGCTTCCTGGGAGAGGGGCGTGTGTCTCGTCCGATAGCGATGACGGGCGTGCGTTCGGGTGTCAGCCAATAAGGAAGAGAGCTTGTGTAGACTGACGTCTCTGCGAGCCAATAGGGCCAGGAATGGGAGCCACTTGGGCGGGGCTTTCCTGTTAAGAGACGTTGGAGGCGGGACTGAGAAGAAATCCGACTGAGGTCCTTTGCCTCGCTATCCTTGTGAGACTTTGCTTTCGAAGCCCCACCCCGTTCCTCAGTTTCCCTCCTGCCCTGGGAGGTGTGTGTATGGGTGCTTGTATATCTTAGAACATGGGTTGTGCCCTAGTTTTACTTTGGACCTACGTTGAGCGTAATGATGATGGTAGTGGAATCTGGAGTCTTGCGATCGGGCGAAAGGAATTGAACGCCAATGGACATATATTCGTGTTTTCCGCAGAGGCAGGGGGATCTCTGTGAGTTCGAGACTAACGTGGTCTACATAGTGATTTCAAGGCCAGCCAGTGCTACAAAGTAAGACAGTAATACAAGAAAAAGAAAAGTTGATCATCCGTGTTATATGGGAATTGACACATACCCCTTGCATTCGTTCGGTAGACACACTGTGCAGGCCTTTGCCTGGGCACAAGGAGATAACAGCCCACGTGGTGGCTATGAACCGTCCTTAACTCCAGTTCCAGGGGAATCCGACACCTTTTTCTGAACTCCCTGGCATTGTACGACACAGGTGCACTCACATACATGCAGGCAGTTCACTCATACACATAAAATAAAATAATAATAAAAAGAAAAAGAAACAGCTGGGTGTAGTGGTGCATTTAATCCCAGCACTCCGTAGGCAGAGACTGGTGGAGCTTTGTGAGTTCAAGGCCAGCCTGGTCTATATAGTGAATTCCTGGTCAGCTGGGGCTACAGGGAGACCCTGTCTCAAAAAGACCAAAAAACAAGAAACACCCAGGATGACTGTGCATGCTTCTGATCCCAGCACTCGGGAGGCAGAGGCAGGCATGGTCATCTTAGTTTCATGCCAGCCGGGGACCCTATCTCAAAAACAAAACACAACAGGAAACAGCTGGGCGTGGTGTCTTATGCCTGAATTGTCAGAACTTGGGAGGCAGAGGCAGGAGAATTGCTGCAAGTTAAGAGCTATCCTGGTTTACATAGTGAGTTCCAAGATTGCCTGGACAGAGTGACACCCTGTCTGGAAAAAATAACAACCAGACAAAAAACAAACATAGCAAGACATACCAGCAAGGAAGTGTTGCATGTCGGTTACCAGAGTGCTTTCACAGCAACTCTGTCTTCTGACCATCTCAACCATTTTCTCCTTGGTTCAGAAATGGGGAATGACCTCTTCCAGTTTACAGAATTAAAAAACTGAGGCCTTGGGGCAGGCAGTAACCGGCTGCAGTCACACTCAAGCACACACTGGACGCTTGTGCCACAGCCTAGTGTTAGACTCTGGACTCCCAGGCCTGGTTAGCTTCCTCCTTTCTAAGAGCTGGGAGGCTAACCTGGTCTACATAGTGAGTTCCAGGAGAGCCAGGGCTACATAGTGAAGCCTGTCTCAAAAACCAGAAACAAAAGCATACACATATATGAAGTCTGTGTGAACCAAGGGGATTTATTGAACAGTCCTTCAAACCATCCTTGTTGAGATTTAAAATAGCGTTTTCTCTCTTCTAGTCTTTGTTTTAGTTTGTCTAATGTTTTAGTAATCACCCCCGGCTCTGGAAGGAAAAAAAAAAAAAAAAGCATTTGGAAGAAAGCTGGAAGGGTAGATAGGGCGGGAGGAGGACGGTCAGTATCAGAGGGAGAGCACTTAAGCTGGAAGTGCTCATGTGTCTGCCTCATGTGTCTGATGGAGGAAACCAGTGACAGCAGGGAGCAGGGGGAGCTGGTGCAGGGTCTGTGCCACCGTAGATGCTGCTGTTTTACTTTGGGGCAGCATTCATTAGAGGGCTCTGAGCATGAGGGGGACAGGATCTGAGGGGTGTGTGTGTGTTTGGCGGTGGGGTTGGAACCCAGGGTCTTGTGCATGCTAGGTAAGAACTGTGCCACTGAGCCACACCCCAACCCTGCGTTATGTTTTATTGATTAATTTTTGTGACATGGTAGCATGTAGCTACCTTGAGGCTAGCCTCAAACTTGCTGTGTACCTGAACATGACCTCGAACTTCTGAAACTCCTGTATCTATCTCCTAAGTGCTGGGTTTATAGTCATGCGCCACCCACCCAGTCTTTTTGATATCAATCTCTATATGCTTTTGATTTTTGATGTTTTTGACAATTTCATACATGTGCATAATATATTTAGACCATTTTTACCCTGTATGCTGTTTGCCCACTTCCACTGATCCCTGTCTCTACTTTGATGACTTTTGTTTTCTTTGCTGCTTTGAGTTTAGTGAGGATTGCTTGCATGTGCATGAGTGAGGGGTTATTTACCAAGTGTGGGTACATCAGCACCTACCACTGAAGAATTTGCCACAACCACTAACTATAGCGTCTCCCCAGGGAAAGGTAGGGCCTTTTAACCACCACCCACAGCCCCCCAAGTTATTTTGTTTCTTTGTTTGTTTTGAGGCAGAGTCTTACTATGTAGCCCCAGATGGCCTGGAACATGCCGTGTAGACCAGGCTGGCCTCAGATTCACAAAGATCCTCCTGGTTGTGTGAGTAAAGGCACACACTCCCTTGCCAAGCTCCTGAGTTCTTTGAATAGATCCTTTGGCAGTCATAGGTTGGGGGTGAAATGCAGGGAGGAGACCCCTGCTGTAGTCTAGGCAGGAAGTGAGTGGAGAGGTCAGATAGTGTAGAGATTTTTTTTTTTTCTCCTGGGTCTTGGTTTAAAATTTTTTTAAAAATTTTATTATTTTTATTTTATGTGTTTGTGTGTATTACCTGCATGTAGGTAAGTGCACCTGTGTCGTGCAATGCCTGCAGAGGTCAGAAGCGGCCGTCAGATCCCCTGGGACTGGAGTTACGGACAGTTGTTAGCTGCCATGTGGGTGCTGGGATTTGAACCCGGGTCTCCTGCAAGAACAACCAGTGTTCTTAACTGCTGAGCCATCTCTCCAGCCCCCAGGTTTAAAATTTTTAAATCCTCAGCAGGGTGGAGATTGGAGGGCAACTTGTGAGAGTTGGTACTTTCCACCATTTGGGTTTGTGGGAACAGCTTGGCAGCAAGCGCTTTTACTTGCTGAGCCACCTGAGCCATCTCACCAGCCCCTAAGAAATTTTTTGTACCCTGTGCATATAGGTGTATAAAATTCATACACAGTTTGAATGTTGACTGATAATAAGTCATAAAGAAACTTAGTTTTAATCAATTCTTTGCTGTTATTTTAACCATTCATTAATGACTGAAGCAAATTTGCATATTAGTGAGAGGGACATGTTTGTTTATTTATTTTTATTTTTATTATTTTTATGTGTATGCATGTATTGCCTGCTTGTGTGTGAGTTGCACCTGTGTTGTGCAATGCCTGAAGAGGTCAGAAAAGGATGTCACATTCCTCTGGAACTGGAGTTACAGATGGTTGTTAGCTGCCATGTGGGTGCTGGGAAATTGAATCTAGGTCCTCTGCAAGAGCAGCCAGCACTGAGCCATCTCTCCAGCTCCAGTGCTTATTTTTATGAAAGCATTATGTCTAGGTTGAATATTATAGATTGTAAGACCTGGGGCATTTTCAGAGTCGATCAGTATTTTTTTT
>NW_008354956.1:1766323-1780174 GCF_000622305.1 Nannospalax galili | reverse complement strand
GATTCCCTATGGAGACCAGGCTGGCCTTGAACTCACAGAGATCCCCCTGCCTTTGCCTCCCGAGTACTGGGATTAAAGGCGTGTGCCACCACACCCGGCCTCTCTCTATATATATATATGTTGGGAAAGAGTATTTTTTATAGGATATATTTTAACCTTTATTAAATATTTATTTTATTTTATGTGTAAGCATGTATTGTCTGCATGTATATAAGTGCACTCATGTCATACAGTGCCCTCAAAGGTCAGAAGAGGGCGTCAGATCCCCTGGAACTGGAATTATAGACAGTTGTTAGCTGCCATGTGGTGCTGGGATTCGAACCTGGGTCTTCTGCAGAACATTCAGTGTTCTTAACTCCTGAGCCATCTCTCCAGCCCCAGTAAAGAGTATTCTTTATTAGAAAGACTAACTGCTGTCCTGGAACTTACTGTGTAGACCAGGCTGGTCTCACAGAGATCTGCCTGCCCCTGTCTCCCCAGTGATAGGATCAATCAAAGGTATATGTCACCCACCACATTTGGCTAGAGATTTTTTTAGGTAAAGCTCAACGATCAGCATTTATTACTGTTGTTGTTGTTATCACGGATGGGGTGCAGGCCACGGTGCGTGTGTGGCGACCAGAGGACAACTCTGGGGCTGGTTCTCTCCTTCTACCTTCACTTGGGTCCCAGGTGTTGCTTTTGTATCAAGTGTCTTTACCCGCTGAACCATCTCCCAAGAATTAACCAATATTTTGATTTTACATTCATAAATGCTCAGAATGCCACTTCACAAATGCAAAATAGCAGAAATATTTAGGGCCATTCCAGAAATTACTTGAAATTCTATCCTAATCTCAACCCAAGATTTATTTCATTTTCTTTCTTTTCTTTTCTTTTTTTTTGGTCTTTTTGAGACAGGGTCTCCCTGTAGCCCCAGCTGACCTGAGCTCACTATGTAGACCAGGCTGGCCTGGAACTCACAGAGATCCACCTGCCTCTGCCTCCCCAGTGCTGGGATTAAAGGCGTGTGCCACCACATCTGGCTATTTCATTTTCTTTTAATGAATGAAACTCAAGTCAGTAATTCCAACACCAGATTTTAAAATTAAACATCTAACACAATACAACCCTAAGGTTTACTAATTTGCTTCTTACATGCTGAGGAATGATGGTAGGGAAATATTAAAAGCCTTTGGTTTTCTGACTATTATGTTTCTCCTCCTCATTACTCTGTAGCCCAGGCTGGCCTGGAATTTGTGGGCACTCTCCCTGCCTCAATCTCCCAAGTACTGAGATTCCAGATGTGAGCTAATGCTCCTGACAGCTCTTGTTTCTGTAAGGGCAGAAAAGTTCAAGTGTGCATTTGAGAGCTGGCAGGTAACACACAGTGGTGTGGCTCTGGCAGTGTTTCTGGTATGTGGCGTGACAGCGTGTGCAGCATAAAGAACACCACGTAGCACAGGTGAGCGCCACTAGAAACAACACAAACTCATCCTGTGTTTCATCTTGAACTGATTTTCAACCAAGCCTGATGACCTGGGTTGACTCCCTGAGACCACACGGTGGAAGGAAAGGAAAGACTCCTGCAAGTTGTCCTCTGATCTCTTTCTCTCTCTCTCTCTCTCTCTCTCTCTCTCTCTCTCTCCTCCTTCTCTCTCTCCTTTTCTCTCTCTCTCTCTCTCACACACACACACACACACACAATAATATATGCATGTGCACATACAAATAAATGTAATTTTATTATTTTTAGAAATATTTTATTATTATTTCTAAATAATGAAATGTATGAGTGTATTGCCTGGATCCCCTGCAACTAGAGTTAAGGACAGTTGTTAGCCACCATGTGGGTGCTGGGAACCAAACCCAGGTTCTCTATCAGAGTAGCCAGTGCTCTTAACCACTGAGACTTCTCTCCAGTCCCCATTATTAATTTTTATTGCTTTTTTTTTTCTTTTTGTCTTTTTGAGACAGGGTCTCCCTCTAGCCCCAGCTGCTCTCAAACTCAAAGAGATCTGCCTACTTCTGCCTCCGGAGAGTGCTGGGATTAAAGGCATGACTCATATGTTCTCTCTTTGTTGTTGCTTAGGTTGTTGTTTGTTTGTTTGTTTGTTTGTTTGTTTCTTATGTGTACTTTTTAGCAGCTTACTGCTAGTAGTTGTTTTAATCCAGAGTCTGTTCAGGGGTGATGCTCTGCACTTGATTATCATGGCTTTTGGGTTCCTTTAATCCAGGGTCTGCTCAGGAGTGATGCTCTGCACTTGATCATCATGGCTTTTGGGTTCCTTTGACAAGCAACAGGACTTGGCAATTCAGCCTGCTACCTGTCTTCATACATAAAGTTTCATGGTAACAGCCACATGCATTTGTTTACATAGTTTCTGAGTGCAGTTGAGCTCAACTGGTTTGACCCTTGTAGGGGTGCAGGGAGCTCCTTGTCTCCCATTCACAGGTTTGGTGATGCGTCTCTGAAAGACTGACTGATAATTAACAGAAGACAGGAGCTTTGGTTGGATAGAGCATGAACTTGGGCACTCTAGGCCCTGACTTCCTTTCCCACTCTAAGAAATCAAAAAACAATCCATACTGGGTTCGATTCCCAGCACCCACATGTGGTTAACAACCATTTGTAACTATTTGTAACGGATGGTTTCCAGGGGATCCAACTCCTTCTTCTGACCTCCATGGGCATTGCACAACACGGGTACACTTACATACATGCAGGCAAAACACTCATACAAATAAAATATTTTTTTAAAAAACATGATGATTCACTGGACATGACAGGAAGGAACCATGAATCCCAGGACCCTGTGTAACCTTCAGGTTTGTGTAGCCTGTCTATAAGAGAGCAGAGAGGGGCCAGGCAGGCTGCCTCAGAGGACGGTGGAGAGAGACTGGCAGCAGGGTAGCAGGTGGGTGCCAGCATGGCTGGACTGGACCTAAGATTCTAGACTTCTTTAGTGTTGCTCCTGCCCTGAGAGACAGGACTCCAAGGGAAGGTTCACATGAATGCGTTGTAGCTAGAAGGCCACTTGGGCTGAGATGGAGGAGCCTGGGGAAAGCAGCTCCCCAGCTGCTAAATCAGCAGGGGGCCAGAGTGGCACATTCTGACCAGCTGTTTCCTGAGTTCCACCCACAGAGTCCAAAACTTTAACTCTGACCCTTCACAGAACAAGTTTGCTAGCCGAGCCTATAATCCCAGCCACTCTGGAGGTGAGGCAGGAGAAAGGAATGTTCAAGATCAACCTTGGGAATAGAGTGAGTTCAAAGCCAGCTTTGGCATCTTTTAAGACTCTGTCTTAAATGAGTGAAAAATGAATGAATGAATGAATAAATGGTCAGGATGTAGCTTTCCTAGCATGCACGAGGCCCCAAGTCCAGACCCCAGTACTGTGGGGAGGATGAGGAGGATGAGCTATTTGTGGTGACAAATGCCTATAATTCTAGCACTTGGGAGGTAGAGGATAAGAGGATCAGGAGTTGAGGGTCAACCTTAGCTACATAACTAGTTTGAGGCTAGCCTGGGCTATATGAGTACATGGAAAAGGTTCAGGGACCCTGTTCTCCAGGGATCTTTCCCCTCTCTTGTTTTTCCTGACATTGATGCTGGGAGCCAGTTGTCCAGTAGCGAGGCCTGCAGCCTGGGGTTTTTGGAACCTTTCCTGGTTGGATTTGAGTTGTACATCTCCTTGGTGTGATCCCGGAGCATGGTGTGTCCTGAGTCCATCCTTCTCTGGCCCATCCTTCTTGGGATGGTAGCTTGGATCCCATGGTTAAAGTGTTAACTGTGAAAAGAAGCCTTTTCCTCTCAGTGAATGATCTGGAAACATGTTTAAAGGTAGAGCTGGCAGGAGTCAGATGGAGAGCCAGACCGGATACTGGCAGGTGGGCAGAAAGAACTGTGGCTTGGTTTAAAGTGGGCATGTGGGCAGAAAGGACCGCTGCTTGGTTTGGGGTAGTTCTAGATCTTGGTGTGCTGGGGTTCCTGTCTTCTTCTGTTCCATTCTTACTGTCTTAACTCTGCTAGTTGCCCATGGCTGTGGCACCTAGCCAGTGTGGTAGTGCAGTCAGAATTTCCCAGAGTCCAGTTCTCCAAGATTAGGCCTCCCTCACAAACTGACCAGGACCGCTGGCCACTCCATGTGCCAAGGTTCTTGGTGCTCAGCATGCTAGGCCTTGTCTGCCCAGCTGGGACGGCAGCTGTGGTGGCTGGAGCTGAGGGTTAACACGAGGTGTCCTCAGAAGCCCACTTGTCACCAAGCCCTCTGTATACTTCCTTCCTGTCCCAAGCAGTCCACATTCCCAGAAGAGACTGGGGTCCTCTGTCTGGTCCACTTTGATGCTCTGTGCTATGGAGGCAAAACTCTTGTGTTCTTTTTTGGTTTGGGGAGACAGGATCGCATACTGTAGGCCAGGCTGGCTCAGATTTGTGGTCTTCCTCCTGCTTCAGCAGCCTTCCCAGTGCTGGAATTTTCAGTGTGTACCATGTGCTTGCCTCAGAGTTCTCCCCACACCCCAGAGCAAGGCCTCCAAAGCAGCTGCCACCTGACTCTGTGCAGAGACAACTCCTGTGCGTATGTGTTTCTCCCTTTATAGTACAATGTTCTTTTTTTCTAGTTTGCCACAGTAAGCAGAGTAGTGGTCCTCGGAGCCCACATCTGTATTAATCTGTATTAATTAAACAAGATAGTGGCTAGGGAAGCCCTGACCCAGAGCCTGTGGCCCTGGGTGTTAGCACTTGCTGTGAGGATGCAGTGGGTGTGTTGTCAAGTGAGGGTACAGCTAGGAGGCTTAACCTGCCTCCTGAAGAAACTGCCTGCCTTCACGTCACTACTCAATGGCTTCCTCAGGAGTGTGTCCTGGGCACATCACTGCCTTTGTGAACCTGAGTTTCCTTTCTGCACATTAGAGTGCTCATCACCGATGCATGAATGCCCTTAGTATCTGGCCTGGCAGGTTCTGAGTTCAGGCAATAGCCTGTTTTCCGTCTTGGCGTACACTGGTACATGTGGATTCTAGCTCACAGTTAGTACTTGTAGTCTGGATGGGTCCTGAGCCCCTGCTCCAAAGTCTGCTCTCATAGGCTTACCACATGTGCAAGCTGCACCCTCCATGTTCAATTCTAACATATTAGCAGTGAGCCTTTGATCTAAAACTGGGGTTCGAGCCAATCATGGTATGGCATGCTATAATTCCAGCAAGGCAGAGGCAAGAAACCAGGAGTTCAAAGTCTTCCGAATCTCTATAGTGACTTCTAGGTCCCCTGGGATACAGAGACCTTTTCTCAAAACAGAACAAAACAAAGGTGAGGGCAAAGAGAAAAGAAGCTGGGGTTGGAAAAATAGATTGGAATAGGGAAAAGTGAGAAAGTCAAACCTAGATGCTGGCCAGGGACATCCCACTGGGGGCATCCGGTGCCCCTGCATGCCAGGCCAGCACTCCACCGTGGAACTGCACACTCCAACAGCAACAGCAACCTCTCAGGCTGGGCAGGTGGCGCACGCCTTTAATCTCACCACTCAGGAGGCAGAGGCAGGTGGATCTCTGTGAGTTCAAGGCCAGCCTGGTCTACATAGTGAGTTCCAGGACAGCTGTCACAAAAAGACCAAAAAAAAAAAAACAAAAAACCCAAAACAAAAAGCCCACAGCAGCCTCTCAGTCCTGCAGGAACGAGCGGGCTGGCCTCCCAGAGCAAGAGGGAGCCCAGGAAAACACTCAGCACACGAGATGCCACCTGATCCTCTGGGGTCTTTAGAGCTGCACATGGCTTCGGGGAAGGTGGGTAGGAGACTGCCTGTATGAACCAGGTCTCACTAGAACAAGCCCACCCTGTGAAAGCCACAAGCCTCAGCTCTGAGTGGAGACAGATTCCTTTTATTATTATTATTATTATTGTTATTATTATTATTATTATTATTATTATTATTAGTAGTAGTAGTAGTAGTAGTAGTAGTAGTAGTAGTAGTAATTTTACGTTGGGACTGGAGATGGAACTGGGGACCTCATTTCTGTAGACAGCTGCCCTGTCACTGGCCTCAACATGAGAATTTGTGGCCACTGACTATTGCTTGTAAATTGTTTTTTTGAAGGACTTGTAAGTGTAGACCAAGAAGGAACGTGGATCTGCTGTGCCTCTGGCAGGGGAAGGCCAAACCCTTCCCAAGATGTACCTGCTCTGCCCAAGCTGGCAAACTTCACATAGTTTCCCTGCACCTGTGGGATCATAGGTGCAAAGAAACAGGCACCGTGAGCAAGAGCCAGCAGACATAAAACCCAGCAAGCCAAGGCCTGCAAACACTGCAAAGCATAGTATTACCAGGTACGAATTTAAAATACCTCAGTTTAGACCTGGGCATGTGGCCCAGTTGGTGGAGTGCTCACCTAGCATGCGCAGAGCCCTGAGCTGAGTACTTCATAACTGATGAGGTAACATACACCTGTTATCCCAGTGTTCAGCAGGTGGAGACAAAAGGATCAGAAGCTCAGGGTCATCCTCAGCTACATTATGAGTTAGAGGCCATCCTGGGCCACATTAGACCCAGGATGTCTGAAAAGATAAAATACAACACAATGCCTAAGTTTATATGCTAAAAGGATAAAGAGAGGAATACTAAACACAAGTAAAATAGAAAGTTTCCAGGAAATTGGAAATGGAACCAAGTAGAACAAATGACAGACATGCCAGTTCACACCTCACTTGGAAGACCTGGGCTAGCCAGTATATACCACTAATCCTAGCACTTGGGAGTCCGAGGCAGGAGGATCTCCAGTTCTAGGCAAGCCTGGGCTACACAGTGAGATCCTGTCAGAAAAACTAAAGAGGGCTAGAGACATGGCTCTGTGGTGAAGAATGCACACTGCTCTTGCAGAGGACCTGGGCCCAGTCCCCAGCACCCACATTAGGTGGTGCACAACTGCCTGAAACTCCTGCTCCAGGGGATCTGACACCCACTTCTGGGCTCCTCAGGCACCAGCACTCATGTGCACAAACCCACACAGAGACAGACATCTATCCACATAAATAAAATAAAAATACTTAGATAAATCTTTAAAAAGATAGGCTAAAGTCAGGTGTGGTGGTGCACATCTGTAGTCCCAGCACTAGGAAGGCAGAGGCAGGCAGATCTCTGTGAGTTCAAGGCCAGCCTGCTGAACATAGTGAGTTCCAGGCCAGCTGGTGCTACAGGGAGACCCTGTTTCAAAAAGACAAAAAAAAAAAAATGAAAGAAGGAAGGAAGGAAAGAAAGAGAAAGAAAGAAAGAAAGAAAGAAAGAAAGAAAGAGAGAGAGAGAGAAAGGCTAAACACCAGGCTAGTTATAGAATGGTTGAGCAACAGTAGACAATCTGCGGGGAAATGAGGCTGTGCGAGTGCTTGCCTGGCTACCATCTATGTGTCCTGGCCTCACTAACTCGGGGGAACACTGGATATCTTTATTTTTAACAATCTCTGAAGAAAACCACTTCCCTAGGGCCTGTTTATAGTCTTCAGAGTGTCACTTCAGCTCTGGTATGTGACAGCAGGCTGCTGCTGGTGACCTCTAAACACTTTGAGGATGCTCTCCTATTAAGGAAATGATTGGAGCATTTTTTTTCTGGTGTCTGTGTGCGTGTGTGTGTGTGTGTGTGTATCATTATTATCAGTTATATATACTAATAGAATAAATGGCTGAGTTTTTAAAAACAAAAATTAGAAGGGATGGCATTAACGGTTTTTGTTTTGTTTTGTTTTTTTGTCTTTTTGAGACAAGGTTTCCCTGTAGCCCCAGCTGTCCTGGAACTCACTATGTAGACTAGGCTGGCCTTGAGCTCACAGAGATTCGCCTGCCTTTGCCTCCTGAGTGCTGGGACTACAGGTGTGTACCACCATGCCCGGCTTTTATTATTTTTATTTTATGTGTATGCATGTATTGCCTGCATGTAAGTAAGTGCACCCATGTCATGCAGTGCCCGAGGAGGACAGAAGAGGCTGTTGAATCCCCTGGAACTGGAATTATGGACAATTATTAGCTGCCATGTGGGTGCTGGGATTCGAACCCGGGTCTTCTGCAAGAACAGTCAGTGTTCTTAACTGCTGAGCCTTCTCTCCAGCCCCACTGTATTGTTTTGTAGATTTATTTTTATTATTTGTATGTGTGTGAGTTGTTATGTGGGTTTATACATGAGTGCAGGTACCTGAGGAGTCCAGAGAGGGGTGTTGGATCCTCTGAAGTTTGAGACCAACTTGGACTACATAAGACACTGTCTCAAAACAACAGACAGATAGAGCTGGGTTTGGCGCTCAGTGGTAGGGCACTTGGCTCTCCTGCCTGAATCCTCCTATCTCCATTGCTATGAAAACCATGTTTGTTTGGGGACCGCCCGCTTTGTGCCTTGGGACTATCAGAGGATGGCTCTGCCTAGGCTGCAGGCAGTACTCTGAGTCAACAGAAGAGGGTGCCCGTGTCAGCTCTTCAGCATCTGAGTCTAGCCCCGGAGCTTGCTCTGGCTTCTTACAGGCACTGCAGTTCAGCAGAATCGTGTTTACGGATGTGCTTGTGTTTCCCTGTAGTTCATTGAAAACTCAACCAGTAACTCCTAATCTAACCTCAGACTTACTGATGGCTAGACAGAAAGCCCCGAGGAAGCCCCTCTGGTTGGTTTGGTGGTTCTGCCGTAGCATCTGGGATCTTGGACTCTTTCTGTTCCTGCCATTTTGTGTCCAGGTCATTCACCTCATGACTTCAAAAGGGCTCCTGGAGCTCTGAGCACCATGCTTTCTATATATCAGGAGGGGCCTATCATGTAGCTCAGTGGTAAAGTGTGCATTAAGGCCCTGGAATGAGAAAAAAAAAAAAAGTGGAAGCAATTATTGGGGTGTGGTGGCATCCCAGCACTTGGGAGGTGGAGGCAAGGGGATCAGGAGTTCAAGGACATCCTCCGCTGCATGTGAGTTCCAGGCCAGCTGGGGCTATATTAGAACCAGTCTCAAAAAGACAAGAAACTGGCTGCTCTTGCAGAGGACTTGGGTTCAGTTCCCAGCACCCACATGGTGGCTAACAACTATCTGTAACTCCAGTTCCAGGGGATCTGACTCCCTCTTCTGACCTCTGTGGGCATTGCATGACATAGGTGTATTTGCATACATGCAGGCAATACATTCATACACATAAAATAAAAATGATAAAATTGGGGCTAGAGAGATGGCTCAGTGGCTAAGAACACTGGTCGTTCTTGCAGAAGACCTGGGTTCGAATCCCAGCACCCAAGCTACCAAACATCTATAACTCCAGTTCCAGGGAATCCGACACCCTCTTCTGACTTCCCCGGGCATTGCACAACACAGGTGCACTTACCTGCATGCAGGCAATACACTTATACACATAAAATAAAAACAATAAATAAAATGTTTTTTAAATGATAAAATTATTTAATTAATTTATTTATTTTTGGTCTTTTTGAGACAAGGTCTCTCTGGAACCCCAGCTGGCCTGGAACCCACTATATAGACCAGAACTCAGAGATCTGCCTGCTTCTGCCTCCCAAGTGCTGGGATTAAAGGCATGCGCCACCACATCTGGCTTAATCCCCTTTATATCACTCCATTCTATCTCCCCACAATGGCTATTTATTAGTTTCCTGACCTCTGGAAACTGTGTGTTCCAACTGAAACACACATATCTAAGGATTCAAAGCTAGTATCCACTTATGAAAGAACATATGGGAAGGTAGCTTGTCTTTCTGGGTCTGTGTTGTCTCACTCAGGATGTTTGTTTCCAGATCCATCCATTTACTTGCATACTTCATAATTTTCCTTAACTGCTGAACAATATTCCATTGTGTAATGTACCATATTTTCATTATCCAGTCATCAGTTGGTGGACATCTAGGTTGTTTCCATCTCCTGTCTATTGTAAATAGAGCAACAGTGAACATGGATGAAGAGGTGTCTCTGTAGTAGGATAGAGCCCTTTGGTAATATACCCAAGAGTGGTATGGCTGGATCATGTCATAGATCTCTTTCTTTTTGAGGAATCTCCACACTGATGTCCATAATGGCTTCACCAGTTTGCACTCCCACCAGCGGTGGATAAGGGTTCCCCTTTCCTACATCCTCGCCAGCATTTGTCATTATTATTATTTTTTAATCTTAGCCATTCTGACTAGGGCAAAATGAAATCTCAAAGTGGTTTTAATTTGTGCCTCCCTGATGGCTAAAGATATTGGACATTAAAAAAAACTATTTCCTAGTCATTTGCATTTCATCTTTTGAAAACTGGTATCAATTGTTCACTGTGAGGTATGTTTCTTAGAGGCAGCAAAAGTTCTGCAAGAACAGTCAGTGTTCTTAACTGCTGAGCCATGTCTCCAGCCCCAATAAAATATTTTTTAAGAAAGAAAGAAAAGAATCAAGAGTAGTGGCTCACACACCTTTGAATCCAGCACTTGGAAGACAGAGGCAGTCAGATCTCTGTGAGCTTGAGGCCAGCCTGGTCTACATAGCAAGTTCCAGACCAGCCAGGGCTACCATAGACCATTGTCTCAAAAAATGAACAAACAAAAAAGGAAGTTTATTCACTGGGGAAGGGGAGGAGTGCAAGTGAGAGTTCTCAAGGTGAAAAGTGCTTTTCCGGAGCCCCCAGGAGACTGCTGGCATCTGTCATATGCCACGCTGCTGTAGGGAGTTGGGGGTTAGGGTCTCTCTCTCTTTTTTTTTTTTTTTTTTTTTTTTTTTAAAAAAAAAAAAAAAAAAAAAAAAAAAAAGAGGACGGACACAGGTGCACTTACCTACATGCAGGCAATTCACACATACACATAAAATAAAAATAATAAATAAAATACTAAAAAAAAGGAAACACTAATGTTGAAATAAAAATTGAGAATATAAGGATGATTCTGCAAATGAATCTCAAGATGATCTTTAGTTGTCTTTTTTTTTTTTTTTTTTTTTTTTTTTTTTGAGACAGTCTTACTGTGTAGCTCAGGCTAGTCTGGAGGCAGTCCTCCCTCTTCAGCCTTCCAGGTATCTGAAGAGGCATGAGGCCCTGCTACATTGTCTTTAAACTCTGACATTTACCCCTATAAGTTAAGTGTCATCTCTACCTTAGCTCTAGAAATAAAGAAACTATAATATAAGCCTCTTGATCAAGAAGGTGGAGCAGGGCTCAGTGTGGCTCCAGGCCAGTCATTCCTCCTCCTGGCCTTAGCCACACTGCTCTAGGATCAGCCCTGGCTCTCCCATCAGATATGAGTCCACACATTCCTGCAAGTCAGGCCTTAGGCTTCCCATTTTGCAAAGGAGGAAGCAGAAGCCCTAAGCCCTGTGGAATCTTGCCCTCAGTCCCACAGCCATTAGGTGGGTCACGACTCCAACCCAGGACCACCCAACTCCAGAACATACTGAGCCCTTTAGGCTCTCTGGTCTCTGATTGCTCTGAGCCTCTAGAACTCCCTCTGTCCTCTCTGCTAAGCTGAGCTGGCCTCCCCAGGTTGGGTGGGGAGCACAGGTGGGGGTCATTCTCAGTGTGGCCGTGCAGCAGTTACTAGGAGCCTATGTTAGTCACTCACACATGTGTACTAAGTGCTTCTGTGTGCCAGGAGCTGTTCCAGGAGGGACTTTTGGATCCACAAAACAGTAGATGTGGTGGTGCAGGCCTGTATCTCAACATTCTGGAGGTAGAAGCTGGAGGGTCAGGAATACAAGGCCAGACTTGGCTACTTAGGGCATTTGAGGCCAGCCTGAGTTACATGAGACCCTATCTCTAAAACAAAACAAAAGCACACCCCCAAAACAGCTGAGAATCCTTGCTGTTGTGTTGCTGGCATTGAGGGTGTTCCTTACCTATCCAACCAGAAAAGGTGACCACAGCTGCTTCTGCCAAATTCCCTGACTGATTTTACGTGGTCCAGCTGCATCCCTTGACCAATCACTGTGCCCCAGAAAGCAGTGCTCTGATTGGCCAGGTCGTGCATGGGCTTAGCTCCTCCTGAATCCCTTGGAGCTAGAGCAGGTGGTGAGATCCTTGGCAGGCAGATGCAGCTGTGCCACCTCTGGGAACATGCACTTGTCACTGCTGTTTTGGGGGGTTGGAGGATGGAGCATTGGGCTGAGGCTGCTGGAGGAAGCTCCCATCCTGCTGTTGGGGGCCATTACTGTTTTTAGCACTTAGAGTGCTGAAACTTTTAGTAGTGGATTTTTGTTTTTGCTTTTTTTGTATGTGTGTATGACTGTTTATTTTGTTTGCCTGTTTGTGTGTATGACTTTATTTTGTTTGCCTGCCTGTTAAGTGTACCATATGCACACAGTACCCATGAAGGCCAGAAGAGGGCATCGGATCCCCTGGAACTGAAGTTACAGATGGTTGTTAGCCATAACCTGGGTACTGGGAATCGAACCTGGGTTCTCTGCAAGAGCAGCCAGTACTCTTAACCTCTGAGTCATCTTTCCAGCCCATTTTTGTTTCCCTGAGACAAGGTCTCATGATACACCTGAAGCTGACTTTGTACTTGTGATCCTCCTGCCTCAGCGTTCAAAGAATTGGATTGATAGGGTTGTGTCAGCATGCTGCTACTTAGAGTGAACATTGAACCAACTGGAACACATCTGGGGAGGGACAACCAGGGCAGGGATTGTTTGGAGCAGTGTTTGCTGTGGGAGATAATTTATTAACCACAGTAACTTAATGCTGTCCATTGCCTTGACTAATGATGTTAGGCATCTTACTAGGAGTTCATGGACCATCCTGGAATTGGTAGTGCAGAAGTATGTCAGAGAAGCCAGTTCCCCAAGGGAGCACTGACTGAGGAATAAGTCCCATAGGCTCCCAGACCACTCCACTGGTGTTTATAATGTTAGATTTTTTGTATGTATATTTTTTGTTTTTGGTTTTGAAGCAGGGTATCCGTGTAGCCCCAGCTGGCCTGGAACTCCCTATGTAGACCAAGCTGGCCTCAGTCTCACAGAGCTCTACCTGCCTCTGCCTCCTAAACATCACCATACCTGGCTCTATGTATATTCTTGAAATTTTTTTGATTACATTTTATTTATTGTATCTGTGGCTATGCACTTGCCATGGTGTGAGTATGGAGGTCAAAGGACAGCTTTCTGGGGTGGGTTCCCTCCCTCTACCATGGAGGTCCTGGGACTTCCCAGGTCCTCAGGCTCAGCAGCAAGCACCTTTATCTATTAAACCACTTCACCAGCCATATACATAGAAACCTAATTCTTTTATTTAATTTTTTAGGTTTGGGGTTTTGTTATTATTATTTGAAATGGGGTCTCCCATGGGGCTGGAGAGAGGGCTCAGTGGTTAAGAGCACTGACTACTCTTGCAGAGGACCCAGGTTCGATTCCCAGCACCCACATGGCGGCTGCAAACCATCCTTAACTCCCCAGTTCCAGGGGAATCTGAAGCCCTCTTCTGACCTCCCTGGCATTGCATGACATGGGTGCCCTCACATACATGCAGGCAATACACTCATGCACATAAAATTAAAAAAAAAGATAAGGGACTGGAGAGATGGCTCAGCAGTTAAGAGCACTGACTACTCTTTCAGAGGACCCAGGTTCAATTCCCAGCACCCACATGGTGGCTATGAACTGTCCTTAACTCCAGTTCCAGGGGAATCCGAAGCCCTCTTCTGACCTCCAAGGCCTTGCATGACACAGGCGCACTCACATACATGCAGGCAATACACTCATACACATGAAAAAATAAATAATGCTGGGTGTGGGGACACACGCCTTTAGTCCCAGCACTGGGAGGCAGAGGCAGGTGGATCTCTGTGAGCTCAAGGCCAGCCTGGTCTACATAGTGAGTTCCAGGCCAGCTGGGGCTACAGGGAGACCCTGTCTCAAAAAGACAATCAATCAATCAATCAATCAGTCAG
>NW_008354956.1:1756049-1766211 GCF_000622305.1 Nannospalax galili | reverse complement strand
ATTGCAGGACACAGGTGCACTTACCTACATGCAGGCAATACACACATACACATAAAATAAAAATAATAAATACAATTTAAAAAATAAATAAAATATTAAAAGAAACAGAGTCACCCTGTAGCCCAATTGCCCTGGAATTCACTATGTATTCGGGGCTGGCTTTGAGCTCACAGAGATCCAGCTGCTTCTTCCACCTCTGCCTCCTGAGTGAGTGCTGGGACTAAAGATGTGCATCACCACACCTGACCTTCTTTTTCTTTTTTTTTTTTTTTAAGATTTTAATTTTTTTGTTGGATGTAGTGGCGCACACCTTTAGTTGCAGCACACAGGAGGCAGAGGCAGGTAGAACTCTGTGAGTTTGAGGCTAACCTTGTCTACATAGCAAGTTCCAGGCCAGGTAGGGCTACAGAGAGACCCTGTCCCCAAAAAGACCAAAACAAAAAAGATTTTTGTTTTTGTTTTGTGTATGAGTGTTTTGCCTGTACGTAAGTACACCTGTGTTGTGCAGTGCCATCAGAGACCAGAAGAGGGCATCATATCACCTAGAACTGGAGTCATGGAAGGCTGCTTACCTCATGCCAATCTCTAAAGTAGAGAGAGGGAGGGAGGGAGAGAGGGGCTGGGACCAGCTATAACCCAAGGCGCACCCTCAGTGACCTACTTCCTCCAGTTAGGCCCACCTCCTGTTCCAGCAGCTGTGGACCAAGCCTTCAGCCTGTGAACCCCTGGGGGACATTACATACATGCGTACACACACACACACACACACACACACACACAGAATAATATATATTAGGTGGTACAAAGAACCAAGGAAACCGTTAAGTAAGGAAGGGTGCTGTAGATGGAGCTCAGTGGGAAGAGTGCTTGCCTAGCATCTCAGAGGCCCCAGGTTCAGTTCTCAGCACTGTCTGTAATGGAGAAGGGGAGGCACACAGGCCTGTAATGCAGTCCCAGCCACTCCAGAGGTGGAAACTGGAGGATCAGGACTTCAGGCTCAGCCAGCTATAGGCTCAGATGGCTCAGTGGGTAAAGGCGCTTTCAACCAAGACTGATGAGCTGAGTTCAATCTCCCAGACCCACCTGTTGGAAGGAGAGAACTGACTTCTGCAGGATTTTATTTATTTTTTTGAGACAGGGTCTCCCTGTAGCTCCAGCTGGCCTGGAACTCACTATATAGACTAGGCTGGCCTTGAACTTACAGAGATCTGCCTGCCTCTACCTCCTGTGTGCTGGGATCAAAGGCGTGCACTACCACGCCCTGCTAGGATTTTATTTTTTAAAAAATAGAGGAAAGTTCAATACAGTGGAGGAAGGTCTTTGCTGTGTTAGGCTGGGTGTGAGGAACACCTCTCTGAGGAGACAGCAGTAAAGGGAGACACTGTTTCTAGAAGAGCATTCAGGTGGAGTAGATACTCGCTTGCTGGGTTCCAGGAGCCAAAGATGCTGATGTGACTGTGGCATAGAGTCGGAAGGAGAGTAGAAGGCCTGAAGTTACAAATGGAGCCCCCAAGTACTCCAGTTGCCTCACTCTGTGTTTCTGTTCAGCATGGAAGAAGCCAGAGTGGTTGGCGTCCCTATTACCTATTGGCAATTTGGCTAACCCCTTCAGAGGGTGGTGTTATAATAATAGGAGGTAGCAATTGTCTAGGCAGTTAGGGTAAAAAGACCCCAAAGAAATGTAGCCAGTTTCTTGGCTAAAAGTCAAAATGTCCTTGGACCTGTTAGCAACATGCTCTGTTCCAAGGCCAAAAATGTCAAAAGCATTTGGGAGCTTATATCTAATCCTTAAAAGATTTTAGGGTTACCTCTTCAGAGGGGGGAATGTTGGAGGGGAGGGAGTGGGCATGGATTTGATCAAAACACCTTATATGCATGTATGAAATTCTCAATAAAGTTTTTGTAAAAATTAAAAACAAAAACAACAAATGGAGCCCCCAAGTCCCCCATCCACATATACTTTTAGATGCCAATATGTTTAATTTATATTAATAGTAGTCTATTGTTCCTGTTTTATGCCCTGATCTTGCCTTGAAAATTATTTTGAGCTCCTGCAATTTTTTTGTTTTGAAACACCATCTCATTATGGAGGCCACGCTGGCCTCAAACTCAAAGTAATCCTCCTGCCTCTGCCTCCCAAGTGCTAGGATGAAGGGAATGTGTCAGGACTCCTGGCTCCTGGAGTCTCTTCCAGAACGGTCACACAGTCTGTCACGTGACATTCCAAGTCCCTGACGGTGCCTGATAGGCTATTTGTGGTTATGTCTGGCCAGAAAGATGGCTGCTGTCGTCCTCCCAGTCCATGTAGCACTTGGTGGCCCATGGGGCACCTTCCTACTCCCATGAGAGTTCTGAGTCTTCAGATTCTGACCTGACCTGGCCTGCCTGCCTGCCTGAGGAACCTGGAACCTCTGGGCTGGCCTTCCTTCCCCGCTTCCCCCCTTCCTCTGTGGCTCCACCCTCAGGTAAGCAGTGAAGGCATTGTGGGAAGGTCAGCCTTCCCCCTTCCTGAGGTACAGTGGTACGTTGTCTCCAGTGTGAGACACCAGGATCCAGCTTCTTAAGGCATGGGTTTCTGGTGCATTTTCCTGTCAGTAGTTACGCAGGTAGTTGTGTGATGTTTGCCCTTTTGGTCTGCAGTATGCTGATAGGAAGTATAATGGCGGATTGATCTTGGAGTCCAATTTTAACTAAAATCACAAGGAATAGAATGACACAGGTTTGTAATCCCAGCTACTCAGGAGGCTGAGGAAGGAGGAGCAGAAGTTGAAGGCCGGTCTGGGTAACTTTTTGAAACCCCTTTCAAAATAAAAAGTGAGAACAAAGCTGGGCGTGGTAGCGCACACTTGAGATCCTAGCGCTTGGGAGGCAGCAGTGGGAGGATCCTGAGCCTGGGCCTCAGAAGACCCGCTACCCCCAAAACAAGCATGAGATGGCCCCTCAGGGAAAGGAGCTTGTCTTGAAAGCCAAAGGACCAGAGTTCAATCCCCAGACTCCATGTAAAAGACAGGAAAGCTGATTATACACAGAGACGGGAGGGAGGGAAGGAAAATAAAGTACAAGAATGCCAGGTGAGGGTAACCCATTTTGGGACCCCTCCCTGCTGCAGGGAGCTATTACTGTACAAACCTTGCTAGCTTGTCCTGTCCTTTAAAAAAAAAAAGTTAGCCGGGCGTGGTGGCACACGCCTTTAATCCCAGAGGCGCGGATCTCTGTGAGTTCAAGGCCAGCCAGGTCTACATAGTGAGTTCCAGCTGGAGCTACAGGGAGACCCTGTCTCAAAAAGACCAAAAAAAAAAAAAAAAAGTTAAAAAGGTGGGGAGATGGATGTGGCGGTGCATGCATTTAATCCCAGCACTCAGGAGGAAGATAGAAGCAGGAACTCTGTAAGTTCAGCATGGTCTACTTAGTGAGACCTGTCTCCAAAATAAAAAAGATAGAGGTCTGGGAGGACAGCAAAACAGAGTCTTCTGGACACAACAGGACCATTGCACCACAGACACAGCTGTGTCTCTTGGCACAAGATCAAGCCAGGCAACATTCCCAATTGGGGTGGAAGGGGTACTTGAGCTCACATCCCTAACTGAGGAGCCTTGGACAGTTCTTGGAAGAGGGGGAATTGGTTTTCCTTAAGGGTGTGGCTCCTGGTAGGTCAGCCACATTGCAGTGGATGCCTCACATCCAGAAGTATATGGACAGCTCAAGTTGGACTCACTGAGTAATTAAATAAAAAGGAAAAAGGTTGGGTGTAGTGGTGCATGCCTTTGATCTCAGTGTTGGGAGGCAGGGGCAGGCAGATCTCTATGAGTCAAAGCCAGTCTGGTCTGCATAGTGAGTTCCAGGCCAGCTGGGGGTACAGGGAGACTGTCTCAAAAAAGACCAAAAAAAAAAAAAAAAAGGACACAAAGTGTAGGGGTGGATGGGAACAGTTAACAGGAGGGTTGGGGTGATTTGATCAAATTACATTGTATGAAATTCTCAAAGAATGAATAAAATATTTTTAAGAACATAAAATGCTAGGTTATCACATTAAAAAAATTTTTTTTAGAGTGTGGGGGCTGGTGGATAGTGCACCTGCCTAGAATCCTCCAATGAGGGGCTAGGGACTTGGCTCAGAGATAGAATACTGCCTAGAATCCCCCAGTGAGGGGCTGGGGTGTGGCTTAGTGGTAGAGCCTCTGCCTAGAATCCCCCAGTGAGGGGCTGGGGTGTGGCTCAGTGGTAGAGCCTCTGCCTAGAATCCCCCAGTGAGGGGCTGGGGTATGGCTCAGTGGTAGAGCATCTGCCTTGAGTCCCCCAGTGAGGGGCTGGGGTGTGGCTCAGTGGTAGAGCCTCTGCCTAGAATCCCCCAGTGAGGGGCTGGGGTGTGGCTCAGTGGTAGAGCATCTGCCTTGAATCCCCCAGTGAGGGGCTGGGGTGTGGCTCAGTAGTAGAGCACCTGCCTTGAATCTCCAATGAGGGGCTGGGGTGTGGCTCAGTGGTAGAGACCCTGCCTAGAATCCCCCAGTGAGGGGCTGGGGTGTGGCTCAGTGGTAGAGCCCCTGCCTAGCATGTACAGGGCCCTGGGTTCCATCCCTGACATTGCGAGGTGTATGTACAAAGACATCTTCCTTTATGTAGACTCTCCCTCTGGCTCCCTAGGGCCCCTGTTCCTCTTCATGGACTGTTAATCTTGTAGATTTTCCAGAAAAAAAAAAATGAACACCACACAAACTTTGCATTTCAATCAAATGCTAGTTCAGGAACACACCTTTCCAAGACCCGTAGCAAACTGTTCCCTATGTGAAGATTTCATTCCGTGTCATCCCTGGGGGGCGGGAGGGGGGACAGCGCATGGAAACCAGCTTCCTTATTCTCTAGTCAGCTACTGACAAAACTTCTGGACTATGTGAGATTGTGGGTGGCCTGGCAGATCTTCTTGGATTTTCTTGATTAGAAAGTGTCTTGTGAGATGAATGTGGCTCTTATGGCCTTTCATACCCGTGTGCCCAAGTGTGACAGAGGCTCCCAGAAGGAGAAGCTTTGACTCCAGGTTTGCCTACCCAGTATATGAGAAGGCCCCTTCCTTTAAAGCCACCCGGGGACCTGTGCCATTCTGTCTTTTCACTTGCTGCTAGGGGTATGGTGTGTGTCTGTGTGTGATGTATGTATATACATATATATATATATATATATATATATATGTATGTGTGTGTGTGCACACCTGTGCTCCTTCGTGTCAAGGTCAGAGATAGATACGGGGCGATGGGGTGTCTTTATTACCTTCCACCTTAGTTATTGAACGAGGGTCTCTCAACCTGGAGCACAGCAATTTGGCTAGGCTGGCTGGCCAGTGAAACTATGGGAATCTACCTGTCTCTGCCTCCCACCTGCATAGGGTTCACACCCGGCTTTTATGTGGGTGCTGGAGATCCAAACTCAGGTTCTCATGCTTGTACAGCAAACTTTCTGCTCACTGAGCCGTCTCTCCAACCCACAGTTAATTTCCTTTGTTTGTTTATTGTTTGTCAGGGTCTCCTGCCTCCTGGGGTCTCCTGCCTCCTCTCATTGGCAATGTAGACAAGGATGGCCTTGAACTCCCTGATCCTCCTACCTCCACCTCCCAAGTACTGGGGTTGCAGGCATGCATAATTACTCCCAGTTGGCAAGGTGGAGATCCAACTCAGGGCTATATGTCCACTAGGCAAGCACCCTACCAACTTAGGTACAGCCCCAGCCCTTGTTTGTTTTTCTGATAGGATCCTCTCCAGTTCAGCCTTGCCTCAGCTCATTATGTAGCTGAAGATGGCCTTGAACTCCTGATCCCCCTCCTTCTACCTTCCAGGTGCTGGGATCACAGTCTTTACATTGGCAGGGTTTTTTTGTTTTCATTTTTGGTTTTTGAGACAGTCTTGCTTAAATAAGTGGCCTTGAATTTGAGATCCTCTTTTCTCAGCCTCCAGAGTGCTGGGACCAGAGTTGTGTCTTGTCATATCCAGCTCAGACCTGGACATTAACACATCATGTGACTCTGGAGCTGCAGGTCACACTTACCATTCCTGAGTGTGACTTCTGCTGTCTGCCCCCGCAGAGCTTACCTAGTGTTACATGCCTTCCCTTTTGCCATGGCTCTTCCCTCACTAAAATATGTGACAGTAGTACCTTTCATATGTGTATGCATATGTGTAGTATATATGTGCCTGCATGTGTGAAAGTTAGAGCCATCTGATTGGCTAAGCTGGCAGGCCCATGTCACCCACTGACCATCCTGCTACCACAGCCAGGCCTCAGGGGATTTGTAACAGCCATCCCCCTGGTGACTGGTTTGCTGGAGGAGAGAGGAACCTCTGCCCCACACTCCAAAGGCTCACTGCTTTTGTCATCTTCTGTCCCTCCCATAGAGAGCTTTCCTGTAGAGAATCCCTGTCCCTGGCCTGTCCCTAAGGGCAACAGAGGCTGCCGTTTCAGGAAACCTCCAGGTGGAATGAGGAACACCCTGCCTTGGCTGAAAGGTGGCCCTATGGGAAAGGATTATTACTGAACCTGGTTTATAAAGAGCAACATGAATGACAGACAAGGGAGTCCTGTGGGGCCTCCAGCTAGGGAGCCCCAGTGCACGGCACATCACTGGCATGCCCAGCAGTCGTCCTGCCTGAGGGGCCTGGGCAATGCTACTCACCGGCACCCCAGGCTGTGCCAGGAGACTCGAAGGCCTGGGGATGCCCAAGGCTCCTGTTGAGCCCCTTCCTAGCCTTGCCCCCCGATTCTGTTCCTGGAGAAGAAATTCCTTGCTGGTCTGGGAACCACACCAAGCCTCCCTCCTGCCGGGTCCAGGCATTATCTGGGGTCAGGAGGACACGATACTCTCAAGGAGAAAGAAACTTTCTCTAGTATTTTATTCTGAATATTTTTAAGCAAGGGTGAAAGAATTTTATATCGAACACCCACTACCTGCCCCCCCCAGCCCTCACCCTCTGCTTAGTGCCAGGCTGAAGGTGGGAACCCATGGCCTGTGGCTTCCATTCTGGGGGAGAGGCCATGGTCTTCAAAGCCGAAGGTTCTGATGAGAGAGGACTTTGGTCAGGGAGGCTGTGGAGCCGGGTGTACACCTTCCCATAGTGCCTCCTGCAGGCTTCATATTCCTTCCAGGCATCATCCTTGGGGATGACCAGGAACTTGTGCATTTGGGGCAAGTAGCACATCTGGAAGCCTCGGTGGTAGGGGAACCGGCCACCCCAGCAGCTCCATCTGCTGTCCTTGGGGTCCAGGGCCAGCTGCTGTAGCATCTCCACACCTCCATGCTGACTACCTGCACAGTCTCTGCAAGCCAGAACCAGTTTGGTAGAGCCTAGTGGAGCTAGGGTGGGGCTCCCAGCCTGGGGGAGTTAGGTGCTGCCACCCAGTCTCCTTGTACCTCCTTGCAGGACTGCCCCTATCTCTGAGACAGGCACGGTCCTTCACTCAACAGCCTACTCATCTCCCTGGGAGGGCTTCCTTCTGTTTATTCCATTTCTTCTATTTTATTTCCTTTGGCATGATAGAGGCTCAATTGTTTGGGTGATGGTGGTAAATGGCACATATTTCAGGGGTATAGCTGGATATAGTTTTTTCCCCTATGCTGGGGATGGAACTCAGGACTTTGCACATGGTAGACAAGTGCTCTATCACTTGTGTCCCAACGCAGGGTGATGAATGTTTTTGTTTTTTGGTCTTTTTGAGACAGGGTCTCCCTGTAGCCCCAGCTGACCTGGAACTTGCTATGTAGACCAGGCTGGCGTGAAACTCAATAGAGAGCCGCCTTCTTCTGCCTGGCCATGTTTTGTTTGTTTTGAGACAGGGTCTTACATAGCCCAGGCCGACCTTGAACTTGCTGTATATTCCAGGATGACTTTGAACTTCTGATCCTCCTGCCTCTGCCTCCTGAGTTCTGGGATTACAGGTATGCACCACCTACCCACAGTTTATGCAATGGTAGGATCCCTACCGAGGGCCTTTTGTATGACAGGCACACACTCTATCAACTGAGCCACATCCCCACAGCCCAATGCAATAAGTCAAAAAAAAATTTTTTTTATTTATGTGTGTGAATGTGTATAAGTATACCACATGTGTGCCGTGTCTGTGGAGACCAGAAGAGGGCATTGGATCCCCAGGTCCTCTGCAAAAGCAGCCAGTGCTCTTAGCCTCTGAACTATCTCTCCAGCCCCCCAATGTGATAAGTTTTGATAGACATTATATCTACAAAATTAGCCAGGTGTGGTAGCGCATGCCTTTAGTCCCAGCAAGCACCCAGGAGGCAGAGGGAGGTGAATCTCTGTGAGTTCGAGGCCAGCCTAACAGAGAGATCTTTGTGAGATCAAGGACATCCTGGTCTACCTCATGAGTTTCAAGCCAGCTGAGGTTACAGGGAGACCCTATATATAAAAAGAAAGCATGACATCATAATGCTCCATGGTGCCCTGTGCCCTTTGTCCTAGTTCGAACTATTCCTCCCTCTACAACCCTGGGCATCAACTGATCTGCTAGAGGTTAATTTTCATTTTCTAGAATTTTGTACAAATTGGGCTTTTATAGTATGTATATGCTTATTTTGTGCTTATATGTATGGAGAGAAAGAGAGAGAGAGAATATGAATGGACACAGGCATGCCATGGCACCTGTGGAGGTCAGAGGACAGCTTTTGGGAGTCCTCTCCTTCCACCATGGTTCCAGAGATCAAATTCAAGTGGTCAAGTTTGCACACTATATGTTTTTAAGGTTTTTTTCAAAGAAATGCTGAGCATGATATACCAAATTGATTTTACAACTTACAATCATAAACCTGCATCGTTTGGGTTTTTTTTTTCTTTTTTCTTAAATAACCTTGAAGACCACCTTTCTCCCAAGTTGCTTGGCTCATTTGCCTGCCCCAGAAGATGCAGCCTTCCCACCACCTCTCCTCTCTACTTCCTCTTGGAGTCATGGTTCTGTGAAGGGATGAGAGGAATGGGGTGCCTCCCATAGAACGGCTGCAGCAGGAGGAGGGCTGTCAGGAGGAAGAGTAGATGCTGGGCTCAGGCAACAGCATAGGAACCGCTTTGGGGAGCCCTGAGTGTTCCTTGTACCTGAGAAGATGGGGAGCCAGGTTTTCTGGCAGGAGCAGGCCCTGGGCCCCATTCTCCTGGCCATTGGCTGGTCCACTGCTTGGGGCCTCCATCCAGTACACATTCACGCTGGTGGTTCAGAGACCTGAGGAAGATGCAGGGACCTCAGATCCTGACTCCCAGAGTTCCCAGTCAGCCTCCCAGACCCATCATCCCCTTGCTGATTAGCCAAGGTGACCTTGCCACAGCCCTGTGAGTCAGCAGGTCACTTCATGTCTGCCTTCCACTCCTGTGCTGGTTAATGCTGACTCAGCTTGATTGGATTGAGAGGCACCTGGAACCCCTGTGTGCCTGGCAGGGGTTCCAGAGAGGGTTAATAAAGGAGGGAAATCCTGCTGTACAGGTGAGTGGCACTCTCCTGTAGGCAAGCATGGGCACACAGGCAAGCATCTTCTCTCTCCCTCTCTCCTTTCCTCCCACTTTCCTGTTTCTTCCTCCCTGTCCTATCATGATGGACCAGAAACCTCAAGCCATAGGCTAAAATAAATCCTCCTTTTAAGTTTTATCAGGTATTTTGTTACAGCAGTGGGCAAAGAACTAACACAGCATCTCTGGCCCCAGAAGCCACCCATCACCACTTCCTTTCCTGTGGCCCCACAGTCCTTTGGGTCTGCTGCTTGGGCTGCTTGATTGCAGAGTGGGCCTCTGAACTGGAGGCTGTAGATGCGCCTTCCTACAGGTGTGTGAGGCCACCTGGTGCCAAACAGGGGCCCTTCGAGTCTGATGCACAGCTTCCTTACTTGAAAAAGGCGAGCTCGGGGCTGGAGAGATGGCTCAGCAGTTAAGAGCACTGACTGCTCTTGCAGAGGACCTGGGTTCGATTCCCGGCACCCACATCATGACAACTGACAAATATCTGTAATTCCAGTTCCAGGGGATCTGACTCCCTCTGTTGTACCCCATCCACTGGACCCCAAAAAGACCACCGAGGACCCAACACACCAAAATGCAAAAGCAGATGTTTATGGTTTATTCGGGCTTAAGCTCGGGCTCTCAGACCTCACCAACTCAACGGATCCGTGCTGAGAGCCCAGAGTAAG